>NC_045637.1:72811498-73122748 GCF_009829145.1 Chiroxiphia lanceolata
ATATATACTTGAAAATTTCCAATGCAAACTCCAGTTGGTTATTTTCATTTAAGAAGTGTTTAAATGTTGAGGAAAGGAGCCTCTAATGTAAAATTAGGCAAAAACCTTCACACATGATCAACCAGACCCATCTTTTGTGATGAACTGAACTACTAATATTCCCAAATTACTAGGAATCTTACTGCCATACCAGAAACATTTTTTTCTTACTGGATAGGAAGGAACAATGGATCATCTTCAGGGAGAAAGACAAAAGGGTCTTCTTTAAAACCAAACAACTTCATTTTTTTAGATGGTGGTGGTCTAAAAAGAAAGTAACATTGCACTGTCAATTTTAGTAAAAGTACTCGGCTTCAAATCAGTATCTTCAGTTCATTGAGTCAACACTTGCTTTATGGTAACAACAGTATGCCAAACAGAATATGGGCATTTTCCCATGCTTCACTAGAACAACACTACCCACAATATAACATCTTAAAATTGAGGATGTGAAAGTAGTGCTTTAAAACAGAAACCACAAAAACAAGTAAACAGAGATTTCTGACAGTGATTGTGAAGACAATAAAGATCTTCCAAATGTTAAGTTCTGAAAGTTTTTTTTTCCTTAACAGAGAGGAAAGTACTAACAGACTTTGCAAATGTTAATAAGAAAACTGGTTAGTTTCCAAACTTGCTGAAATACAAGACAGAAAACATGGAAATGAAGGACAACTGAATGAATTCATTAATTCTTGATCGACTTCTAAATGAGCCCAGTAACAAAAGAACTATAGAATACTCAGCAATCACAAAGCTGTCACAGGACAAATACTTACCCACATACTCCTTCCTTTTTGCTTTGCTCAGTGTCCGAATTCTGCAATCCTTGCATTTTCTTAGACTCTTCATTTTTAGCAAGTATTGGTTCTTCAGTAATACAGTCAGAATCATCATCTGTATTAGTTGCTGTCACATCAGTATCTCCTGTTCTTTGTGGTAACTTCTGATGAACCTATTTCAGATTAAATTATTTTCAACAAAGCAAAGTAGAATCTAACTTGTAACAGAAGGCACCTATGTTCTCTCTTTGCATGTGCTTAATTCTTGTCAATTTGTATGCAAGTGCTTAAATAGATCCATTTAGAGAGTTAATCTGATTACTAGATCAAGATACCACTATAAATTGCATTTACCTCTAGTACTGATCTGGACAGTTTCGTACCAACTGTCCAAGAAAGCTATTTTTGTACCATTTACAAAATCACATTCAGGCACTCGGAGAAGACTACTTTAAGACAGGCTCTGCTGTTTTCCTTCTAGCACTCAAAGTGACACATGCATCCTGCTGCTGCACACCTTCCAGGAGAGTGCTACAACGTTCAACTCAGAACAGAATAAACTACTTAGATGACACTTGCTTCTGAATAAATGCTTCTTCCCTATTGCCACATACATTTTACTGGTAAGCTGTTCTAATTAAGCAAATCAAATGAACAAAAACATCTAAAGGAGCTTATTCACACAAGACGTTTTTCTCATAGACAGGATAATCTAAGAGATCAAATAAATCACACCAACTTAAAATCCTGTTGACAGGATTTTAAAGACAATTGACAACAAATGGATTAAAGTCAGATGGCTGAAGCTGCTGCTCCTAACAGTTTTACATCCACTCCCCCTGCTGCTGATCTGCTAGACTAATCTGTTAGTGAATCACCCCTGAGCAACCAGCCACAGAGTAAGATAAACTGAAATCAGAATTAGCTTACAACACAGCAGAAAAGAGCCTTCAGCGGGGGGACCACACACACTGAAGGAACTGACAGCTTTAGCAACCCAATATAATCTGCTTCTGTAATTCTTTCAAAGTCTTAATTTTAGGTTCAAGCTTTATCTTACTATTTTACTGTAATTTCAAAATCCCCTCTCTTTTTTTTTCTATTTTAGAAGTTGTTATTTTTTTAAAGTACTTAAGGGATTTAGGAATTTATTTTTAACTGACACACTGAGCTATAACTGAAAGGCAGATACAAAACAGTTATAGTATGTTTTCTATTATGTGTAATATTTAAAAAAAAATCCTGAAACATTATTAATAATTAACATTTTAGATGTTTTAGAAAAAGTTACCTTAGGCTGACGTTTATTCCACGGCATGGGAGACTTTTTTATTAACACAGCCACAAAGAAACCGCCTGTGTTCTGGTGATGTGGCAATATCCTAAGACTAGAGAGAAAAGAAAAAAAATGTTGCAGTGTATTCATATCTGCATTCAGGCTCTCACAAAATACTAGAAGTGTCACATTTATAATAATTTTCAGGATAGGCTAAGTATTCCTAGTAGGATTGGGCAGATTTAATTTATCAAACTAGAAACAAGATCTAAAGTAGAGCATTCTGGCAAAATTACTTGCATCAGTGCAACACATTCATTTCACAGTTCACATCCGAGCTTTAATGACTCATTTCTAAACAATATTTTTAGAATAGCTACGGAAAGCCTTTCATAGCAACTAAGTCACACTGTTAAAATGCTGAAGTTTTACATACTTTTCCAGTAATTTTGGCTATGCATCTCTACTGGATGCAGAGAATTAGACCTTTTTGTGTGAGTAGTTATTCCTCAGAAGCAACATGCGATAATTTCTCTGAATTCACTGGACTTTAAATAGTCTACTGCCATTACATAGGAAGCAATCAAAATATACTGAGACCTATTCAAACAGGTCTATACTGCAATACATTCCTAATCCGACCTAATTATAATTTGCCCACCATCATACATGTTAATCATCAAATCCTCATAAGATCTACTCTGGGAAAACTTACCAGCGCTCTAGATTCATTGCCTTTAGCTTCTCTTCATCTTTTACTGGAAACATAGTGGGACGTATTTGTGTTTGTCTATTTGAAGGCACATCTTTCCACTCTTCAAACCACTGTCCATCTTTCAGCATTACCTTCAAAGGAAGAAGTATAAATACTGTAAAGAACATAGGTCACCATTTTATAAATTTTAATTATAATACTTCCAAACCAAGGTTTCAATACCAAAAAGAGAAATTATTTTCTGGTATAGAAAAGGACTACTGTTGTCCAGTAGAGATTAGAACTGAGGAATCCCAATTTCATTATGTAAGAAAGATGCAAGAGTGCAACGCAACAGCTTGGTAATCATAGAGCCCCATGATACAGGCGTGCATAGGTCATTGATAGAGATGTTTTCAAGGAAAGCTGCTGAAGAACCATGTCTCCCATGAATTTTCTAGTGTCTGTAACTTTACCCAGAACTCAGAACACATCTATAAATCCACTTTTACACTGTGTAGGCCTAACATCACCTCATTCTGGCTAGAAGTCAAAGCTTTTGATGGACTGTTGAGATACAAGCAGAAGGTTAGAGCCATAAATCTTGTAGGAAGGTATTCTGAATGCTCTTTAAGAAAGAAAACCAAAGTGAAAAAATAAGTCAGGGAAAATCTCACTTCAGAGCTCTAGATGCCTGGTTTTGTACCGGCTGTAAGGAAGGTCACCTCTGGGTACATGTGGGGCAAATGCATAAAGTTAATATCTGAAATGAAGGCCCATTTTTGTCATTAAGGCAACAAAATAAAATTATAGAAGTTGCAGAGATGGTGACTTCAGGACTGGCAAGTATGATGAAGTGGTTTCATACATCCCACTGTGATTGTCTTGAAAGTTTAAGAAAGTTTAAATTAGTGTTCTACTGGAAGCAGAAATGAAATATTTATCTAGATTACCATTTCCCTAAGAACTTTAGAACACAGATTTCAGTATCATGAAGTGTGACATTTCTCAGTCACTGATTAGATCACACCTGATCATAAAATATTGTGCATTTGAACATTCTTGAAATAGAAATTACTGCACTTCCAGAATTATTATTTCAAGTCAAAATATGTTACGTGTCATAGTCCTAGATGGAGACAAGACAGACTGTACTTCTTTGGAAGTACATAACTTCATAACTGGAAGTTATGGAGTACATAGCTTCATAACTGAAGCTTGAGAAAAAACAAACAATGGGACTGATAAATAACTGTAGTCCAAACAAGTCTAGAACTATTTTGGATTTACCAGAATAACTGCCCAACAGCCCTGCACTGTTCAGTTTTGGTTTATCAGCCTAACTGGTAGACTGGTGTGACTGGTAGAATGAGTAATAACCAAAGAACACACTGAACTCTACTGCACATTTTACTAGTCATGTGCTAGGGTAGAACAAGGAGTGAAAGTGCTGTAGATTATCAGATCTGGAGTTAAAAAGGTCTCTTCTTTCAGGACTGAAATAATTCACTGGAGTTCACTCATCATCTGGCTTCAGGACAGAGTACTGATTGCTACTTCTAAGCACCTAAGTGTCCCTCGAACAAAACCTTATTTCTGTGTTGCTGTTTCCAAAGATTTACAGTCAACTGATGCTCAAGAATATTCCATGTAATCAGTCACAGAGCTCCCAAGTGAACAGATGTTTCACCAGGGAATAAAAGAACAGCAGCAATAAAAGTAAAAACAGTACCAAAGCAAGAAAATACATTCAGTGACAAGCCAGCCAATAAGGCCTGCAAAAATACAGTAGAAGTAAATAAGGACTTTCAACAGATTTTATTAGCCTAGTTTCTAAAATACCTGTTAGGAGATTTATATTTCAACTGCAGAGAAATAAATGCAACAGGGAATACAATATATTCTTAGTGCTCATTATATATATAAATACATATATATAGTAGCTTTACACAGAACCAAAAAAAAGGTAAAATTAAGATTACAGAGCCACAGTTATACATTTTACATTTATTCTTCAGGTACAAGCATAGTGTAAGCTTTTGGAATTGTAAGAAGGAAATCAGTTAGTTTCTCAGCTGGATTTCCAATGGCAGAACATAAGCAAATCTTTATTCCATGTATCTTGTTCATTAGTCTGCACACAGCCATAAACTTGCAGCCTGCCATTGCAAGAGACTAGTGAGATGGTAAGACAGAACAACCAATGGCACAGCAAAGGCACACACTCATAACTAAAATTTAATCAGTTTCTTTCCCTACTACCAGAATGGCCTTCTACTCTTCTTCAGTATACTCTTAACAGGAAGCTGAAGCAGCTTTGGGTTTTTTTGCCCTTCCCTACTAGTCTGTTTCCAGACCAGAAGTCACACAAGACACGGAACAAAATACAGGATTCAATATTCTAGGATTAGTCACATCACTGCAGGCTTTATAGTTAATTTCCAAAAAGGGTTTCACAGTTTTTACTTCCAAATGATTCAAATGGACCAGCTGAAGAATCGCAGAATCTAACATTCACAGACTCTAAAGGAGGATGGATAACTTTAAAAGCGGTTGAAATTATACTGCCATCTACAGGCCACATGCACACAACAGGAAGGGGAATTATAACACTAAAGTATAGGAGAGAGATCAAAGAAAGGTAGAGGTAAGAGAATAGCAGACGAAGAGACAAGAACTTACTATCAGAAAGACTTTTAGCTCTCTCCCCGAAACATCAAATCACTGGCATTAATCCAGCTCAACCTAACATTGTAAAATGTTACACTTCAAAATTTTCCTAATTTAGCACTCTACCACAGACCAAGAACTTCAAAAAACTATCAGTTTAAGTACCTTCCATTTTGTAATTCCTGGCATCCTCTTCAAGCCCGGTAACTCAGAAGAGACATCAGCAAGTTCTAAGGCACCTGAAATCCCAAGAATATAAATGGTCTTGAAAATAGAATTGAAGAGTTGTGTTGCTAATTAACTTTTATAAAAGTAGTTTTCCTTCAAGTTTTAAGACCATTTTAAGAACACTGCTTTTTAAAACTTTCAAGAAACAAAATGATATACGGCTACTAGCATGTTAATTAACAAAGATGATAAGAACTGTTAATAATAACTATATAAGTTTGCAACTTATAAATGAACCAAAATATAACGGTTCAATATTTTTTGTAGCAACTGCACAAAGTAGTGCTCTATGACTTCTATCATTAAATAACAGTGTTCTAGGCAAAGCGATCATTTAAGTTTTTATTCTCATTTACTTAGTATTTCAATTTAGCATACTGTTTAAGTATTTTTCAGGGAATAACTCTTGAGATAACAAAGCCTTCTAAAAGGCCTGCTATATTCTCATTTTATGGACTTAACATCTCAATATATTCCAGTGTGAGAGGAAAGAGAATTTATTATTTTTTAAATTGAAAGGAAAATTCCAAAAACTGTTTAACAGTAAGGTAAGTACTATCAAACTAACAGGACAAAAGACAATGTGTCTAAAATATGTCAAATTACTACAAGAAATATTAGAGTATAACTTAATCTACTGAATTAAAGGTTTAAACTGCCCAAGTCCAGAAAGAAAAATATAAAAATTCACTTTTTATACTGTTTTCACTGTTTAAAAAGGTGATCTCTCAAGAGATGAATAACTTCAACATTTCTTTTTTGTGATTCTGAATACTTAAGTTTTTAACAGTCAGGTAGGCTTTTTCCTCATGCCAAACACAATTTATCAACCAGTTCTACATGACTAACCATTGACTCTTACAGTGACATTTAAGCAAGTCTTTTAAATAAATAAAAAAGTGATACGTGAATTCATAGACAAATTCAAAGATGACATTTCAAATGTGATTAAGCTTGATACTTGCATCCGTCCTTTTGAGTAGTCCTGTCCTTCTACAGCATGACTTCAGCTGATGCCTCAAGACTACATTAGGTTGATAAGGCACTAAAGAGTCCATTAGAAGTAGCACAATTTCCATTAGTTTCTAAATGGTACAAAAGTGCCCTTTCCTTACTCCTTCAGCCGTAAGGGGAAAGCAATCTCATCTGCTCTACAGGTAGCAGTTAACACTGCGTTAGAAAGCACCAACAATCTTCTGGACTAACCTGAGTGAATTCTTGAGGTCCAGTGCCCCTTGCAGACCACTGCACTACCTCACCCTTCCTTAGCTACATCTATGTTCAAGTTCCAAGGGTAACATTCACTTGTTGGGACACATCATAGCCTCCAGGTACACTTCAAAATACCTCCACTGGGCCAAGACTAGATCTTAATGGAACAGCCAGTCAAGATCCTTCCTTCCAAGTACTGAATTTGCCCCAGATACTGCAATTGCCGCCCTCTGTTAATATCCATACTGCTTCGTGCCCCTATCCAAACTAGTCGTTAAATTTAACACTGGCTTACTACAACCTTCAATAAGCCAACCCTAATATAATATACTGGAAACACATCCGTGCCTACCAAAGAAACAACCTCTAAATAAAAATGTCATTTGAGTGGAAATTAAATAGTCAGTTCCTAATTAATCTGCAAGCACTTTAGCTAAACTGCTGTTTCTGAGACAATGAAATTCCATGCACAATTTGGGGCCAGAATACTGACATGACACAAAATAGGTTACCAACTTCCAGAATAAGCTCAGGTCCAGGAGCAAAACAGCTGCTTCTGCTCTGTAAAAGGCTCAATTTAACACGAAGTCGGTGGAAATTTTCATGCCAAATTTCATTAGATATCTCCAAATTCCAGGCTACTGATTCAGAAAAAACAGGATCCACTAGCTACTAAATGGGCTACTAAACTCTCCTATCGCAAAGTAATGCAGTGTAGCTTCTCAGTCAGTCTCAATTTTTCCACCTTTTGTTACCTCGGCCATTATATGCAAGTCAAAAATGTAAAAAAACCCATGCGTTTAAAGACATTAAAATTTCAATCATGTCAAAATGTGGGTCAAAGGATGCTAAAGCTAACAGTGACTCTCACCTACTGGTGCACAATAACCATCCGCTAACTGCTTAACTACATTCTGGGCTTTTTACTCCAATAGCATTCAGCAGCAATGTTCCATGCCGGGTTTTCCAAAGGAATTAGGAATGTCAGATATGGGCTCCAACCAGTGGAATCAATTAGCAGAAGCCAGGTAACAGAGACCAAATTCTACTGATTCACACAACTCTTCAGGTTTTATATTTGCAGCCAATTTAGGCCCATTTAAGAAGACTGCTCGTAGCAACATTAACGAAATCCTACTGCTACCAAAAAATTTTGGTAGTTTTGCAAACTAGAAGCATATTACCCATGCTAAGCTTATCATTAGTACCATAATACACATATACTTTTTTTGGGCTAAGGGAAAAAAAAAGAGTTCCGTACTCCATCCAAACTCGCACTCTCACCTTGACTTTTTTCCAGCAGAGATGCAATTACAGCTTCATTTTCGATAGGATTCAATGAACACGTGGAATACACCATTCTCCCACCTTCTGCCAGCTGTTCAACACCACGGGTTGCAATTCTCAGCTGCAATCTAACAGAACACTTTTGGTCTAGCCAGCTGTCATTCAGGAACCCGAAAGAAGCTATACTGCACACATACAACTCTCCATGGACTAAGCCAGTACTTAGAGAGTTCCACAGCTGTCACCAGTACACAAATTAAAGTCAGTTTCAAACTATATCAGCTTAGTGCAGTCTATACTGCAGACACACTCACAATTACACCTATTAAATTAGAACAGCAATTAGGTCAAACGTAAACAATGATCCAGGGTAGCTTTTAACATAACATTCTGTATTTTGTTCTTTCTAGTGCCCCATCAAGTTTATTATCAAGTACTCAACACTAGAAAAATAACACCCCAAAACATGACTCTTCTCAAAAATTCAGAGTTAAAATGAGCAGTAATCTGATTACAAATGTTATGAACAACACAGCTTAGGTAGCAATGGCCTTCTGAGAAAGGTATCACTGAGCTGGATGACAGCTTAGACCCCTACCTCCACACTTACAACTAAAAGAAAATCTGCAACTATGAATGAGTTACCAAGCAGTCATAGGTCAGCTGAGTCACAGTAATCAATGGCATCTCCAGTGTGTTAAAAATACACAGTGAAACGTTCTAAGTTTTGTCATCTGTGTTTCAATCTGCATTTTATCATGTGCCTGCACTAGCCTAAGTACTCATTCACCATCAGTTAACATAAATCAATCTCAGGTAACTGAAATTGTTTATGTGTGCTCTCTATTATCCTAAAGACTTTAAAATATTACTAGCAAATTCTACAAGTTACTGTATTTTCCAAGAGTATTTGGAACGCTAAGAATCCCAGCCAAATGATTTCTTCTGTTTTATTAGCTACCCTGTCTAAATCAATTCAATGAACATTAATATGTCAGATATTCATAAGAATACAAGCAATTTGGATTCACATGCTCCACTCACATCCGAAACCCTACACCTCCTCTGAATAGCACATAAGCTCTTCATTTGAGGGAAAACTGAGTCTTCTTTGTTTCTGCTTTGTCATATATTAACATGTGAATGCATGCAGATGTTGAAGATATAGGGAAAGGAAGAGAGAGAAATGAAAGAAGTGCAGATGTGTAATAAGCATTTTTACCCATGGAGTTGCAAACTGTTTTGTGTTGTCCACTTCTTCCACACATCAATGTTTTTCCTCATGGTTCCATCTCCGCTGCAACAGAGGTTGAGTAGATTTGTATTATTTGTGTGTAAAACTCTTTTCATATCCAAGTCATTTATATCAGAATAATTTTTACAGTCCCCTCATGTTAACTAGTTTTCTAACACTGTATTCTCTGTTTCCTCACTGTCTTCATATTTCAGTATCCTGAGTGTAAGTTCAAAATTTGAAGCCCTTTAACTGACCATATTTAAGGACCATTTGGAATGAAAAAAGTTCACCTTGATTCAGTATCCCCACATCTAAGACAACTTAAGGCATTCACTTGTTTTGGAAGTTACTATAAATCATAACTCAAAAAGCATGATTTGGTAACACAAAAAAACTTAGCACTGCACTTAGTGCAGTAACATTCATGTATGCAAGTTTACATGCCAGATACCTGCAGGGGACGTCACACAAAATCCTGTCATAGAAGAGGATCTCTTTTCTTCCGTCAACATCTATTTGTAGGTTAGGAATGCTGGAGGCATCATGATTTACCACCATGATGCACGGACTGTTTAATCTCTTAGCCTGATGAACCAGCAAATAGCAGCGCTTGTTATCGACATCATTAGCAATTACGAAACCCTCTGGAACATAAAACAGTGGGAAGATGCTTTACTATTCAACATCTAAGTAATTTTACATAGTTTATTGCCTTATGTTCAAAGTTGTATAAAACTTTCAGTAGAGATTTTTATTTAAAAGGCTGCTCATGAATAGAGGAGCCCTTACTGAGCATAAAGTAACTTAAAGGTATGTTGAAGTTTAACTGACGTGCCATAGTCCCAAGAGTTCTAGCTTCCATCTAGCGGCAGTAAGACACAGCCAAAGGCTTTTCAACTTTTCAAAGTAAAACCCCTGTAACAGAGAAAACCCCCACTGTCACCAATCTCTACATCAGCAAAGTTTCAGTAGAATGCAGAAAGAATCCACACACTCCCACAACTTTACATTTGAGTGGACAGTATTTTCTGTGAGCATCTAACCAAGAGTAAAGATTCTGAAACTTACAAAGAAGATAAATATCACAACTACTTTTAAGTCTAAAACAGCTTAATCCAGTGTTTGCAGGATATCGCTAAACCACAGGGGCTCATGGGCCATCATCTACTAGGTAGATCTCATTTATATACAAGAATTAAGCTCTAATCACAGGTGCTGTACTCTGAACTCCAAAGATACATATATATATATACACATATATAACTCATCTCTCTCCTTCACGTCAAGGAAGCCCATGAAGTTTCAAAGCAAAGGTGGGGAACCTTTATCTTCTACAAGAAAAAGCAGAAATTCCAAGTCACAAAAGTTTTTAGTAGTTTTCCAGACTTACTGGGAAAAGGAACATTCATGTCCGCATGCAACATTTCAATGAGTTGTGCCGTCTTAGATCCAGGTGCAGCACACATATCTAGAATCTACAAACACCAGAAAGTTAAAAAAAGTCCTGTTTTGTATTTTTCAAGTACTCAAGAAATTTACTGTGTGTTCTTGTTTAAACTAAGTATTTTTGCACATAGAGAATTGATTGTTCTGAACACCAATTTGAAAAAAAACTAAGTACAGTCCTGATCTTTGTATGCTTTGAGAGTCTAAAATATAAAAAGGACTTTACATTGTAGGGAACAAATACATCAGATGAAATAGAATTTGAAAGAGGCACCTGAACACAGATATAGGGGTATGGTCCTTTTACTAGCAATTCCAACTGAAGTTAACTGGTACTTTACATATACACACACATATTAAGAGCAAAGTCACAATCAAGAGCAAGTAGTACTCTTCTTTAAACTACTAGTAAATCAGTCAGAGATAGCTGATTATATAGATTTTATAAAAATGAGTTGCTATCCCTCCCCACACATTTGCATTTTAATGCAAAAAATCAAGGCAGCATAAATCTCTTGTTTCTCTTTCTTGAAGAAGCACTTGGGAAGTTTTTTAACCGCCCTGAGGCAGCTGAACAGAACACCACCAACATCAACAGACATGAACACCTAAATTCTAGTGTATTTCTCCTTCCTGGTTCATCAGGAACTTGGCTTGTGATCAAGTCATTTGTAGGCACTTTCATAGCAAATCAATTGATATTTAATACTGTTCTCTTAAGCAAGGAAGCTTAGAGTCTGTCCTCTTGCCTAGTTACAGATTTTCAGAAGCACATGTCTATCTCCTGGATCTTTGGCTCTGTTAAAAATTAGATGAAATCATGCAACAGGATAAAGGATGGGATCTGCTCAGATCCTCATGCAAGACCCTGGCATGAACAAGACTAAACTAGAAGACAGCCCCCAGAGAAAAGCAAAGAGAGCTCCAGAGAGCACATGGTAAAGTGCTAACACATCATGAAACACACTCAGTACAACGACATCATACGTGCTCTTTAAAGTAACAGTTGTGATGCTGTTGTTTTCTAGTTTTGCAGGTAATATGGAAAGATAATGAAGAATATACAAGGCTAAATGTGCTCTAAAACTTGCCACCAAAATGATGGTGAGGAAAACTAAATTGTGAAAAATAGATTTAAAATGAACACAGATATGGAGAGGCTTGTCAGTCACTAAGTTGATCTTTGTACAACATGGAATCAGCACGTAAGACATGATGTACAGAACGTGCTGGTTAAGCATGAAAAGTAACCTGCAGTTCTGGTCATAATAAGCAGTTCAGAAGTTAAGACACTAAGGACCAGAAAAAGTCCTAAATGACAAGAGTTGCTCTCATTGTTGCAGCAGTTATTTGTTGTCTTGACACAAGACAGGATAAAGAATCTATTCTAAGCCTGATTTATGAGCAAATCTGTGAAATCTTAAAACTCGTTTCTGGAAAATGCCTGCTGAAATACAGTCACCCAAGTTAAATATTCAGTGTAAAAGTCGTATACTGCTAGCTTAGCATATACAATGTGTGTGCAAAAATACTCCCACAGTTTGTGTTTTACATTAAGTTGAACATGGTCACTACCTGTTCAACTCCAGAAAAAACTGAAAATGCACCTGTGACACAACAGGACTGAGTCTTTCAATTCATTATTCACTTAAGAGAAATGAGAAGACTTTGACTCATATCAGTTCTGTGATATACACTGGGTTGGGGTGAAAGCAGGAGAAGATAAGATGAAACATTACGTATGCTACGTAATGTTAATATAAAAACAAGTCGTTACAAACTAGGCTTTAAAACATGTCAGAAGTTTGAAAAACTTAAAATTTTAAGATATGTCATGAAAATTTAAGAAAGAACACAACATGATTTCTTAAGGTAACAAGGCAACTAGTTCACTAATTTAAGAGATCAAGAGAATAAGGCCACATGACAGATTTAGTCTGCAAGCAAGCATAAAGTATGAAAACATCACAGAAGTTAGAACAGAAAGTTTGCTACCAGATATCCCCATTCCTACAGTCTGCTATTGGAAAATATAATGGGCATTCCTTAGACACCTCCGTTAAAGTTAGCATCCTATAGTGTTCAGCCATCACCAGTACTGTTACAATTCACCCAAATTATTTTGCCTAACACATTTATAGAGCAGAAATTTGCTACTTCTTCAAAAGGCACAGAGGAGTGAAATCTATCTGGTAGAGAACATTATCATTTGAATCTGGAAAATTACATCTGGTTCACAGTGTGATGGAGAGCAGGAAGTTAAAAACAGTCGTCTTACTTTAAAAGCACATTGAAACATGAATATGTAACTCAAATGCAGCTGAACACATTTACTTTGAAAATAAGACTATGCAACCACTTAAAACCTAAGTGTTTCTTACAGGGTAGTACATACAGCTGAAAAAGCAGATGTTCTCTGTGTTTGTGATATGAACACTAGCTGAGTGTTGCTGTTGATGTGCAGAAAGCCTAAAACACACCAACACAAAACAGAACTGTGTATCAGTACTGATACTGCTGTTGTGATGTGTAGTTTAATCAAACTAACTTCAGCTTTAGTACACATTATATTCTAGTTACCTTATGATGAGGGCTAATGTTAAGCAGCAAAGGTGGGATCATACTAACAGCCTCCTGACGACTGATATTTCCCTTGAAAGGAAGAAAAAAATTAAATTTGTTTTTATTCACAAAACAATGCATTTCTTTTGCAATAAAATTTTTAAATCACTATGTAGTAAAATAAGAAAGCAGTCAGAAACACACTACTACAAATCTAGGTTTAAATTTTGTTAGAATTTAACAAAAAAAGCAATCACAGTACTCACACAAATGTATTTTCTGATAATTGCATATTTACTCCAATTGTATTAATTCTACAGATGTAGTTTCTGCTCAAAAGAGATGAGAAACTGGCTTCAACCAAGTGACAAACTCCCATTGCTTAAGCTAAGTCTTGTCATGCACACATATGCACTTTTTACCAGATTTAAACATCTGGTTTCTAACAGTAACTAATTATTTTACAGGGAATTGTTTTAGCATCATCAAACAACGACAAAAAACCTGCAATTAGTTTAGGAAAAGCATGTGTAGCTGCAGTTATGCGCCAGAGTTGTGGGATGAATCACAGTCAACAGCAACATAAAATCCAGATTCTTCTGAGTTACTCAACTTTTGAGCGAAAAGGTAAAGTCTCACTCTCTCATAATGTATTTCAATAAAGCACTGCTCAGGACACGAAAGAAAAAATCAAGATCTATCTGAAACTTACACACTCTGTCTCGCTAACCAGAAATTGATGAAACTTTTCCAGTTGTGGGGACTTGCGTAAGATTTTTCTACTCAAGTTAGTGTGCCAGGCTAACTCTTCCGGATACCTGATGGAGAACAGATGGGAAAAGGGCAGAAACAGAATAAAGAGAGCGACACACCAGGCTGGATGTCAGGAAGGGTGCCTTAACTCGCCTCCAGACCACTCACCAGCTCAGCGACTGTGGCATCTCGACTTTTTGACCGTCCACCTCCAGGTTCTGCAGCTCCCTGAAGTATTTTTCCTTCAAGCAGTGGAGAATCTCTTTGGCATGGCTGCATGCGACAGACGTGCAGAGGGACACCGGATGGAGAACCACAGAACCACGGGATGGTTTACATTGGAAGGGACCCTAAGGATCCCCTAGTTCCAGCCCTCCTGCAGCGGGCAGGGACGCGTCCCAGTGGAGCAGCTGGCTCAGACACCCCTTCTCCCGGACAGCATCCCGCCCCCGCGGTGCCCAGGGCAGGTCCCCAGGACAGGTCCCCAGGACAGCAGCCCCAGGACAGCAGCCCCAGCCCTACCTGCGGTAGCCCGTGATGCGCAGCGTGGCGGGCAGCGGCTCCCGCAGCGCCGCCATGAACGCGTCCCACTCGCCGGCGGGCACGATGCCCAGCTCCTGGTAGTACCGCTCGAACAGCTCGTTCTCCTTCACGATCTCGGGGTAGCCGCCGGCCCAGCCCTGAAGGAACACGCCGCCGCCGTTAGCCCGCCGGTCCCGCCGCTCCCCGTCCGCCGCTCTTCACCCCGCCCCGCCTCGGCCCGGCTCTCACCGCCTGGTCGCCGGCGCCGCCGCCGCCCCGCTCCTGCCGCTGCTGCTGCTGCTGCCGCCGGCGGTCCCGCGCTCGCCGGCCCATGGTGGCCAGGCGGCGGCCGAGCCGCGACACTAGCCCTGCCGTGGGGAAGGAAGGGTGGCCACGGCCCCAGCCACGGCCGATCCCGCTCCGCTCCCGTTGGGCCGGAGGGACCGCGCAGCTGCCGCCCGCCGCGTGCTCCCGCCACCGGGGCGCAGGCGCGGACACGCCCACTCTTTCCTGGAGCCCCTTCCCGGCGGAACTTCCCGAGAACCCGAGCGCGCGCCCCACCCCCGCCCCGCCCACCAACGGGCTGGTGGCCCTGGCCACGCCTCCCACCTCCGATTGGTCCGTGGTGCCCGGTGGGCGGGGCGCCGGGCGGGTGATGAGTAGGGGCGGCGGGGGGCGATGGGGTTTGGTGTCGCTGGAGTTGGTGATGGCGGAGTGCGGGGGCTGCCATGGTGTTTGCGACTTCTGGAAAAGGGTGGAGGGCCCCGAGGAGCGGCGGCTGCTGGAGCTCTTCTCCTACGGGCTGATGGCGCTGGGTGCCGGCTCCGCCGTGCTGCTTTGCTTCATCCCTATGCCCTACGGCCGGTACTCCACGCGGCGCTTCGGCTCGCTGCTGCCCGCCCGCGCTGCCTGGGCGCTGCAGGAGCTGCCCTCCCTCCTCGTTCCGATCGGGCTCGCCGCCTGCGGTGGGGAGGCCATCGCCGCCCTGGCTAACCGTGTCCTGCTGGGCTGCTTCGTCCTGCACTACGCGCACAGGTGCGGGCGGGGCGGGGGCACCGCCGGGGCGTCTGAGGGGGGCTCCTTGGCAGTGCTGCCGGGGCGGGAGAAGGGGTCTGTCTTCATAGAAACGGCTGGCTGCTGCCTCCAGACCGAAGGGGTTGAGGTGCTCCAGTTAATTAGCTCTTGTTATTTAATGTCATAATCACTGAAGTCTTTCGGGCTTCGCCGCGTTAGGATGTTGTGCGTCGTTGCGGGAGCTGGGCGCGGAGCCGTGGCGGAGCGGTGCCGGTTGCCGTGTGTCGCTGCGCTGTGCGGGGCGGTGCCCGGGCGCGCAAACGCGGTGTTCGATGCTCCCTCGGCTGCTGCTCCATCCCTGCCTCGGGTGGCGACCCCCGTGTCAACAAGGGCTTGATCAGGCTGCCTGAAGGGACCTAGTGTTGAAAACAAGGGAAGTTCAGCGCTCTGTACTCATATAATTTTAATGCTGTGAAACACTGGCTATTTTCAGTTATGTTTCTTAACACTGTCTTTCAACATAGTGTTCGTTGAAGGAGTTGGACTGGATGAGGGTTTTCTCCAGCTCAGTATATTCAATGATTCATTAAAATACTGGCAAATCTGAGGCCAAGTGCTCCATATTGCCCTGTAGTCAACTTGGGTATTTAGTAAAACTTCTTGGAGAAGGCAGCTTAGCTGGAGCTCAGGTAAGATTTTGCTGTTCTCTTCAAGTTACGGACAGTGTCTATTGGTCATACTCCACGAGCAATTTTGCAACATTACTAATACAGGAGCGATAGATTTGTCAGGTCATGTTAAGCTCCATATGTGGCTGATACACTGTTGTTTTCCTGTGCTGAATGAGAGAGGCTGGTGCTTTTGACTGAAAGTATTCGACATCCTCCCAGTGGAGAAGGATGCAACGTGGTTGGCCTGGTGGCTGGTTTTGAAAACCCAGGACTGTGTCTTTGCTCCTTTTTCTGTTAAGAGTAAAGATAATAGCTTTTGCATGGGGTCTTAACTCATCCTTGATGTCTGGAAATAGCTAGGAACATGAGACAAAGGTTTGTAGAGCAAACTGCGCTGTGCTGCAGTTTGTTTTTTCCAGTTGCTTGTTGCGATTGACAGAATAAGGGACTCTTCTGTAAGTGAATGTAGACTGGAAGAGACCTCTATTATCCAGTTCCTTTTGTTGTAATGTAGCATGCTTTAAATAATCCTATTAATGAATTTGTTACTTTTTCTTGAAAGCTGTTATGGTTGTGCTTCCTTTGGAAAGACTACTTTGAAGCACTAGTCCTTGGGTAGATGGAAAACACGTGAAAAATACTCAGGCTTCAGCAATCCTCATCCTGTTTCACTACAGATTGTAATTAAATCAATAGGCAATTGGGAGTTGGCTAGTTGCACCAGAAAGATCACAAGAACATTCACGTTCACCTGATCTTGTTTAGAGCTTGCTGGTTTATTCCCATAATCACCCAGGAAAAGCAATCAAGATTCCTTTCCCAAATGGGATGGCAATTGTGGGTTTGTCATGTGTTTAGCAGGCATCATAGGGTAGACCAAAATCGAAGAGGTGAAGCAATTAGGGTTTTAAAGTGATTTTTAAGGTAGGGAGGAAACTGAGCTTAATTAGGTTAATTTTAAGGGCATTGCCTTTTCCCCTCCTAGAAGTGCTGGGGGATTTGGTGTAGGGATTGTGAGACTTGGCTCATTTCAGAAAGCTTGATGATACTACTGAGGATTTAGGAACAAAGGAGGATAAAAATAGGCTTTGCTTAACATCAGTTACCTTTACTCCTCTCATCAAAGTAATTGCCTTGGATACAAAGTTCAAAATTTCTGTCATACAGAGAGAGAAGTCTGATCTTGTAATTCCAGTTAGGCAACAAAATGAATGTTTAGGTGTTAAAGCAAGTGCAACTGTCCTTTAGAACAGGGACCAAAGCCTCTAATGCTGAGAATTTGAAAAGTAGGATTGCGTGGTCTATGGATTACAGTTTTTGGACTTCAAAACTCTCTCTTTGGTTTGTTAATATAATAAATTTTTGTTCCTTATTTGCAATAGGGCACTCATATTTCCTCTTCTGATCCGTGAAGGAAAACCAACACCATTTGTCACTTTTGTGTTAGCACTTCTGTTCTGCACTTTCAATGGATACTTGCAGGGCCGAAGCTTAAGCAACTATGCAACTTACCCTCCGGGCTGGCTGAAAGATCCATGCTTCATTACAGGTGAGTCACATAATGTTATGAAAACTTAAGATGTAATTTTCCTTTGTCCTCGCAGCTTTTAATTGTAATTTTATTGTATCTTCAATGCCATTTTGTAAGTATTCTCATAAGTATTTCTTGTATTGGTGTATCTGGAAGCCTTTAACTTTTTTTTACTTTAGAACTATGAACTGACATTTCTTTCCACAATATCAGTGCTAGGTGAGCTGACTGTCATCTTTACTCTTTAACACCAAAATACATATTGTTATGTATTTTTTTTCAATGTAGAAACTTGAAGCCTCACATGGAACCAGCAGCATGCATGTTTAGAACAAACAAAGTAGGTTTTCTATGTAATATGTAGATCAAACTGAAGTAAACAAACTCATGGAGTAAAAATCTAGTGAGGGTGATTGCTAACTACCGAGATACCACTGCTAATGCCAGAAGACCTTGGTGTCAGGATATTTACAAGTGATACACACACACGCATCAGCACGCCCGCCCTTGTAATAGGGGTGAGCTTTGTCAAAGGATGAAACTGGCCTACAAGGAACCGGGTGGAGGGATTGATCATTCACTCCTGATCCGGAAGGGAGGTTACATTTATTTATAGTTGAAGTCATGGATATGATGAAAGGGCTAAGATGCCTAGTGACAGAGTATTCTCACCGTATTTTTTTGTTTCCTAAGCGTCTACTTTTGTTGACCATCGAAATCATAGTATCATTTTCTAATGAAATCTTTACCAAAAGATCTCTTTCATCTGAAGATAGATCAGAATATTTTGCCTCGTCAGTCAAAGGTGGAGAACTGGGCTGTGTAGATCCTTGATCTGAAGAAGTACCCTTCTTGTTTTTATTCTGTAGCCAGAGCAAGTTAGTGTTTCTCCAGGATGTCTCAAGCCTTTCATAACAAGAAAAAGAAGATTTTGTCCTTATTACAGTGTTATTGTGGATAACAGTAGAGGACCACTGTGCTAAATGCTATCATGAGTATAAGATTGAAGAAACTTAAATCAAAGGAAGTTCTCTTGCCAAGATTAGGAGGCAGTACTGCTTGTGCACTAAAAATGGAGAAATTGAGGTACAAGGGAATTACTTCAGTGGGTGCTAGGCACTTGGATATACTTCAAATTTTCTTGGTAGTTTCAAATTTCCAGTCTCCTTAAACTGGGATCCAGAAAAAAAAATGGTTAAAAGATCTGTTCATCAAAACTGTTGAAGGCTCTGATGCCTAGTTTAGTACATTAATCAAAAGATATCTCAATACAGTGATGTGAACAAATTATGATTAAGAAGCCATAAATCAATTCTTCTTTACTGAAAGATCTTTTAAAAAAAATCTAGTTAATAAGACTGTTATTCAGGTTTCCTTGGTTTACTTTTTTTTGAGTTTATCAAGGATTTCTGAAAGATGCAAATGTATAAATGATAATAGTTAGGTTCCTCTGACTTCAGTTATGAATATACTTCGGTGTATGAGTTAGTTTGATTTGTATTTGTGGGTTTTTTTATTATGGTTTTATTTTGATGGTTTGCTTTTTGTGCAGGTAATACCAGTCTGGAATATATGCTTATATATATTTCTAGTACTGCTAAACATAAATGAAGTGTTGCTTTTGTGATTATTATAATTCAAACTATTGCTTTAAAAAGCAATCCTAACCCTAAGTTATCCTAAAAGCTAAGAAAGCCAAGATTCCTGGTACACATAGCAACCATTTTCACGGTATGACTACTGCTGACTTTTTTGAGACTGTTAGTACAACAAATCTTTATATAAAATTTGGCATGGCTGTGAAACAGCCAGACTGCAGACTTGTTTTTTATTTTACTCCTGTAACTAGAGTACCTTTTGGGATTTTTTTTAATGTTGTTTTGTAGTACACATCAACATAATTGGATCTTAGCAATTTATAATTGCTATTTGGTATTCATCCCAGCTAGATACCTCCAAATACCTGCAGTTTATGCTTGTGGCTTTGGTCAACTCAAATACCAAAGTGGCTGTACTCCCTGAACAACTGGACTATAATGTTCTAGTTTTTCAAAAACATCTGGCAGTGTCTTTAAGCCTCCGTTTAAAATTACTAGAAAAAGTTACTAGAATATTAGCAAACAACAACAGCAAGAAAGCATATTTGCTGAGGGCTAGCAAGATATTTCTTAAGCTGTATGGAGTTACATGTGGATGATAAATGAGAGAGTGTCTAAAAGTAGCAGCCAACCATGGTTCAACAGCCAGAAGCTGAAATGAGATAAATTTGCAGTGAAGACAGAAATTTGGAAAAGTCAGGCTGATTAACCGTCATGGTGAGAGGTTTCAAACAACTGCTGTGTTCTGTCTGGAGCCTTATACAGTTTGACTGTTTTCAGGCATTTAGGAGTTAACTCTGGAAATGCAATAGCTTATATCTACACCAGCAATTGATTTGGATCAGGAGTGTAACTTTGATGTGATTCCCTCATGGTGTCTCTGAACTGTGTATTGGTTTGGTTCAGAGCAGTGAACACAGCTGTTTTCAGAGGAAATGGGAATGTTCTGCTTCAAATGCAGTACCATGAGTTCGCAAACCTATGTGGGAACAACTTCATAATCTTTCAGCATATACCTTACACATGTGTGCCAACAAACAGCTTGTGAACTTACCAGGAGAGCCCATGATACCCTGAAGCAGTGAATGCTGCAAAAAGGGACACATACACCTGCATGCTTCACCCTGGTGTTCTTTCCTAATCTGTCGGTGCTTCTAGTTGGAAACTCCTTCCTTCCTTTGCTTGCTTTAGCTTCTTCAAACTCTTTGCAGTATGCCATGTGCCTTTTCTTAGTCCTTTAAACCACATTCAGCGACCTACTTTGAATGTTGATGGCTAACCCTTCTGTGCATCAAAAACTTTCTTCAGTAGCAGTTCTACAAAGCAGAGCAGCACCTGTAACTCAGAAGGTTCAGGTGACTGAACCTTATCTGTTGCATGAAGCTTTTTGTCTGGCAGTCAGGCAACCAAGCACATGTGCCACCTCTGCTCTTTTCACAGAACAGACATGAAGAGTGCATGCGCATTGTCCATATCTGGGTGTGATCATGTAGTCGAGGGATGTCTAGATATTATCTCATAACCTGGGGATGTAGATTAGCCTGTATCTCTCCTAGTATCTACAGACATCTGTTTATTCTAGATGATCATGTGCATTGTTGGAAAGTAACCACAGAGTCTGAGATGAGGCACTGGTTCACCTGAAATGTTTATTTGATGTTCTCAGTGCAGCTGTAGAAACTGGCCTCCTGATGTGTCTGCACAGCATCTTCCACTGCATATTCTTGAAACTTGGAGAGGGAAGGTGAGCCAGATAGCAGTTACCCTCCTGTCACTCTGGAATAGCCTGCAGCACAACAGTAGGTCTTTTTGTGTGAAATTCTACATGGGCAAGCACACAATGCTCTTCTGTTGCACCAGATTGTCTGCTAGTGTAGACCTACTTACTGTCCTCCTTATGCAAGTGTTCACCTAGTATGTCCACAAGCCTTCATCTCCAGGTTTATCCTGATGAAGGAAAAAGCCTCTTAATAGTCTCTTGAGGTCATCCGTGTTGTGTGGTGTATCCTGTGGATCTGAAAATCTGATGTAATGTGCAGTGGCTCCCTTCCTGTTTACGTGTCCATGTTTCCCTGTGCTGGTAGCCAAGTCATGTGAATTGTGGGGCAGAACCAGCTCTTGGTTTTGTAGAGTCCTAGGACTCTGCTGTGCTGGGAATCTGAGGATTAGGACAGGGGAGGAGCACCACGCCTGACAGCTCAAGAAGCATTTGGACAATACTCTCAGGCACATGGGGATGGTCCTGTGCAGGGCTGAGATTTGAGCTTGATGATCCTTGTGGGTCCCTTCCAACTTGGCATGTTCAGTGATTGCCCACAGAGTATGGGTGCAGGGAACATGGTTATGCAGTGCCTTAGAGGAAAGGGGGTCTTGAAATTGAAGAGGTGTTTTGTGAAAATAGCCTACATTTGTCAGTTTGTTGTCCACAAAGAGATGTGATTGTTTCCTTCTGCCATTTTGCAGTTTTCAAGTCAGAGAGGTAAAAATGTGCAGGATCAAACTCATCTTCTGTAGTAATTTGACATTTTTAAAGCAAGCTCCAGCCTTTCTGCATTATCAGAAGAGTTCATATACTAATTTACAAGCAGATGCACAGGAAACATTAACTAAAATTATAGTATATCTAATATATAATAAATCATAGTATTGTAGATATATAGTAAAAACTATAGTATATCTAATAATAAAATATAGTATATCTAATCTATGTCATAATGTATTTACATTGATTATATAGTTGATAAGTAAAATTTTACTTCAAAAGGCACTTTACATATAGCATCTGCACACCTTGATTGCTAATAGAAACTTGCTGTGCTGTATAAAGAAAAGGTTAACAAACATGCTTATTCACAGGACTAAACTCTGCTATTAGTTTTACAATGTAAGCAGATAGTAACAAGTTAATCAAACAACTTTTTTTATTTACATGGGTAAATAATGGAGAGAGCTTTCACGCAGACACCTCAGTTTTTTTACAGAGCAGACATTTCCTCCCAATACATGTGGAAGCAGACAGCTAGGCCCTTTAAGCTCACAAGGGCTTGAGAGAAGAAAACTGCCTAACAGCTTGTAAGTGGACCTTGCTTCTCAGACATCTGTAGCTTCACTGAGAAAGGTAGCTTAAGTCTTGGTGGAGTGTGCTCTGACAACCTACCAGTCTTGCAATGTGGCCTTATACACTTGGACATACAGTTAGTGCTTTCGTTGAGATGATCACGCTCCTGAATTTCTCTATATTGAAAAAGAGCCACCTGAAAGACTGAAGTTATGGGTGCAAAAAGGCAAAGGTTTCTTTATCTGGCATGTGAAGTGACTTCGTCCTAGAAAATACTGGCGTATTCTTGGTAATTTAAGTAAAACTGGTAACTTTGGAGGTGGCTTCAAAACAACTCTGGATCTATCTTCAAACCCCAAATCTGCTCCTACTAGCAAGGAAGGCTGCCTTCAAAGGAAGATACCATAGATAACATGTTGCCAAAGGGTGAAAATAAGGAATTTCAATCCTAAATTCCTTTTGATTTATCCCATTGTTATGGCAACAAGACATAAGGATGCAGAATGTGACAACAGTCTCAGTTTCTATGAAAGCCTGGTGTAAATGGCTAAACCATTTTGCTGAATGACACAAGTAAATGGTACATTAACTCCTTCATGATTTTATTCCTTTTGTTGCACAAAATTCTGTTGTGGAAATTCTGGTATGTTATCAGCAAAAACAGAAAAGGAGAGTGGGGCTAAAATGTGTCCCTTTGGGAAGAATGAGACTGGCTGTTCAGTGTTTAAAATTTTAGTGTATTTGTTTTTCTATGTGGAAGTTAGGGAATTACACACATTACATCTGCATATGTGCCTGTGCATACATTTATGTAAGTCTAGAAACATAAGGATAAGCTTCATACTTGTGGTACTATTTCCTGTCTAGGGAACTCTTGATTACTGTGAGCTCTGCTGACTGAAAAGCTCAGTCTGTCACCAGAGTTGTTTATACTGCTTACATTACTACTGCTTTAAGCTGATATGCCTAACGTGATACATGACTGTAGTTTTTTTGAAAGGGTGCTTTCAGTCAGTGTACTAAAGATATACTTTTAATATTTCTTTTCAGGTTTTATAGGGTGGTTGCTCGGCATGGCAATTAATATTCATTCTGATCATATTCTCAGAAATCTGAGAAAACCAGGGGAAACTGGTTACAAGATACCAAGAGGTAAGTAAAAAATGGTACAGAGATTAAAACGGCAAAAGTAGTATCTCTCATATGAAAAGTGGTAAAGAAAGCTGGGACTGGAGAAGAGGCTCATTTTATTTTTTTCCTCTTAAGCCAAATATTGTAAGGAGTCTGTTTCAAGATATCACTTGGCTTGTGAAACTCTTTGGACTTCTTAAACCAACTCTGGCTGTATTTTTAAAAAGGGGTGAAAATGTCGCAGCATTCCACAACTTTTCTGAGAATCAGCAGGAGGGTGGAGAAAGAAGACCTAAATTATCAACCCAGTGTTGGGGCAGGAGCGAAATGCAGAAAGTATTCAATGGTTGGCCCATTTAATGTCCCATGTGTGAAGAGAGAGGTACCCTAGGTAATCAGAGAGCAGCAACTACTGTGGAAAGGGAGACACAGTAAAAGGAGGACAGAAATCCAAACAAAGTAGGGCACTATGAATTCTGACCTTCATGGGGAAAATGGAGAATATGAAAGATTTTTCTTATGGAACCTATTGAAGTGTTAAAGTTTATTGATGCTTTTGGAAACATTAGACTCTTTCAGATACATTACAGTCACTGAGAGAAGAAAAATAATACTATCTCTGAATTCTGTTTCTCTGGGTTTTTTTGTTAGTTGTTGCTTTTTCTTGGTTGTTAAGGATTTTTTTTAATATGACTGGAAGAATTAAGATATATAAGGCAGTAGACTGTTTTTCACTCAGAAGATAAGTTATAATTTTAATAGATGTAAGTCCAAGTGCTCATGTAAAAAATGAATATGAACATACTGTACTGTGTTCAGCGCAGAAAAAAGTTCTGAAGTAAATAAGATGTCATTTGCTGTGAGATCAGGAGGAGCTGGTCTTTTTGATGTTGCTTATCCAGTTTAAGTGCTAAAAATTCACCTCTCTTTTGTTAAGAGGGTAGAGCAATTAAAGCAAGGTCAAAACATGTCCTTTATTACAGTTGCCAAATACTTGTTTGTTTAGTTCCTCTGGTAAAAGGCATACTGAGATGTTATTGATTTGTACGCTGACTTTGGAATTGGGGTGAAAGTTCTTATTTTTTAAAATTCCTGATAGGTGAGTACCAATTGTTTATCCATAATTGTCTGTACAACAGATTTAATGCAGACTGCTAATTACTTTTTTCACTGAGTATCAGGGCTGAAGCAGTAGACCTCATGAGGAATGGGAACAAAAGGGCAACACATTTTAAACTAGAGAATAAATTTGGGACTTCACTTCCTAATAATAATAATATTGTTCATAATTAATTTAATTTCTGAAGTACTTAAAGAAATGAAAAATTGTAGGCTGACTAACCCTGTGAGTATTTTCTGAGACTCAAGGGGAGCATGTCCTCTATATTTACATATTAAAAAAAAGGTTTACGATCAAAGAGACAGTTTGATGTCATTGTTAAGTAACTATTTACAAAGGCATGTACTTGCTTCTGATACTAGTAAATCTGCTTTTCTTTCATTATTTAAAGAGGAAAAACGGACCTGGAGAAGGTCTGTCTTAGAAAGAGGCCTGAAGTGATCCTTCATAGCACAGCTTGAACTGAAAAACACTGCTTCCACCGCCTTTAAAATTATATAGAGACATTGGTGATGTAGCTCTTACTTGATGTACAGTAAAAGATAGCGCTGGACATATTGATTAAGGTGCTTTTGAAATAACTCTGTCCTGCTTTCAGGAGGAATGTTTGAGTATGTCAGTGGAGCCAACTTTTTTGGAGAGATCCTGGAGTGGTTTGGGTTTGCCCTTGCCTGTGGCACCACTGAAAGCCTTGCATTTGCATTGTGTACTCTTTTCATCTTGGGTTCAAGGGCAAGGCAACACCATCAGTAAGTGGTTTTTGTCTTATAATTTCTGTTGTCTCTGCCACACTGCATTTACATTTTACAAATTATGCCTCATCCCATAGCAATGTTGCAGAGCAAGTCTTGTGAAAGAGACTGCTGCTGTAGGGGAGACTATGACAGAGAATACTCTGAGAAGAATAAGCACTGCAGAATTTCAGCAGAATAGTACTGAGCATAAACATACACGATGTACAATGAGGTGGTCAAAATAATGTTTAAATGAAGGTAGTTCATCCTGAATCTGTAAAAATTATGGACAAGTTTGGCAGTATTGTCTTAAATAATCATATACTCTATTTTCCCTTGCTGCTTGAACTGGTTTCTACAATATTAAAATTTTGAAAATCACTCTAAAGTGGTCTTTAGTAGGCATGCTTTATAGCCAAGTCTCTATCCTATTGTCTATAATCAAGTGAATGGACAATATGAAAACAGTTCTAGTACATAATAGTAAAGTCTCTGCTCTAATTAAACAGTTCGACTGCTAATGTACTGTATTCATAATGTAGCTTTCTTGTTAAAGGACCATAGTTTATGGGGAGTAGTCTCTTGATTCTCTTTAAGGAATAGCATGTTTAAAGGAATTTGAACATGTTAATCTTATTTTGGTTATTCTCAGCTTCCTGCTTTGGTTCTCATGCTGAAACTTAGTGGCATAACAGGAAATAAGCCTGAATATATGGAGAGAAATAGGTTGAAAAAAATGCCATTGCTGACTATCTGTGGGGGCAGCCATGGGTATGTCTAGTGGAGTCCTGAAAATTTCCACAAACGGGTTTTCCTGCACCTTGTCTGTAGGGTGTTCTAGGTCTGTATTACCCTCCCAATTAACAAAGTTTTTTGTACTGTCCAACCTGAACCTTCCTGACCTGTCTCCTATTGACCGTCTTTTCTTATTTTATCACCTGCTGTTAGTGAGTAGAGTTGCAGAGTATCTTGGGTTAGGAGGAGTATCTGAAGGTTGTCCAGTCAGCTGGTGTGACCTACAACTGCCCTTTTGCCTAGGGCCTCATCCAGTTGAGTTCTGAGTGTCTTCAAGGGTGGAGGCTTCAGCACATCTCTGACAAAGTGCTGAAACAGGATTTTCCTTATTCTCATGGGGAAGAGGGTTTTTCCTTATGACCAGTTGGAATATTCCATGTTGCAACCTTTATCTCCTAGTGTGTGCCTCCAGGAAAGGTATGGCTTTGCCTTCTCTTTAATATCACAATAGGTGATGGAAGAATGCAATTAGATGTGCCTCTTTGCTTCTTTTCTAGGCTGAAAAAACCTAGTTCTCTTAATGTCTCCTCTTATATGTTCCAGCTATGAGTTGTCTTACTGACCATGTGCTGGATTTTTCTCCAGTTTGTGGATATTGCTGTTGCACAGGAAACCAACAACTGGAGGCAGTTAATGCAGATGCATGCTCTCAGCTGCTAAATGGTGAAGAGAATAAGCCCTTCCTTTGACTCAGTGGCTCTGTACTTGTTAAGGCAGGCCAATGTGCACTTGGCCTTCATCATTGCAGGGATGCATTATTGACTCATCCTTCACTTGTCACCAGGATGTCCATGTCCCTTTGTGCACAACTGCTATCTAGCCAGGCAGTCTCCACCCTGCACTTTTGCTTGGGGCCACTGCATTCCAGCAGCAAGAGTTGGCGTTTCTGTTATAACTTTGCTCCGTTGTCTTAAGTAATTCCCCTTCCATGATCTGTATGCAGCACCTGTAGGTAGCAGTAACAGGGCCCCTTAGTCTCCTCCTTGCCAGGCTAAGCAATGCCAGGTTCCTCCCTGTGTCTTTATATATTATGCTCTTCAGGTTCAAATTCCATTGTTCGTTTCCATCAATCCTAAGCCTTGATGGCACTCTTTCAGACCATTAGGAAAAGCTAAACGTTGTTAAAGGAAGTAATTTGCACTAATGGAAAGATGAGTAAAAACAAAAGAGGGATACAAGAAGAAAACCCCAAACAAATAAAAATAACAGATACATGTAAGTGAAGAAACATTTTAGTGCAGTCTGTTTTTAACTTTATTCTAAGTTAAAAAACTTAGAATAAATTACTGAAATGGGAAAATAGTGTAATGATGGTATTCCACAGCTGCAGGTTATTGTGCATTGCATGTTTTGTCCTCTGCTTATTCCAGCTTTGATCTTGGAGTTAGCTATTGATAATGTGAATATCTGCACCTTTGAGAAGCCCGGGTGAAGTTAATTCTTTTGTTTCAGAGGAGCAGAAGAATAAGTATTTGAAAATGGGAGTAAATGTGTTTGTTATCCAAGGCGAAAAGACAAATAATAACATTTAATAGTGCTATGTATTTCGTCTTTGTTAATTGTCTGGATTTGAAAATACTGATGTCTTTGAAAGCTATTAGCAGTAAGGCTGGTGTAATGTTTGTCATGTTCTGTTTGATTATCCAAATCCTTTGGAACTGAAGATGTTTCTATGCAGAATCATTACTATGTGAAGTAACCCGTGCTTCTGTGTGAAGTCATTAGGCAATTACATGGTTTTAGTTTAATTTCTTCCCACTCTAGTTCTGAAATGCAAATACTCAGGATGCATAACAACATACATTTTTAAAGAACAGGTTATTCCTTCCCTGACTGCTCTTACCACATCTGTTGTTTTGATTTCCCATTGCTGGCAGAACAACTTAGTTTTGTTGTAGTTGATTATTAGATGTTGTTAGGATGAGTGTAGTAAATGCCATTTTTGTATCCAGAGTAGTTCTAAAGGCATATTTTTTGTTTGTAGACAGAAAATATATGGATTAAATTGAACACATTGTACAATCACTTAATGTCCTCAACAGCATTTGGAAGACTCTATACTCATCAGATTTCTGTCTTTGTTTTACAGATGGTACCTTGAGAAATTTGAAGACTACCCAAAGGACAGAAAAATTGTGATACCATTTTTGTACTGAGCAGTGCTTTTAACACTGTCTGAGATGGATGCTTTTAGTAACAGCTAACATTTTACAGGTGGTGGCAAGTTAAAAACATACTCTCATCCTCACTGTGACAAAGCCTTTCCATTGGTGCTGCTATTACTTACTTCTTTTTCCTCTTAATGGTAACCAAGAATCTGATGGACATGGTGAATAGGAACAGAAATGCTTTTCCAGCAGTGAAGCACCTTCATGAACACCTTAGGCAGTGAGTCTGACTACCTGTGCAGGCGTCTGCTGTTTCCACTCAATCTAGTCGTGCTGTCATGAGGATTGTGCTGTGAGCCCAGTCACCCTCACTGCAGTCTGGATGGTGTGCTCTGCCTATTGTTTGCCAGCATATGCAAATAGGGTTGATTTTACTTTTTCTTCCTTGCCTTTCTAATCCTTTCTTCCCTCCACCTGCATTTTCAGGAGAGCTGGTGATGCAGACCAAGGAATTAAATGAATATAGTTGCTGTTAGGTGAGAGGCAATGTTCCTCCTCTTTGCACTCTTTCATATGGATATTGTATAGATAATTCTATACAGGATACTGTATAGATAATATTTAATGCTATTTACATAAAAGTTGTAGGGCTATCTTCCCCAAATAATAGATTAATATTGTCATCTACCTCTTAAAATTGATAGCTATCTCAATATGCAATATGTGTCTTCTCACTCTAAACTGTTTTTGGAAGGCATTCTTTACTTAGGATACTTAGGCCAGTCTAGCACTATTAAAAAATGTGTAATATTTTCTAATTCACTTTATAAAAAAACCTTGAGATTTTTAAAAAATTTTCTTACTATGTTGTTTTAAAAAATCAAGTGTTTTTCTTCCTCTGTTGATAACATTCCAGATGATTTTATATTCTGGAATATTTTGTGTTGCATGTCATGTTAATGTCAGTGCTCATACTCCAACATTTTACTCATGAAGGACTCCAGAATGCTTTCAAGAACATGATGTGATTCCAAGCATACAGACTTTCAAGTTTCAGGCACATCTGTGTGCTTTGCATGATTGTGATAATAAAGAATTTTTTAGAATTCTTAAGAAAAAAAACTCAACAGAAACTAATTTTAAAAAAAATCCAACAAAAAAGAAAACAAAACAACAACCAAATTATAGCAATTAAAAAAAACCCACCTAACAAAACAAACAAATGAACAACACAGAAAAAAAACTTCCACAAAATCAAAAAATTCTGCTGCTAATGTAATGTGGAAATAAATGAAAATCAGACTTTTGACATGTGTCTTCTGATCTCTTTGCTCTTTATGTTGGATTATGTTCTTCAAAGCAAGTTGGTAATAGAATTTTGCCAGATACTGAGTTTCCCAGTATGGTATTGCAGTAAGATTTGTCTAAAGCTCAAAATTCTTTCTTTGCTGTTGAATTACACTGCTGTAGTAATGAAGGTAATGTATTGGATGAAATTTACCTTTAAAATTTTAGAGATTAGTTTTCTAACTTACCTAGAGCTGAGCCCTCGGGCTGCCAGTTGCTCCTTGTAACGTTGACTGGGAGGATGATTGTCCTGCTCTCAGCCAGTATGCAAAAGGTCCATCTTTGGGAGAACACAGGAATGCCTTGGTGTCAGTGTCGTTGCTTGATTCTCAAATTGTTTAATAATTCCTTTAGTGTTTACATGTTTCTTCAGTGTTTTACAGGAAGTTTGAGGCTTTCCCTGTTGTTTTTGTTATCACACTATAATTTAACACTTTGATCATAGCCGTTTTGATGAACACTCAGTCATGATGTTCCCTGGACAGAGAAGGGATAGTGAGGAGGATGATTTACTCCTCAATGCTAAAATGGAGTTAGGGGACAATAAAAATTCAATAGGATCACTTAAAGCATATTCTGAAGAGAATTTTAGAAACCTAGTCTTAAATATCAGCATATTTCTAAACACTGTCACATCGCTGTAGCAGTTTTTTAAATTTTGCTGTCTAAATCATCTAGCTATCAAAATCTGTTTTAGTTGAAAAAAAGACAAAGAGCACTATCTACTCAAAGTCTTTAATTACTTCCATAGTTTATAGTGAATTAGTATCTTGTACCTTCAGGGATATTTGTTAAAAAAACACTAATGGGACAACCAACCAACCTCAAACAATCTGGCTGCAGCACTTTAGTCTCTAATATATTTATTTTTTTTTCCTTTTATGAAAAAGCAAAGCTTCTTTTAGTAGTAAACAGCAAGAGAAAGGTCTCTGTGTTCAGTATGTCTCCTATTCAAACTCTCTAGTTCTCTATGGTCAGTAGTCTTTTATCATAGTTCACAGAAAATTTGTACTGATGCCTCAGTTTTGTTCTGCTACTATGCCGCTAAATACTTCTCTTGGCTAAAAGTTCAGCTCCTTTGCTCACATAATGTTAATTAATGATTTGCCTATAGTGGGACGGGGTTCTGAAATGTGATGGTCAGACAGCTTATCCTTGTTCTCTCTCTTCTCACAGAAAAGGAAAAGCTAAGGTCTATGGGATGTGAATGTCAGTGTGTTTAGAAATTCTAGCCAATTGGATTAACAACAATAAAACCAGAATGTTTCATTCTTTGTGTGATTATATTTATTATTATCACCATACTTCTAGAACCTTCCATAAGTAAAGTGCAGATTTTATTTGAGGCAGTTTATTAGAGCACAATCTTATGAGGAGCAGCTGAGGAAGCTGATGTTGTTTAGCCTGGAGAAAAGGAGGTTCGGGGGAATCTTAATGCTCTCTGCAACTATGTGAAAGGAGGTTGTAGCAAGGTGGGGATGTTGGGGTCTTCTCCCAGATAACAAGTAACAGAATGAGATGAAATGGCCTCATATTGTGCTGGGGAGGTTTAGATTGGATATTAGGAAAAATTTCCTCACTCAAATGGAAGCGTTGGAACAGGCTGTTCAGGGAAGTGGTGGTCACCATCTCTGGAGATATTTAAAATATATGCAGTTGTGGCAATTTAGGGATATGATTTAGTAGTGGACTTGGCAGTGCTGGGGTAGAGGCTGGACTGAGTGATCTTTAGGGTTCCTTTCCAACCGAAATGGCTCTGTGATTCTTGCATTTCAAGACCCAGGTACATTGGCAAATGATCAACTTGGTCAAATGCTAGAACTGCCTTTTGTTTAAACAATATCCCACTTATTTGTCATACTTCACTTGTGATCCCTTCCCTTTTTAGCAGCTTTGACAGAATTTTTCTGTTGGAAAATATCTAATACTGAAAAATTTTTCTTAAGAATATGTCGTGTGAAAATAAACTCTGTTCAGCCCATTCCAGAGGGAGAAAACACGCATGCTTGCTATTGGGTTATAATATCTGTAGTGACTTTTTTATTTTTTTTGTAGAGATACTTCTAGTCAGGATTGCCTACATCTTTCCCTAAAATTCCCTACTAATAAAATATGATTTGTGGTGTCTTGCTTGAATACTTTTTTTTTCTCTTGTTAGTAATCCTTACTTTAACTTGTGGGGGTTGATTAAGGTTTTTGTACCAGCAGTTTCATTATCCCAGTTGAGATCTTGGGGACTGTAATAATAAGGTTGGATTAGAATTCCCTATATGCGTATGTGAACTATACAAGATGCACTCAAAGCAATTATTAAATGTTACAAAATAAATTTGTCTAGTCATACATTCTTTATTACCTAAAGCAGAGTATGTAGCTGAGATGTTCTACACTTGAAGTTAGAGCAAAGATTAAGAGAAGCAGAGGATACTTGTTTGGGTTCTTCTCCTGCTTCTAGGTCACTCTTAAAAGAGCTGTAGCACCTGCTGTTTTAACTATTTAATTGTGGTTCAGCACAATATTATCTTTCTGTGGAGTGAAGATAATGTATGAATGACTTGTCCATATAAACCTGTATTCTACCACCGGTCACAAAATCCTGAGTGCCTACCACAGAGTTTTTATAGCCTGTTTGTGAAACAGCTCCAATAGGCACCTGTTTGTGATTGAAATATATTAGTAATTTTGATATAAGACTGTCCCAGCCTGTTCTATGCTATTAAGTTTTACCAATAATAGTTGCAGTTGTTGGGGAAGCCTTTCAGATGTACATCAGTCTTATGAAGACAGCAGACTGCTGGGTAAAATTGCACCACTTTTTGCAGTGATGCAACATTTATCATCATCCCTGTGCCCCTGCAAAAATTGTGGAAATTAGTGTTGCAAGACAGCTAAGGGGTAAAGCCTAAAACAAGGTTTGCATCTGAGAGAGTTGCACAACTGAAGCTTGCTCTTATACTTCTTAAAATAACATGTTTTGTACATCCCTTGCTTAGTTTACCACGTTTGCTTAAAACTCAAAGCCGATACATGATGCTTTGTTGTGTACAAGTGGATAGTGGAAGCAGTAGGTTATTTGTTTGCAGAGATGAAGGAAAACCTATGTAACAATTGATACAATATTTGGTGTAGTGTTTCTCTGAAGATGATGCATTACCAACGTGCTAGCAAGAGCTTCTCAGTGGTGTTGTTTGTCCCTGCTCCCTAATATTTGCAGCCTCTTGTTTTGGAAATACCTGTCCAGTCTCTGAGAGAATACAAGTGGCTGGATCTGAAGAGAGGGCACTAGCGAAGCCACGTGTTCCAGCTGCTCTGGGAGGGTGCACTCCATTTCTCTTGAGCTATTGAAAGGGGAAACCACTGCAAACTTAGTTATAAACTTCTGCCAGAAAAGAAAGAGCTGTGTGATCTGTGAACCAGGGTTCAAACATTGATCAGCACTGTCAAGACTAAAGGCCAGTCAAACGTTAGCTAGGAAAACCTACCCCAGCTACCTGCTATTATTGTGTCCTGCTGTTTGCTGCATTGGTTAGGGATTAAATCTTTTTAATCTATGTCAGTGTATTGGTGAACAGTCCAAGAGGCTTCCAGCTATGCCCCTTGCTCCATGTGTTGTGTTTGCTGGAGGAGACCAACCAGATGCTGTGCAAAGCCAGGGTTCTGCCAGTGTGCAAGGAAACCCTGTGACAAAGCAGCCCACTGCAATAGCACAGATTTGCAGAATTTTAATGTTTTGTGAGGGCAAATATGTTTCCTCTTTCATTCCCTGCCTGTCTCTTTTGAAAATGGTGGTGGTATTGGAACAGGAGAACTGACTTGAAAGTCCCAAATAGTATTGTGGAAGTGTTCAAGCATTAAAGGAGAGTGATCAGTATATACTAACATCAGTAACCAAAGATGGAAATAGTGCTTATTATGCTTCAAATAATCCTTGCAGATTTTACTAGTACTCAGAACTAAAGAGCAATAGATTAAGTGTAATGTTTAGCCTAAAACAGTGCAGTATATGATCATTACTGATAGAATAAAGTAATACTAGGAAAATTAATTTAGAAAATATGAATAGCTCTACAGACAGCATACAGCAGTGTAGTCTTATGAATAGAAAGCTAAATTACCAAGACAAAATGAGCTATTTTCATGAGCAAAAAGAAAACTAGTTTGGTGATAAACAATATAATTTTTATTAATATTAAATTGAGATAAGGTAATAGATTTGACATCTTAGTGATAATTTCATACTTGTCATTTAAACGGTAGAAGAGAAATCTGATGCTACACATTGAACCTGCTTTCACCCAGATTCCCATCTGAAGACACTGAAATACAATCTCTAGGAGCGGATAAATTAGTTAAGGGGTGGTTTTGGGTTTTTGCCATAATAGTTTAATTCACACTAAGTGTTCTTAAAGAAGTATTTCTGTAGCATTATTCCTTGACATAACTATTATATATTTTTCTTTTTTTTTTCTTTTTTAAAGAATCCATCCACTTTCTAATAAAACTAGATCTAAAAAAGTCAGCTTCCAGTCAAAATTGCCATACCTATGATATGTGATTCTCTGAGTTCTCAATTTGTTACTTCCTCTGCTCACTGAGGTCTGGTGTCCTCACTAGATACCACGTGGCTTTTGCTGGCAGAAGAGTTTCTTCCTTTTGTAAGTTAGTCTTTACAACTCACTACTTTGTTGATTTGTTGTCCTTTAAAATCTTGGTTAAAGTATCTACTTTTGTCTTGATGCCAAGTGGCCACCAAAGTAACTCTATCATTCCCCTCCTCAGCTGGGCAGGAGAGAGAAAACATAGAATTTTAAGTTGAAAGAGACCCATTGGGATCTTCAGGTCCAACTCCTGGCCCTGCACAGGACCATCCCCACGAGTCACACCATGTGCCTGAGAGTATCATCCAAACACTTCTTGAACTCTGTCAGGCTTGGTGCTGTGACCACTTCCCTGAGGAGCCCATTCCAGTGCCTGACTACCCTGTGGGTGAAGAACCTTTCCCTGATATCCACCTTAAACCTCCCCTGACACAGCTTCATGCCATTCCCTCAGGTCCTGTCACTGCTCAGGAGAGTGAAGAGATCAGGAATGACAGGCTCATGGGTCTGGATAGGGGCAGGGAGAGATCAATTACCTGTTACTGTCAGGCAAAACAGACTCAACTTGGCAAATTAGTTAATTTATCACCAATCAAATCAGAGTAGGATTATAAGAATAAACCCCAAAACTTAAAAACATCTTCCCCTTACCCCTCCCTTCTTCCCGGGCTCAAATTCTCTCCCTCTTCACTTTCAGCAGCGCAGAGAGATGGGGAATGGGAGCTGTGGTCAGTTCATGACAGCATCTCTGCTGCTCCTTCATCCTCGAGGGGGGACTCCTCACACTCCTCCCCTACTCTAGCATGGAGTCCCTCCCATGTGAAAGTCCTCCATGAACTTCTCCGGTGTGGGTCCCTCCCAGTGGCTGCAGTTCTTCATGAATTGCTTCAGTGTGGGTCCCACCCATGAACTGCAGTCCTTCAGGAACAGGCTGTTCCAGTGTGGGTCACCTGTGGGGTCACAAATCCTGTCAGCAAATTTGCTCCCACATAGGCTCTTCTCTCCATGGGTTCACAGGCATTGGCTTTGTTGGACAAGGGGGAACCTTCTGGCAGCTTCCCACAGAAGCCACCCCTGTAGCCCCCCCATTACCTTGCCACGTAAACCCAATACAAAGTTTGAATTTATAAAATTTAAAAATAAAACAATTACATGGCACTTGTAGGAAAAGTCTTTTGTCAATTGCTTCAAGCAGTTTTCCTAAACTGAAGCTATTATGCAATGTCTTGGAAGGTAGACATTTCAGACTTCAATGAATAATACGCTATAATTGCTACTTTTAAAAGGATTACTACTAAAAGTCCGTAAAAACAAAGTAAGAGTACTTTGTTACCTAATTCTTCATACCAGATTAATTGTCATTGCAACAGCTTTTAATTGCAATTCAAAGTAGACAAAACAGGTGACTCCTTTACAGATGCAACCCCATCTGCTACTGTGACTAAGCCTCAGAGATTTTCTTGAATATTCACATTTCTGAATCAGATCAAAAAAGGCTAAATTGCAAGTAACACTGCAGATAATAAACCATGCCTTATTTTTCATCGAGTAATAATGTCATCTTCTACCACTTGGTGTCTGCATTATCACTAGGCTAATTAGAACCATGAACTGATTATCTAACATTTTCTTACATATAAAATCCAGTCAAACACTGTTCCCCATTGTCTTACTGTGGCACTGCACAGATGTGGGCTTACTGGGTACCTATTGCATCATAGTTTCCAGTCCCTGCTAAGCACTGCCTAGCGCAGAAATTGCTAGTCACACTATCAATTTCAAGGACAGTCCCCTCCTCAAATTCAGGGATGCTGGAAGCAGACAAGAACACACCCCCAAACACACACGCGTATGTTACCAGCAGAGGTCTGCACCAACCATCTGTGTCTGTGTTGCACAACGTGGAGAACAAGAAGAGATGCTAACCTTCCTGCTCGTGATCCTCTTTATCCTCCACCCCCAATGTGGTAGCCCTCAGTAAGCTGTTCTATCCGCCAAAAACTTACTGATAACTAGACCAGTTCCTTGCCAGCACCTAGGGCATAGACCCCCCACCTAGTATCACAATGCTCAGCCAAGTAGGCCAGGAAAGACAGAAACCCATATGGAGAATTTTGAAATTCAGCCTTTCAAAGGCTTACGAGTTTTGTTTTGGGTTGGAAATTTTTCGTCTGTTACTGGGAAATATGGCAATACAAATGTACAAGGTGGATCCCTCCAGCAGCTGGGCTCAGGCACCCCATCTGCCCAGTACCTGCCCCTGGATCCCAGTCTCCCAAGTCACTGGCACCTGGATATACAAGCCTCTGAGTCTTCAGCCCCGCTGCCATTGCTGTTAACAGCCCCTCACTTCCTCACAGCCATGCACACATGTGTGGAATCATGGTATGAATCCACCCTTAACTGTGCTTAGACATGGAGGGCATCCAGCAGGAGGCCCTGAATCCTCAGCCTCCACAGCTGACAGCACTTGGGCATGCACAACTCTGAGAGACCTGCAGCTCCATCCCAGCTGCTGGCATATCTGGTTGGTTCTCTGCTCAGATTTTCTCTAAACACCTTCAGTTAAAACAAACAAACAAAAAGAACCCAACACCCAAGGGGGAAAAAAAAAAACCTATCCAATGATTTATTTGTGTAACATATTTTTACACATAGTGAATTTATGGACTATCTCATGAACTGATCACAAGAGGGGGTATTGGATACCAGATACTTGAAAGCCATTTGTTGTGCTCAGTCATCTCTAATGTTCCTTGTTTCTTGCCTAACAAGATCTAACTTTTATATTTTTCCCTGAACTAATTTTCTCTTAGCAAAATATATTTCCCTTAGCAATCTGAAATGACTACATAAATACAAAATCTACTCTACAACCATTTGCAAAAACAGAATTCCTATCTGATGTTCACAGAAGGAATTTAACTTCTCTATCTACTTCCCACAAGTGAAGTACTCACATGTAAAAATAGCTCTGATGCAGGCTGGCCCATACATGTGCAGGCTAAGCAAAGGGGCCTTCCAAGCCTCAGCAGAATGCAAAGTAAGTGAGACTGTGGCCAGCTAGGAAAAGCAAGCTTCTTTAAGTCACTCACATGACTTCATATTAGTATGTCATTGCTAGTCTCATTAGTATGACAGCATTAGTCCTTACTTGGGAAAAAAACTATGGAGAAAGGATTGCTTAACAAAGCAGACTTTTACTTTGTTGGGGGGTTTTTTGTATGTTTTGGTTTGGTTTTGGTGGTTTTTTTGTTTGTTCATTTTTCTTGGTTGATTGGTTTTAGCTTTTGTTTTGGATTTTTGGGGGGTTTTTTGGTTTTTTTTTGTTTTTTAAAATAATATCAGGTCTCTTTAACACAGAATTGTTTGTGCTGGTGAATTTTAGGCAAAGCACTGTTTGAAGGAGGAGCAGAAAGGGAAATGCTGATACTGACGAGAGGAAAAGTTGGGTTCTACATTTATTAGTGATTTGCAACTTAAATATGTTCTAAAGTAGATGACTGTAGAATAAGATGTAGGGGAAAACACAAAATACTGTTTATACAGATTGTTCTCCATAACACCGTATTTTTCAGCCTAGGTGAGTATGAGCATTTTCAACAGTAGTCTTTGATTGGGCTTTCATTTTAAGTAAATCACTTTTCTTAGATGCTCTCCTGCAAGGATTTGGAATGGATACTAGTGAAATCTACAGGTAATTTCGATCTGCAGGAACAAGGTCCCATATCTCTGTTAACTGCTGTACAGATCCTCCAGAGAAATGTACTGCCTTTGCCTACTCTCTGCTCCAACATCAAGGCCAGCTGTTTGGCAGCCAGGCTGGTCATTCAGCCAGAGCCCTACTTGATCTAGAAAAGGTTTTATCTTTCCTAATGTATACTGTAAATATTTTGTTCTAGCAGATCTGATTTGAAACTTTACTGGGTGATTGATGAGATCTGCCCTGAGACATCACACACTGTTTCTTCTTCCTTGTGGGTAACTGCAGATGTAATTTCTGTGGGATCAAAACATTTTGTCCATAACTCTTGCTGGCTTCCATGTGGCCCAAAGGAGAGAGTTCAAACTGAATGAGTTTGAATCAGGCCCAGCAAAGAATTATGTCATGCAGTAAAAATGTCGAGAAATTGTTCTTAGCAGCTGTGGAGAAAGCTGAGGCAGAGATGTCTATCCTATAAATGGCACAGTCAAGGTCAAACTACTTCCACCCTGTCTCCTAGCCCTACGCCAGAGCCATTACTAGTCATAACAGATGGTTTCCAGGCCAGCACCAGGCAATAGGATCCTTATGGCAAGGCCAAGTAGCGCATTGTGCACAGTAACCTCTCTTCAATAAGAAACGTATTACACAGAGCAAGGAAAGGATTTTACTTGTCACAAGGATAATGAAAGTAGAACACAGCAGGAAGAAACACAGGGGAAAAGGTGAGAAAGGCAGCTTCCACATCCTCAGAACAGATCTTTGTAGGTTTTCCTGTCCACTCGTAACACATCCAGTTCAAGGGAAGACTCAAGGGGTCTGCACCTCACAGCCAAGAGTCAGCCATAGATTTATGGAATGACTAGAACACTGGATAGTGTGGGGTATAGATTGATACTATGTAGGGTTCTCATAGGTAAGTTAAAGAAGAGAATGATCAAGAGAGGGTCCCCACTAGAAGCACAGAGGGACTGGTCAATCTATACAAACAAGGAGCTGGAAGAGGATGACTGTATCATGTAAGAATTGGCTAAGTCCCTGATACAGCGTCCTATGAGAACACTACTATCAGAAAGGATTTCCTCTGGACCTCTGGTATGACCTACACCATCAACAAGAGAAGTAATAACAGAAGCATTTGAAATAGAATGGCAGCAAAGTTGTCAGAGGAGCACTTTTCAACCACTAAGTGATATATGCGTAGAATCGGAAAGGGCAGTAGCATGGCTTTATGCTAAGAATCACTTCTGTAGAGTTGTCTGTATGGGAAGTCTGATTAACTCATGGTAGATGAACTGAGCAAATAAGATGCAGAGACTGCGCAAGAGTTATTCATTCAATACATTTTGTTTCTCCCACCATGCAAGACTCATTGGCAGTACCAATCTTAACTTCCTGCACTGGTAGCCACATGGCTTAACTGGCTTCTGAGAATTTTCCACAATCCTAAAAAGCTTGACGTTTACATTGTATTAATGTCTGTCACTTTCTGAGTATATGCTCAAGAGATCATTTCCATCCAACAAAAACAGGTGTTGTGGACCATGTCTGACAGCACCTCATGAGGAACCACCTGGGATAAACTTCATAGCTATCACGAGGCAACTCTGAATGAGAAAACAGCTACAGCTTGGTGATGAAAAGAGCCTCTCCAGATCCCAGCAGGCAGGTGTAGAGCCACAAGCACATCTGTCTTGGGTCCAAATTAACTTGTTTCCAATGAGTCCATGCATCCTTCCTACCATATCAGAAGAAAAAGACAGCTGAAGTTTTGTGTTTCTGTAAGCAGAATGAATACTCTGTCTACCTGCTTAATGGCATCAGTCAATACCACACCATGAGTTCTTCTGGAGACTTTGCAAGAAAAGAGTATCCCATTGCAAGCTTCATCTGTCAAGCAACTATGACAAAGATCTTCCAGTTAAGAGCTGTAGTATTGGAGGCCTGTTCCAAGGCAGGCTCCTGGCTGCAGGGCTGTCAGGCTTCTCACTCAGCTGGGAAGTACAAGAATCATGAGCAAACTGTCTGGACACCAGGACTCAGTGGATAGGATCACCAGCCTGTAAGGCCTCCCTTGTGGCCTCAAAGGAACCTAGAGTTGTTTCCAGGCTTCTGAATGCTTTGAGCCACTGGTAGATTTGAGGCCTGGCAAAAAGTAAAGCTGCCCCATCACAAAGCTACATGAGTGCTTCAGCTTGGCACATGGCAGCAGGAATGGCAGCCTCTCCTTGCTCTGGTGCATGACCAGAGTGGCATGGAGGAGTGGCAGCTATTCTGCTAGCTCAACCTAAACACAGTAACCACAGGCAAGCAGAAATCCCAATCTGTTTCAATGCCGACATTTCACTCCTCTTTCCTCATGCCTTTTTTGCTCTCACCACAGTAAATGTGTTTCTTCATGGACACCTACACACCCATAGAGCGCTCTTCAGTCCAGGAACTCAGAGGCATAGACTTACTGTGAAGCCAATGCTTGCTGCAATTGGACACTGGTATTACGAACAGCCTCCTTAACATAGTTTGCATGGCTGTAGAGTGGAGACTGCCATTACAGGTAACTATCATGTTTGCTGTGCTGGGTTCTGCCCTTCAGTCACAACAGCTCCATGCAGCACTACAAGTTGGGGGAAGAATGGCAGTAAAACTGCTCAGCGGAAAACGCCCTGGGTGCTGGGTCAACAGCAGCTGTACATGAGCCAGCAATGTGCCCAGGTGGCCAAGAAGGCAGGTGGCATCCAGGCTTGTATCAGAAATAATGTGGCGACCAGGATTAAGGCCATGATCGTCCCCCCGTACTTGGCACTGGTGAGGTTACACCTCAAGTACTGTGTCTAGTTCTGGGCCCCTCACTACAAGAAGGACATTGAGGTGCTGGAGCGAGTCCAGAGGAGGACAGTAAATCTGGTGAAGGGGCTAGAGCAGAAATCTGATGAGAAGTGGCTGAGGGAGCTGTGGTTGTTTAGCCTGGAGAAAAGGTGGTTCAGGGGAGATCTTATTGCTCTCTACAACTACCTGAAAGGAAGTTGGGGCAAGGTGGGAGTTGGTCTCCTCTCCTAGGCAACTAGAGACAGGACAAGAGGAAATGGCCTCAAGCTGTAGAAGGAAAGGTTTAGATTGGCTATTAGGAAAAATTTCTTCACTGAAAGGGTTGTCAAGCATTGGTATGGGCTGCTCAGGAAAGTGGTTGTCACCACTCCTTCAGGGATTCTGGAGGTATTCAAAAGACGTGTAGATGTGGCATGAAGGGACATAGTTTAGTTGTGGACTTGGAAGTGCTGCATTAAAGGTTGGACTTGATCTTAGAGGTCTTTTCCAACCTAAGTAATTCTATGATTCACTGCTGATACCCACAGACAGGAGATACAGGCACTGCCATGACAAGGGGACTTTGTAATGTCCAGGTACGTTCCATTCATCTACAGTCTCCAGGATCCCAAACACGTCTGTTGCACTGTGTATGTGTAAGACCTCAAGATGAAATGGCACTGACAAACTCAAGAAGTCCTGGAGAAGTCTCAGCTGATCTCTGTCCACAGTTTGTGCATGCACTCGAAAGAGCTGATAGTGAGGCTATTTTTCATTTATCGAGGAAGGTAGAGAAAGTTACAAAGTGCTTTATGGTTCCAATATTGAGCTAGGAGGCTTTGGTGCAAGAAAGTTGGAATGCTGGTAGAAAGTCTGGGGGAGAAGTGCCTGCATACTCTTCTGGTTCCTGGCCTTGATTTTAGGTCCTTCAAAGAGCAAATGGAGATATGTGTGCTGATGGATGAGTCATCACTCTGACAGTTTTCCTGGACCCCTGGCCAACACCTGCATCTGTCCACTCCACCTCCTTTGCTCTCCTTATTCCTAATTCAAGTCTCTTTTTACAGCATATTAAATTTTCAGCCATGCTCTCTTACTGATGTGTGCTTTTCCTATCCTTCTTCCTATTATCACTCTAAAGAACCTGCTAAACCATATTATTCTTTCTTATCAGTCCCTATCTAATCTATCCTACAGCTGCTGCACATCATTGTTAGCTAGAAACCCTGCCAAAAAATCTTGCTCTCCTTTGATCTTCTGTACTCTGCTCACTTATCAATGGCCCAATGTGAATATGGCTCAGGTTAGGACTTTTATACTGGCATCAAGCTGTTTCTTTTCTGAAATCTCCTTCCTGAGATGTCCAAATGATTTAGCTGTGGTCCAAGAACAGTTAAAAATAATAGCTCTGAAGGTGGAGATGCAGGACATAGATATATTTAAGGAGAAGGAGGTGCACTGCAACAGAGCAGTTTCTATTTGAAGAGCAAATGCATGTAGGTATGTGCCTGTGCTGCCTATGGAGGAGGACCAGTGGGCAGGAAAAACCAATAAAAAATACTTAGGCAGATGACCACACAAGATATATTAGCTCCTAGAAATCTGTACAAGATCAAATATGGCTTTGATCTAGCATGAAAGCTAATAAAAGTGAGCTACATCTTTCATGATGACACCTGGTGCAACTTTAATTCTACTCACAGTCATTCTGCTATGCATAAATGATTCTTCCAGGTTTAGTATAGAAGCAGCTCGTTCCCTATCTGATGCCATGTTAACATGGTAGATGAGGGTTCCAGGGCACATCCTTACTAAGCAAATTTTACATTGGCTTTCTCACAGCTTGTCCCATATGTCTTAGCACTGTGGTTTTTTTTTTATAGTATCTTGCTCTCCCTGGCAGAAAGCTTGCATTCAACAGATCTGAAGGAAAGCATTTTTATTCTAATATTGTTCCTAGGAGGAATGATGCATTATTTATAGATTCTTCTCCTAGCAAACAGTCTAGTCAGATGTACTTTTCCCTTCTTATTTAGAGCACATGCAATCACACTATGAATTCGGATCCCTTCTCCTTGCCACGACTCACACAACAGGTTCCGCATTCCCCCAGCTATCCTCTACACAGCAGCCTGGAAAATGTCAACTTAAAGGTGATCCCAGGATCATCTAAACACAAGTCAGGGAGGAATCCTGACCAGTTAATTCCCAGGAACTTTCATGAGAGTCTCCTTAATATATTCTCTCAATCTGTCATTCAAAGGCAAGTGACCCTTCTGACAAAAGCAACTCTCTGCAGTAGTCTGCATTACCCAGGAGAGGAAGACAGAGCATCTGATTTCGTATAACTCTTCAGATCCCACTTAAAAATACTTTTAAAAGCTTTATAGATATTCAGCATAAACTTCATTTGTTTATGATCCTTCTTACAGAGTACTTTCTACAGCTAAAATTATTCTTAAAACCCTCTCTGTGCTTGTTATCACAATTTAATTTCCATGTCTAAATAAGCCTTTGAAGAAAGAAAGTCTGTAAGATTTAATTGTCTTCAATTAGGTGTTACTGCTGGCAAAACATTCTCTCTTAAGAAAAGTGACAAGTCTCAAAGGCAGCATTCCTTATCATTGAGTTAAAAAACAAACCTTCCAAAATCTGTATGCTTCCAAACCTTCTCTAGATGAGGAAGAGAAACAAAATAGAACACAAGAATAACTTTAAAATTTTCATAGACTATCCTTGATGACACAGAACAATTAGATAATTAATGTCACAGAATACTTTAAAAATATGCTGTGTTAAGTATTTAACTGCTGTGTAATAAGCTAAGATAAATATTCATAATAAAGCAGCCTTTTGAAAGTAATCCCTATCAGAGTCCCAAATATATCACTGGAAATAGAAAGTGGGAATGTCAAGGTGACACATTAACTTTGCTCCTGTTGTTGTGCTGCACATCTACACAATGCACACAGTGATGCAAGGTCTGCAAGGCAGAGTTCCCACCAGAAGTGTTGACACACATGCAGCAGTGTGAGGCAAGAATCACACCCGGCTGTCCATGCACCCTCTGTCCCTACGCTGCCACTCTGAATGCAAATATAATTGAACAGCTTGAGAACCACCACCCATGCTTTCTCCATTTACTACACAGCTATTTTATGTAGGCAGCTAGAAGAGTATTTTCATGCACATGAACATGCCCGGCTGGAAGCTGCAGCTGTTCGGCTGTTGATTTATCATGTGTTCAGCTTCTCTGACATAGGGCTGGCAATCCTTGTAAGAGTAGGGAAGACGGGGTGGGAAGAGGAGGTGGCTGGTGGTTGACAGCTGTTTCAGCCTCTGCACTTTAATTGGCTCTGAAGATGTCTTCACACCCTAAATTTGGCTGACGCATAGTGTACATCAGAAGAGGACACAGAACCTTGAAGAGAGGAAGGACTAAGCCAAGTAGAAGATTTAAGAGAGAAAATACAACATGATTTAAGCCTGTTCTGGGTTACTCATGACAGGCCTTCTTTAATGGGAAACACAAACCATTTTGAAGAACATAAAAGCCCATATTTCCAGAGGACAGATTACAAGAATGCCCCAAATCCCACTTTGTAAGAACCAGAAACTCCTGTTCTGAATTTCTATTTGTCTCCCTATCAACTATATTTGAGACGTGCAAACTCTATCTCCACTCTCCTGTTCAGAAGTGTATTTACTGAAAAAAAGGGTGACAACAGTGCAGCTAAGGAAACTGTCTGCTCTTTATCTTCTCCCCAACACTGTCTCCTGGTGACCAGCACACTCTGAAGATCACTTGTTAGAGATGCATCTCGTTCAGCTGGACAGCTGTTCTCTCACAGTCTCGTCCAGCTTGAGACCGTGGTTTGTTCAGTTTTTCATTCTTCCTGCCTTCATCAGATACAAGTCTGGTGAGATATGCTGCTGAATTTTACTCTCTGTGCCTTCTCCATCCTATCACAGAATCACAGAATATTCTGAGTTGGAAGGGACCCACAAGAATCACCAAGTCCAGCTCTTAAGTGAATGGCTATGGGCCACAAAGGCTGTGAAGGAGATCAGATCTGGTCAGCATGAAGGAGGTGATGCATCAGAGGCTTTTAGCCTGATTGTGGGTGGCCAGAATGAAGGCCATATAGGCCAAAATCCTGGAGATGTCCAGGAGAGTGAGAACTGTTGAAGAACTTGTTGGTCACCTCTCATTTGCTGTGTTGCCCCAGTGGAATTACACCTGTGGCAATTCCCTTCTTCAGAGAAAAGAACCAAGGTTGCATCGCTCAGGTATGCTGTATTTGCATCTCATAATTTCAAGGCGTGTGAACTGAGCCATAATAAAGGTATGAGACACTAACTGCCTTTATCTGTGTTACTGAGTTCAGAGTGTTCCTTATAAAAATATATTAATAGCAAGCACTGGGCAACACTGGCATGTATATATCCCACTTACATATTCAACTTAATTGCCATTATTTACCAATACATATGACCTATTCACAGAATTGGCATTGCAGCCATCAGATATCAAAGTTATCGACTACAAAGTTGCCAAAGACTCCAGCACTGTCAGTGTTGCCAAATCAAAGATGTACGTGCTGAAGCTGAAACTGAAATATAATCCTCATTCAAGAGGGAGCTGTAGTTGTGTTCTCTGCAGACAGATTAAAACACTTTATAACAGATTAATTAAATGACTTCAGGAGTAATGAGACTACATTTTTTAGTCATTGGTTCTATGACTTCAACATTAAATACTACCTTAAAGAAACTGAAGTCAGGAAAAGGACATTGTGTTACTGGCATTAGATAGGCAATGCTAGTAATGACACCTTTTAATATGACATTAATAATTTGAATCAAACATTTGAACTTCCCTATGGCAAACAAGGTATTACGTCTCCTGAGGTTAGGATCACAGAATCAACTGGGCTGGAAAAGACCTCCGAGATCGGGTCCAACCTACAACCAAACACCATCATGTCAACAAGACCATGGCACTAAGTGCCACGTCCAGTCTTTTCTTACAAACCTCCAGGGACAGTGACTCGACCACTTCCCTTGGCAGCCTATTCCAATGTTTAATCATCCCTTCTGTGAAGAAATTCCTCCTAATGTCGAACCTAAACCTCCTCTCGTGCAGCTTAAGACTATGTCCTCTTGTCCTGTTACTTGTTGCCCGGGAGAAAAGATTGACTCCCACCTGGCTACAACCTCCCTTCAGGTAGTTGTAGAGAGTGATGAGCTTACCCCTGAGCCTCCTCTTCTCCAGGCTAAACAACCACAGCTCCCTCAGCTGCTCCTCATAGGACTTACCCTCTAGACCCTTCACCAACTTTGTTGCCACTTTCTGGACTCACTCTAGCACCTCAGTGTCCATCCTGAATTGAGGGTCCCAAAACTGGACACAGCACTTGAGGTGTGACCTCACCAGTGCTGAGGACAGGGGGAGACTTTTCATTACCTGCATCCTCACAAGTTCACCAATGGGAAGGAAGATCTTTTGAAAATAAAGTAAATTTTTCTGAGGATTCAAACTATATTTGACTTTCAAATGTTCTGAGAGTTTCTGCCTTCAGTATGTAGTTTCATTCAGTAAAGTACAACTGAGTTAAAATGAACTAGACTTTAAAAAAAATTAATCCTTACAAAGGAAATTCTCACTTGCTGCTTTTAGAGGGAAAATCTCACTTTAAGGAGACAAGACTAGAAACATGCTCTATTTAGATTTCTCAACGGAGAGTCTAGAAGGAGAGAAGAGTAAAAGCTGATGTTAGAAGATGATAATTTTTCTTGTTCTTGTGCCACAACAAGCCATTGGGTATTATTTCTTCATATTATACACACTTATGCAGGAAACATGTAATGTCTCCTTTTCTGCAGAGATATATTAGCGATGTGCCACAAGCTTCGACAAACCATCATGAAATAGATGAATGAATTGCTGTATTATCAAACCATTGCTTACAGATTTCTCAGAGATTTCTTTCCTCTCCAAGTTCTTAAAATGTGGACCTCTGAGCAGGTTGTGCCCATCCCATCCATCCCATGTTCTCTATAACATTCACGTGGTATTTGCTGCCTTGAGCCATAAAAAGAACTGACAAAGCACTATTGTAGCTTTAGAAATTCTGTCTACAGGAGCACAGCTTAAACTAGTGAGAGGCAACTCCTTCCGCAACTACTTCAGGAAACAGCCTGGCCTCTTTCAGGACAGCATTGGGACTGGTGACAGTCTCAGGAATACTATCTCTCATCAATCAAAATCTCCTTTTGAGTTATTGCCTCTTACGAGGCAGTGGTCTCTGACAGTTAAATCTCAAAATGAAGTTGGAAGTAATTTTAGCGAAGTGGGAAATCGGGCCCTCTTGAAAGTGCTGACTTTAAAAGATGGCAGCAAGACAGGGAAGGAAATAAAGAAAAGAGGTAATGAAAAACTCCTGAGCTTGGAAAGGCCTCCATAAGATTGGTCATTGTGTCTTTCTGGTTTCCTGCCCGTACCTCTGCTTGGAACAACCTGGTCTAGTTGAAGGTGTCCCTGCCCATGGCAGGGGGGTTGGAACGTGGTGATCTTTAAGGTCCCTTCCAACACTATCCATTCTGTGATTCTATGATTCTATGAAAACACGGAATAGTATTTCTTAATTTTAAGATTTTTAACTCAGTGGCTTGAAGATGTGATCTTCACCAGATGTATGGAAAGTCAGAACACAGAACTAAAAAGGTTGAGATCTGGGCTCTATAGCTTCCTCATCCTTCTCAGTACTTCACAGTGCATCCATGTTGCACTCCAGATTAAGCTGTAAACTGCCCAGAGTGGTTACCTTTTTTATTTAAGACTTTTTAAAAGCCTTTTGGTTCGTTATAACCTCTAATTAGTGTCTGGAGAAAGAGTCACACACTCTTCTCTAAGAGAAATTCTTTTTAATTTAGTGAGAAAAATAAGATATTTTGGCAAAAGGTTTATACAGGAGTAAAATACAACCAAGAAAAAAGCATTTCACTAAAACATTCAGCACAAAGACCCATTCCACAGGAAACACCCGCTAAAACAATCCATATACCGGCTTTAGTAAAAGACAGTTCATTGGTTTTAAGTTACCCACAAGAGAAGGAAAAAAGAAAACAGATTAAAAGGGGTAAAGAAAGAAAGAAGAAAGAGAGAAGGAGAGAGAGAAAGGAAAATAGTTACTGACAAGATCTGATGTTTCACATGGTGCGGGCTGGAGAGGGAGAAGAGAGAAGAGCAGAAGAGGGAGACCACATGGAGTCTCGTGTATTTATGGACTTCAGTTTTCCCTCCTAGGCAGGATATCCAGTCAGTGCCTTCCAGGCCAGAGTGAGTTGTGCTGTAGCCAGTCACAGGTTGCAGGTCTGCCTTGACTGACAGCCCGGCTGCAGGGTCTTCAGCTCTGCCGTGTGCTCTGCGTGGGCAGCAGGCCTTGCCTTCAGCTCTGCCCTGTGCCTTCAGCACAGGCCTTGTGTGCAGACCTCACCATGTTCCTGCACATCCAGGCCCAGCCCTTCCCCCCCCCCACACACAGTGAGTTGGTTCCGACCCATACTAACAATTCAGTGAGATTCGGGTCCAAGATCTCACAATCTACAAAGTAACTCTTCCAACTGCTAGCATACCACACCAGCTAAAGTTGTGGAAATATTGTCAATCCTCATCTCTCCTTGCTGAACCTGGACTGTCAGAGAGGCAAGAATGCAAAGTATTCAGGGCTAAAAGAAAAAAGAGACAGTGTCATTCTACGGTTTATTTATATAAAAATATATGGCATTTATTCAAAAATAATAGAGTTGAGGGGCCTGTTTATTTGTCTCCAGACAAGTTCAATTAAAATCAAAACAAAACTATCCAAAATCCTTTGGAAGATGAACCGTAAAACCAAGGACTGCTATCAGGAACTCAAGAGGCTGAGATCTGTGCTGAAGATCTGAATACCTCATTGACCACGCTAGCTAGAAGGGTGCTTTAGTTTCATCAGATGGAAATGCTGGTGTACATGCTTTTATATGAGATAAGTTTAACAGCTCTTTCCCGTGGTTTGGTTTTGGTTAGTTTATTGTGTACTTTTATGTGTACTTTGGCTGTTAGTCCTGAAGAGAGGCCTGTTCCTTAACAAAAACAAATTAATGACCTGCTCTTTCTAAATGACTTTCAATAATAAACATTAGGCTGTCACCTTCACATCAGTCTCCTTTGCTCTGACATCTATATATAGTTAGAATATGAATATATAACTATATAATATAAATACAACTGCCTTCTGCTTACAGATGACAGTTTTGTTCTCTCATCTTCTCTCCATACCTCCTTAGTGCCAACTCTGATCACAAAATAAGCTAATTCAAAATGAACTGCTGAAAACTACTAGTTCTCTTCCGAGTGCTGTCTTCTCTGAATTAACAAGTTAAAGTGGCTCACTGATTAATATCAGTGCTTGTGCAAGGGAGCAGGGAAAGCAATTAGCAGGATTATGCAGAGTGGGACCTCTCCTTTTCTCCCCTTCTGCAACAGCAAGATCACTCAAGATGTACCACACAACTGCATTGGAGGGCTGTTCTAACTAGGATTCCCTGATGGTATTTGTCTTTATGCACATACAACCCTTCTCTCTGCTGTTCTGCAGTCAGGTTAAGGGCTGTATTCAAATGACTGGGGAGTCTTGGCCTGCTAGAGACTCTGCAGGCCTCCCTCCCTGGAGAGGACACCTTATCCATACATGTGCTGAAGCTGCTCAGGGAAAAGGCCAGATCACTGGATTAGAAAGAAAACAGTTATAAACGTCATTCTGGGAGGCTGGCTGTTAAAGATGATCTTTAGACCACAGAAGACACACCGTGTATCTGCATTTGATTGTGTTGTTCCAACAGCCATATGCATTTTACTCAGTGATCACTGCATATGAAACCAATCCATCCACCAGAGATGCGCCTTGGAACAGGCACTTTCTCCCTGAGTCTCAAGCCCAATAAAAAACTAAGTGCCCATTGTCAACATAGTACTTTGTGGTGCTGTCTTAGTGCTCCCAAGCCAGGAAGGAGAGCCTCCCCTTGGTTATGAACTGCCTGCTGCAGTCTGTATGCATCAGGCGTGCCTCCCCTGCCCCCATGGCATGATCAGCCCTGCTCAGTCCCACACTCCTGGCCACTCTGCCCTCCAGAAGGAGGTCTGCCCACACTTCCTTTTTATCTCAATTACTCCTCAAAATCCACTCTTTTATTTCTGTGGGAACTGGGCTGCACTTCTCCAAACAGATGAGCTGGGGCACAGAGCAGGACAGACAATACAGTGTTAGTGAGAAACTGCCACGGGGCGTGGAGATGAAGACCACAACAGAGAGGGCACCTCATCAATGTGTCTATCAGTATCTGAAGGGAGGGTGTCAAGAGCATGGAGCCAGGCTCTTCTCGGTGATGCCAGCTGTAGTGGGTTTCTGTGGCTGGGTTTTGGGACGGGGGGAGGGCTACAGGGGTGACTTCCATTAGAAGCTGCTAGAAGCTTCCCCTGTCCAGTGGAGCCAATGCCTGGAGCCAGCTCCAGGATGGACTCCCTGCCGCTGGCCAAGGCCAAGTCAATCAGGAGTAATATTAACACCTCTGTGATAACATATTTAAGAACAGAAGTTTGTGGCACAGAAAGAATTCCAGCCTGGGAAGAGCGGAGTGAGAACGTGGAACCACAAGGTAGACACCAAGGTCAGTGCAGAAGGAGGGGCAGGAGGTGCTCCAGGCACCGGAGCTGAGGCTCCTGCAGCCTGTGGTGCAGACCATGGTGGAGCAGCTGTGCCCCTGCAACCCATGGAGGACCATCGGGGTACAGAGATCCACCTGCAGCCCATGGAAAAGCCCATGCTGGAGCAAGTGGATGCATGAAGGAGGCTATGACTCTGTAGGAGGCCCAAGATGGAGCAGGGTCCTGCTGGAGACCTGCAGCCTGTGGAGAGGGAAGCCCGCACTGGAGCAGGTTTTTCCCGGGTAGGACTTGGGGCCCCCTCTTGAGGACCCACGTCGGTACAGCTCATTTGTGAAGGACTGCACCCCATGGAGGAGTGACCCACAGGACAGCAGTCTGGGAAGAACTGCTGCCCGAGGGATGGATTCGTGCCAGAGAGGTCCATCAAGGACTATCTCCCGTGGGAGGGACCCCACAGGAGCAAGGAAAGAACTCCTCTCTCTGAGCAGCAGCAGAAACAACTGACCGTAAATCCCACTCCCCATCCCCCTGCACCGCTGGGGGGAAGGAGGGAGAACATGGAAGGAAGGAGGGGTGAGGGGAAGGTGTTTTTAAGATTGTTTTGTTTCTCACTCTTTGGATCTTATCCTGTTAGTGTTAAATTTAAGTAATATCCCCACTTCGAGTCTGTTTTGCCTGTGAAGGTAATCAGTAAGTGACCTCTCCCAGCTGTTAACTCATGAATCCTTAGCTGGTTTTTTTCCTCTCCTCTGTCCAGTTGCACAGGGAGAGTGACAGAGTGGCTTTAGTGGGTACCTGATATCCGGCCACGGTCAACCCACTACACCAACCAACAGAATAAGAGACAACCGGTAGCAATTGACGCACACGAAGTTCCACCTGAACGTGCGGCAGAATTTCTTAACTGTGCGAGTGACTCTGCACTGGAACAGACTGCCGGGAGAGGCTGTGAAGTCTCCCCCACTGGAGATATTCAAGAACCGTCTGGACGCAACCCTGTGCAATGTGCTCTAGGACAGCCCTGCTTGACCAGGGAGGTTGGATAAGACGACCCATTCTGTGAGATACGGAGGAGATGCCGAGCACGCTCCCGCTTCCAACAGGATATCCACCCGCTCTCCCGGCCCGGGGCCACGCACAAGGACGGCCGCTCCGGACGCGCCGGCGCAGGCGGGCAGGCGGCCCGGGCGGGGGAAGCATTCCCAATCCCTTTTCCCTCCCGCTCCCCGCGCATGTGCGGTTGCCAGGGCGGCCGTCTCCGGTGAAGGTTTAAAATCTGCGGGACATGCGCAGTGCCCGTTCTGGCCCGGGCGAGGGGGACACGCCACATTGGAACGGCGAGAGGAGCGCTCCGGGCAGCGCCGGGTACAGTTCGCGCCGCCTCCGCTTCCTCTCGAGCCGCGCTCGCCTCGCCCGGCTCCGCGTCCAGCCGCTCTCCCTCCTCCCTCCCCGCGACACATGAGGCCGCTGCCGGCCCGCGCCTAGCGCCGCTGCCGGGCCGAGAGAGCGAGCGAGCGAGCGGGGGAGCGGGCGGCGGCGCAGCGCTCTGGCCGGGCGGTGAGGGGCGGCGGCGGCGGCGGGCGTGGATGGATCCCCGCGTGGCCTGGATCCAGCCCGAGCAGAAAGGACCCGCGAATGCGCTGTGGATGCAGATCTGGGAGACCTCGCAGGGCGTGGGGGGCCGGGGCGGCGCCAGCTTCCCGCACTACCTCTGCCTCAACTCCCCGGCGCTGGACTCCGCCGCCTCTCCGCCCCGCGGGCACGGCTGCGTGCGGCTCGGAGCGCCCGGTGACTGCTGCTCCTCGTCGTCGCCGCCTTCGCCCTCGCCTTCCCCGCCGGCCCTGCTGACCGGACTGGTGCCCGCTGCCCCCGCCGGCCCCGCGGCGGTGAACGGTGGCGGCGGCGAGGGAGGGCGGCGGCTGCAGAAGTCGCCGTCCGTGTCTTCCTCGTCCTCCTGCTCGTCGGTGGAGTCCGGCACCGAGAGCCCCGGCTTCTCCTCCTCGGGATCGTGCAGCGGCGGCGGAGGCGGCGGCTCCTCCTCTTCCTCCTGCGGCCCCCGGGCGGTGGCGGTGGCTCCTCCCGGGCTGCTGGGCAGCGGGGCCGGACCCGGGGAGTTTTTTAACTTCCACGAGAACAAAGTGAACGCTGTGAACGGGCACCACCAGCCGCCGCACCTGGCGCGCAGCCCCCACCCGCAGCCGGCGTCTCCCCAGCAGCACCAGTACCACCCGGGCCGCAGGAAACGGGAGAATAAAGCCAGCACCTATGGGATGAATTACCTGCTCTCGGGCAGCCGCGGCGTCGCCGTCAACAACTCCCCCCACCAGCAGCGGCAGCCGCCTCAGCCGGCGCTTCAAAGCCCCGGCACTCCTTGGAAGACCAGGAAATACAGTCCCGGCGTGCAGGGGTGAGCAGCCGTGGCCCCTGGGGCTGCTGCAGCCCCAGAGGGAAGGGGGGCCTCGGCTGCCTCTGCTGGGGCGCCTCCGAGCTCGGGGGCGTTGGGTTGGGTTCACATGAACTCCTCTGGAGCCGGCCGCCGCAGCGAGGCCGAGGGTAGGAGGCGGCGGGGCACAAACCCATGCTCTTTCATAAATCACCGTGCTCTTTTATAAATCACCTTGCTCTATGCCGACCTGGACGAAGTAGCGATTCAGACAGGACCAGGGAAACCATGGCTACAAGGGGTTAGGCCTTGCCTTGTAGTAGGTTGAGAGGTGAAATTGCCAGGCCAATATCAGAGGTCACCTACAATAAATAAAGCAAGGATGGGTGAGGGATGCTTGTCAAAGCTCCCAGGGGCCAATCCAGATTGTAAGGGGAAAGTGGAAGGCTTCAGTTCAGTGGAAGTCAAAGAAAACCTTTGTACTCATTTTTAAATGCCTCTGCTTAGGCTGTAGCAAGCTGGTTAGCTCAAGGAGTGTTAGGAACATCACTTGAAAGGGAGGTGCTGAGTTCTGTCTGAAATAAGCATGAAAGTCGTTGTGGTCTTAAAACATGTCTCTCAAGTGTGTTCTAGTGCTAGCATGAGTTGAGCCAGCCAGTATCTGAACTGAAATCTTGTCTTTCGAAAGAGAACACTTTTATGAAGTTTACCCTATCCTGTGGCCATACCTTTCTCATATATATAGGTGGGTAGTAAGGCCGAGTATTCAGCTTGATCTGATTGGCGTGGAGAAGGGACTAAACTTGAACAAAGCCCCTCTGGGACGCTCAGTGTGATTGCTATATTTCACCTGTCAAATTTCATTCGGTCAAGGCAAAATGTTGCTTTCTAACATTAAGGTTATTTTATTCTTGGAAAAAGTGCTAGCTGCCTTGACTGACCATAGCAGATTTCTGATGTCACTTCAAAAATAGTTTCTTGCAATTCCTAAAATTCAAGACCCTTCGATACCTGTGGAGTAAAGGCACTGCATATTTGTAGAGGGGAAGTAGCTAAAGATAACAGGATGCCCTTTGAGAACTGGGGATTTTTAAGTGAGAGATTTAACTTAAGAACAGCGTCTTCCTTTTCTCTTTTGTGTGCTACTGTCAGGTGTTGAGTACACTAAAGTTATTCTGAAGTATTAAAAGATATTTTTAAAGTTCTGTTTTTGCAAACCAAGGCCTCTCCTAGGAAGGACAAGACCTGCGACTGCTGCTTTTTAATTCCAGACTGACACTGCAAATTCAAATTACTTACAGGAAGCTAGAATTGGAATCTTTAAGAGGGTTCTTATGCTAGGAGCTCTGGGCCCTATGCTATATATTCAGATGTACATCTAAAATTCCAGCAGTATCTTAAAAATGGTGTGAATTTTTTGTTTTATTTCCAAAGAGATGGAATAGAGCTATGAGTTAACTTTTTAATTTATCTGTGTAAGACAAGTTGATATCAGTGAGGCAGATCTCCAGACAGGCAGAGGAGGGAGCTGCCTAAGGTCACCCAGCAGATCTATGGCAAACCTGGGAATCAAATCCAGGCATTGCAGGTTCTGTCCACCTATGCCAATCACATGGATTTACATTTAATCTTTTGCCCTTTTGTTTTCTGTTAGATTTCCTTTAATATTGGTTATGCCACTCTTCAAGTATAACTTTATAGAGAATCCATACGTGAGAAAATTGTTTAACTGAGATCCAGTTGCACTGTTCAGTTCTGTAAACATGAGTAGTTCTTTTGCTGATATGTTAATGACAAGTCTTGCTAAAAAGCTTTGAAAGTGAAAGGTGTGTTTCCTGATTTTCTGTCAAGGATCTGTGTTACTACAGTGGGACCTGATTCTAGGAGTGGGGTATCAGTAACCTACAGCATATGTGATCCTGTAGTTCCAGAGCTTTCCTTGAAGTAGCAGGGAGCTAGTGCTGAAAGAGAGCATCAATGTTGAAACCATAGACCGAATATGAGAAGCAGTTTCTGCCTTAGAGTTCTGTTACCCAAGGTGAATCTTGGACAAGTGTGTATTCTAGAACAATTTTCTGTTTGGTGCTAGTAATTTTTTATGAATTACTTATATGATTTAAATAAGAATACTGTCACTGAGAGGGTGGATTTAGGTATCTGTCTTCTGTAGTAAGTCATAACTACTGGTGACTTTAACATAATTTTCCTAAAGCCTGACTGGTGTAGGTGATGCAAATAAAAATTGCAGTGAAAAGGCTGGAGTGGGAACAGATCCCTGCAGGACTTTCTTGTGGGTCCCTTATATTCCTGTTTAGCTGCCTGCTGTTCCTTGGAACTGTCAGCCTGGTCCTGAAGTATCACTTCGATATCTCATGACCTATTGATAGAGCTTCTTTGGTAGTGCCAAACTGGTGTATTCAACTGTTGACAAATGTGATCCTTAAAATCTTCAGTTGCAATCTGATTTGGGCATCAGTTATAGGAAGAAAGACTTGATCATAGATGCTATTATGCTTACACTATGCATGAATGGTAGAGCTTATTCTGCTGTGAATATTGCTATCAAAAGAATGTTTTTCTGCAACATGCTGAAATTTCCAAGTAATATACAGTAGCTCACGGTGTTACTGTGTTGTCTTTTGGTAACAGCCTAAGAAGGATAATCTCTGTTTGCCCTCTCCCAGGCGGCAGCAGTACTTTTGATGAATTGTTTGCGTGCTTTGAAACAGTACTGTGCTCTCTCTGCTTGTGCATTCAGAGCTGGAGATGGTCTGTAGCAGTGCAAGTCATCGTAGTTTTTTCTCAAGTTGCTCATAGTCAGTGGCTTTGTGATGGTAGGTGTGGTGATGTTGAGGAACTTGGTATGCAGTAAAGTCTGCGTTTTGCTCTGGTTTTATACAGCATTCCTTTTCTTCCAGTGGACTTATGCTTTCAGCACTTTTTGACAGCAGCATGGCAATCTTTGAAAAGGAAATTTTCTTATAAAACACGAGTGTGAGTAGCTGTGCTTGATTAGATTTCATCCTAAAGCTATACTTCCGGATGCCCTAGATTGTTCTGTGTCATGCTTTTACAGAATTTTGGGAGGTAAGGTATGAGGAGATTGTAGCACTGGAATAATATGGCTTCAATGGAGTGATTAATACGGCAAAGTGCAAATTCCTATGTGCCTGAGTTTAGTTTAGGACTACAGATGACAAAGTGATTGTTTTCAGGTGCAAGACAGAGAAGTTTTCTTTAATATTATGAGGTTAGTTCATACTGTTGTGACTGATGTTCAGAGCTATGTGTTGTTTCTTGGTACTGTGAAATATTCTCTTGCGTGGTTTAAAACTATGCTTAGTATTTTAGGGTCTGAATTCTTTGTTAAGCAAATACTTCCTGTTCCTGTAAAGACAGTATCTTAAATATAAGCATCCAGAGAGTTTAAAGGTGCTCAAATTTTATTTTGTAATATGGCATCAAACTATTCTAAACTTTTTACTAAGGACTCACAGGTCCCACATTTGGACACAGAGCTAATAAGAGTGCTTTCTCTTAAGATGTAGCAAATAGCTTATGAATCGTATAAAATCATATCAGATTTAATTATTTTGTTCCTTAGTATGAATTTAATGAATTAAGTAAAGAATTAAAGCATTTTTAACAGCATGAGGCTGTTCTGCTTAATGCTTTCAACTAGATGTTCAGACTAATTGTAGATGTTGAATGAGATTAGCAGTGAAATACCTGGCATATCTGCTTGGCACATTACAGCGCTGTGCAGAAACAACAGAATGGCTTGTTGAGGATTAGTTTGGGTACCAGAACTGTTATGATACGTTGGAATGGTGCTCTGCCTGGACTAACTAGTGTTGCATAGTGTCTGATGACTTACTGCATTCGTTTTTCCCCCTACATAGCTGGTTGTCTTTAATCATCTCTTGATAATGACACGGAAATTCTGCTGTAGAGCACAAGAGTGCAAAGACCTCTGCATTTCCTTAGGCTGAAGGAGGATTCAGGCCAGCATTCCCTGATGACCACAGCAGGTACCTGGGGAGAGTTCTCATAAGCAAGGTAAGCTTATGACAGTGCTTCCCCAGAAGACTTGCTTTAGTGTTCACCGGTTTGCAGCTGAATGGTACTGTGTAAAAAAAGTGATCTCTAGAGGTAGGGTGGTGCTACTGTATGCTAAGTCTGTATTAGGTTTTCTTTATTTCTTCACCTGTATGAAGTGTTTCTAATTCCCATCTTACAGGGTTTTTTGCTTTTTTGATATATTGCTGAACTTTGACCAAGATAAATTATGGGCTTGTGGAATGCACTGTTAGAAATGCATTGCTTCAGGACCTTGCATAGCTTCAGTTACGTGTTTGTCAACCCTTGTATCTTATTATACTGCTGTCAGAGCTGTCAGATGTAAACTAATGTGTAGGGATGCCACATTTTTAGCCCCTTTTGCAACTTTTGTTTTCTCGTACTTTGAGCTGGAAGAATTTTGGAACCTCTGTGATGCTTTTAGTGTCTGCACTGGAGTGTCCAGCTTTTGTAAGGGCTTTGTTTCTCAAGGGTGGTTATTCTTAACTTATCCCATAGTTAACAGTGCTGTCTTGCTCCAACACCTTCTGATAAAGAATCAACACAGTAGGCTATGCTTCATCCACACTGCTGTTAAATCCATGGTGTCTGCTGTCTCCATGGTTAGGTGGGTACCTGTAGTAGAGGCGTTAATGTAGGAGGCAGGTAGTGCTGTGCACTCAGTTCTTGTTTTGTTTGACTTCAAGATCAGGGCAGAACTAGGCAGTATATACCGTAGTATGCAAGGAAGAGCGTGGGAGTAGTTGGTTGTTAGTCACAGTAAATTTCTGGGGAGAGCAGCGGGATGTAGTTGAATGGATTGTTTTCATACCTAGAGGCTGGTACACAGCAAAGTTCAAGGGTAGTTGCTGGATGAATATCAAAAGAACAGAACATGTTTTTTCTGTGGTCAGGCAAGTTGACTAGAGTAGGTAAAGCCCAAAGTTTCCTTGTAAAGTGGATTCCTAGCGTGGATAGAGACTGATGCTTTTGGCAGTGGAATGAAAGGACTGTTTTGGCAGCAGTAGACTGAGAGTCAGTAGAGGTACTAGAGGTCAGAAGGGTAAGCTACAGTGGTAAAACATGAGAAGGCTTTGCACGACAGGTGCTCACATCTGTGTATAAAGGAGAATGGGACATGTTTGGACCAGTTTCATCCTGGCATCAGCTTCATGATGTTTTTGCCAGTTGTTAGGCTTTGGCAGTAGGGATAATTGGCATTAAGAACATCAACAGCTGTACGGGGTGAGACCATTAGAGGACAGTGCCAAATATTGGTAGAGGAATAAATCAACATGAGCCTGTGGTGATATTTCCTGGAAGCATCTCTTAGCTTTAAATGACATATGGTTCTTGGACTACCTGGGCTACAGGCAGTGCATTGTTACTTACTGTGGATTTTGTGTATGAATATCTTGATCTTGTATGATCTGGGATCAGAAGTGACCTGTGGGTAGATGTTCCTTAGTTAAGCTATGCATTATGTAAGGATCCTTTCTTTTTTTCCTGAGGCTGTCACTAGGGTTGTAGTTGCTGCCAGTCACAGCTCTGTGCATCACTGAGGCAGTCCATGAGTGTTCTTTGCGGCTGACTTGAAAAAGGAGTGGGAAAAGTTGAATCACCTGACAGTTGTCTTGTTTTCTACTCTGTTTAATCATTTCTTCTGTTGAAACCATTTTCTGCTTCTGGATGTTTTTCCCTTCTGTATACTTTGCTATTCTGGGGTATCTTCGGGACTTGCATGAACCAGACCTGTGTGTGATAGTGTCATGGTGTACCTGCACGTTGGGCTATCTTGTTCTATCTTGTACTTTGTTTCCTGATTACTAATGTGAGACTTGCATGTTGTTTTTGTGCTTTGAGGCTTCACTGGTGATCTTCCTTTAATACGGAAACTGAGAGATACAGCTGTTTGTTTTTTGTTTAAAACAATTCTTTATCAAGTCTTCACCCTCATATCAGCTTAGTTTCTTCATAAGCCTGCATAAGTGCATGTGTGGCCGTTGTCAAATGCTATTTTCCCAAATCCAGGTAGATAACGGATTTGCCTTTGTGGATCACTGATTCTTCAAGTAGCTCTTAATGTTTTGTTAGGTTTGGGTTTGTTTTTTTTTTGTGACACTACTACCATTTATGATAGCTATATTAGCATCTTGATACAGTCATAACTGTTTGTGTTGCATTGATTCTACTTTTGGCTACTTTGACTATTTTGAATGTCAAAACTAATGCTTTTAAATTAAAAAAAAGATAACTACTTAGTGTTATTCCGATACAAATGCAGTATCGAGTGAGTGTAACTTGGTGAATACCAAATTATCAGGAACAGATTTTTTATGGATCATTTTCTACTGAAAAGTTGGCTTGTGATAAGTTCCCTCTATGTAGTTATGGATCAGGGAAACCTCTGAAGGATAAAAAAAAAAAGAAAAAAGTGCTAGCTTCTCTGCATGTCATGCATTGGCTTTCTCTGTACTGATCACTTAATTCACTTAACAGAAGCGGGTTTTGGGGCTCTTGAACTAGTTTAACCTTTCTCAAGCATAGCTTTGCATCTCATTAAGTTGTTCCTCATAATCGTTTTTGATATCCTTAATCTTCCAATCCTCTTTTCCTCTTTGTACATGACTTCAGGGTTTCTGAAGACATCTTCTGATGGAATCCTGTGACAAGGTGGTAGAAGCTCTTTTTTCCCCCTAAAACCTGATTAGTGTTGCTCGTTTCTGCTAAACAACCAGTGCGATCTCTTTCATAGTCAGTGAAACACCTTATTCTTTTGGTTACGATTCTTAACTTAAGGAGCTTCCTCTTTTATGTGGTGAACTCAGCAGTACTGAAACCCAGAAAAGGCTTTTCTAGCTTTTGTTACCTTGCAGAGATGCTGACTTTGAATGTGCAGGGTTTGCTGCTAGTGGTGCTTTGATGGATACATTTTGAATTAGATTCTGCTCCTTGGGATTATGTCAAGAGTTGCTTCTCTTAAACATTTCAGTGGCTAACCCAGTGTAATGCATACCTGATCTGTGTGGGCATAATTAGTCTCTCATCACTAATGTGTTTCTTCTCTTGTGTTTCATCTGACTTGTCTGGGATGTTAATCACTTGCTATCTTTGGGCATTTGGAAAAGAATGGTATTACGACAGGAATTTTGGGGTTTAGTTGTTCTATTTATTGGCATAGCAAGCTTGCTGATTCAGTTCCAAGGTTTAACATATGGTGTTCTCCTTCACTGGTACAACAAAATAATTGTGGTGAGGTGAAGTCCAGCAGTCCAAGTCAGGAGTAATGTACTTCAGAAGCTTACATAGTGGGTCTGTTTTGCCATGTATTAAACTGGAGATGTACATCTGCTTATTTTTTATATTTTTTTATAATGCAGCTTTTTCAGAGGACATCTAGCCTTACAATTAGATTAATAATGTAATTGCTTGAGTTATATTGGTTTGACGTAGTTTGCAAACATACATTAGTCTTTGATTCTTTTTCAAAATACAAACAAATTCTGTTACTTAAGTCTGGAAATTTGCAGTGTAAATCAGTCCAACAAGCTTAGTTTCTTGAGCACATCAACTGTTAAAGTGTTCCTAAGAGGTAAAATCTAATTGGCAAGAAATTTGGTCTAAAATTAGGACAGGCTTTAACTTGAAAGACTGTGGGGCAAAGGGGAAGCTTAGAGGGGAAATAAGAACAATATGATCTCTTGTGGAAAAGGTACAGTATATTTTATAAACTACTCTTTGTTCTGTGGATGAAAACAAAAGTGCTTTTTTCTTCCATTCTCTCCGTAATAGTTAACTTGCAAAGTAAGCTTGATTCTTATTTGAGTGTGGTGTTTAGGGTACCTGTCTGTAAAACATTTCACAGCTCTGATTTGTAAGTTCTATATCGTTGAGATTTCTTTTTTTTATCCTGCCAGTCTTTGTAGTTTTCTACCTTCCATACAATTACAGTGTCAAAGATAATTGCTGCCTGAATTACCTAGTAATATGAGACTGATTTGCTGCAGCAGTATAGTCTGAATGTAACACTGTTTTCCTAGTTTCTCTTATCTGTAGTCTTAGAACATTGCATACGGTATAGAGTACTACTGCCTGAGCCTTACTGGTGTTGAGGAGGGCTAGTATACAAAGCTAAAGGCATCTGATGGATGTTGTGAGTTTAGTGGGAAGAGAAGAATTTTAAGTTCATCTCCTCTTCATGGTCATTGTTTTAATTTTGCAACTTTTGCAGATGTCCTAATTTCAGATCATACTGGAAAAGTCTGTGTCTCAGAATATACCATTTCTTTCACTCATATATATATATATATTCTCCTTTATTTCACTGAACTGTGTTCCTTAGACTGTAAGACTGATTTCAACTACTGAATGTATTTTGTTTGTTGTAGTGTGAGATTTCACCTGCATTTCCATGGTAATGCAATTGTGCTTTGCTCTAGTTGTAGATGGTGTAGTTCAACAGATTTCCAAAATATGTGCAGTGACTGCTGTGCCTTTCAATGTTTAATCTCAAGACAGCAAAGTCCTCACGTGTTTTGGAATTTGTGCTTCATTGAAAGAACGTATTCTGTGTCTTGTAACCTTTATTTCAACAAAGATTCTGTTGAAATACTGCTTATACCTCCCCATTTCTTTATTTCCCTTTCCTACACACCTGTAGTGTTACACCCACGTGCTTTTACTATGTCATCTTTTCTTTCCTTTTATAACGATTCTTTGATTATGTGTTAGACTCTGGTTAGAAAAATACTCATTCTAGTAAGTAGAGGATATGTTATTAAAAATAATTAGTTGTTCCATATAAAGGATGCAGTCATGTTTCTGTCTATCCCTTTAGAATAAATTCATGTGCTTAATAGCATAGACATGCTGAAAAGAAAGAGGCTGCTTACTTGAGGGAACAGTCTCTGTAGCTTTTCATTCACCTTCTGGTTTGTTGATGGTGTTTGAGTATTTCAATTTCAGTGCAATGAAGTTAGCCCTTGAAGTAATAAGTCAGTCTTATGTATAATAATAGTTCTAGATACAGTACATGAATAAAGTACATGCTCTCCTTTGTTAGATACCTGCCTTTAAGGAAAAACCATTACAAAAGTCTGAGAATGTCACCTGAGTTTTATTTTAACCTGGAGAGTAGAAGTGCATCTGCCTTTCCTAAACCAGTAAAAGGGCTAATTTTTTGATAAACAGAAGACATTAATTCTGTTGTGTAGCCCAGCCCGCAAGCAGCAGATGCTTGCTGTGCTTAGCCAGTAATAGCATCGGTGAATAGGCTATTAAAATTAGCAAGCTGAATAGTGTAGCAAGTACAAGTATCCTCTCTTCTTCATCCCTGTGTTCTAATCTTTTCCATCTTGCATTAAGAGTACAGTTACAGCTCATCAACAGGTTTCTTTCCCAGTGTTTCTATAAATAGAATAAAACTGCCTCATGAAATAGTTGATTAAAAGGCCTACATTTGCTAGAAAAGTAATCCCATAGGCATCTTAAAATGTTATAGAAGATAGTTAGGTGCAGGGATGCTGTTGGGAGTCCAAATTCTTTAAGAAACCAGAAGAAAATTGAGCAAATTGACTAGCTATATGTTGAAGGAAGTGCTATTAAAAAAGAAAGAGTTAGGATGTTACTTGTATCTGCATGTACATCATGTGCTGCAAATGGAAATTGTGTTCCTAATGATTAAAATACTGTCTCACAGTCCTGACTTAAGAGGAGTTTATGAAAATCATAGAGGTTCTGTGGACAAAATACTTAAGTAAAAGCTATCCCCGTGTTGGCTGGCTGAATGTCCCATTGTTACCTGTTTTTTTTAGACAGCACATTATTCCTTCAGCTAGTAGAGAAGTTACTGCAGGATTAGCATACAGGAGCAGCATACAGGATCTTGTTTTATGTGTATCAGAGCTGCTTTTTTTGTGACGGTGTTCCAATAACCTTGTTTGAGCAAAGATGTTTAGAAAAATGTAAACTATTGTAACATTAAATTTTCAAAAAGCATCTCAATTTTGAGAAGCTTCTGCAGGTGGAAGCCAAAAGGCTGAAATGCTAAAGTGGTTGTGCTGTCATGTGCTGACTGTGAGGATAGCACTGATTCTTATCCAGAAGGACATAGACCAGGGAGATGTTCTCTAAGAAGTAGAAACTGTTGAATTAAGGAAAACTGACTGGAAAGAGCAAAGAAAATAGAAGTCTGTTAAGATAGAGGGTTTGAGAGCTGGTTTACCAAGTGCATTAAAACCTGAAAACCTTGCACATCGAAAGCAAGAAACTTTGCCAGAGTCATTAAGGCTCGTAGAGAGACATGAAAGGGCACCTGAGGAAAGTCAGATCATACAGTAAGAATTAAAGTGAACTAATTGCATTGCCTTCTGTCAGAGAAGGTCTTAAGATTGACTTCTCATGAGAACGTTCTTTGACTCTGGGCAACTGTCATTTTAAATTTCAGTAAGAGTGTTTAAATCCAATCAGAAGAATGATACCTGTTGTACAGCCGTGTCTTGTGATATATGCCAAATAATTTCAGAGGAATTAACCATGAGTATAGTTTGAACTCTAAATGATTTTTGATTATCTAGCCCTTTGCTGTTGTCCCACGCAAACTGAATCATTAAACAAAGTACTGTCTTGCCAGTGCAAAGTGGAAAATATGAAGCTGACTTCATAGTACAAGGTAGATCAGGGAAGGAAATGTAGACTAGTGATGGGTGATATTCTTCTTTCACGATACGATTAAGAATTGTGACAGTGTTAATCATCTGAACAGAAGCTCTGTGGGGCACTGAAGTGAGAGTGCTTATGTGTTGGCTGTTTTTCTGAGCTCACTGACACGATAGGGGCTGCTTTTGAAAGGCTGTGCTGCGTATGGTAGAGGTTGCAGTGCACAGGGGAAGTCAGACCCCTTTTATTCTCCTCCTCTAATACAGGATGGCTACTATAAATGCATTTTTTTTTTTTCCAGAAATGTCTCCTGTAGTGGTTGGATGGTGCTGATACTGTAACAAAACAGAACTTGCTTGCATGAGCAAACATAAAGAAAGGGTCTAGTGCATGTTTTGATAAAGGTAGTTGTGTCTCACAGGTCTCGTTTTCTGGAAGGATTAATTGTTAATCTGTATTCCTGTGTTCAGTCTGATAACACAGAACTGCTGGATTTTTTTTTTTTTTCAGAAGAATGTTTCTGAGATTCTTTTTTGAAGACTATGTAAAAACTGAACAGTTACAGATTTGCTGGGCTTATGGGTTAGCTGCTTAGAAATATCCAAAGGAAAGAATAAATTATTTACTTTATAATAAGGGAAGATTACCAGTAGAATTACTCAAGATGCTGTTGCTCCATATATTTATAAATACTTGGAGGGAAGAAATGAATGAGAAAAGGATAGAAGAGGTAATAGAAAGCTAGAGCTGACTGCAGATGGTTGCAGTGGGATTTCATTGTTCATTAGATTATAAAATTACTGGTAAAGTTGAATTTCAGTAAATACAGAATCGTGACTGAAGAAAAATAGTTCAGGGTGAATATACCCAGTGGATGGGCTTTATGTTGGTAGTTTTGTGCAGAAAACACCTTAAAGCTCCTTCATAATGATTTCTTTTCAAGAGCAGCTGTATACTCAAGTGGCAGCAGCAGTCTTGGCAAATGTAGAGACAATAAAATGAAAACAGGTGTGTGTTGGACTGAAGGGCGGAATTCCGTGTTGACTCTCTGTGTTTGCCACCTGTCAGAAAATGTGGTGCAAACTGAAAACAAGCTGAAGAAGGTTAGCAGTGATCAAACTTTGGACTTGCTTTTGTGTAAAGAGAGAGAAATCAATGAGGATTGGTAGCTTGGAAAACTGCTGGTGGATAGAGACAAATGGATATGAATTGAGAACCTGTGAAGTGTTACGTTTTAAGATGAACTGCCAGTAATAACTTTTTTTGCCCCAAGAAGAAGAGCATCAGATAAAATCATTACCAGGCAACAGTTTAAAACCAAGTTCTCTTTACTCTGATGCATACTTAAATTCTCATAGAATGCCATTGTGACAAAAGCATAAATGGACTGAAAGACCTGGAAAAATCAATGGAAAGAAAAGTCCTTTGAGGTAATATGCATCATGATTGGGATCCACCCCAGAAGTATGCCAAAGGAAATTACTGGAGGCTTGGAAGGATGGCTGCCCCTTTGTCTTTCCTGCTTTTTGTTGCTTTCACCCTGTATCTACTTACTGCAGATTTTTGTAGGCAGGAGAATAGGAAGTCTTCAGTTTGGCCCCACTGCTGTTAGGTGTGTTGTAAGTATTTTATTCTTTGGTCTTGTTGTCTTGCAAAGGAAAGTAGCATACTTTCTGTAAACAAAACAGGATCATGTTAGTTTGCATTTTCTGTCTTGCTCGGAAGTTTTGGAATCAAGTAGATTTCATCACCAGATTGAAATGTTAGTTAAGTCTGCAGTGTACTTAAATGTTCATTTAGGGATCCAGGCTCAGTTTAAGATCAGAGAAAGGGCAAACAGTAATTCTAAATATGTATGCTTTTTGGAAGTGTCTTTGTGCTTTACTGCTAAAATCTCTTTGTGTATTGAATTCTGACACTTAACCTCCAACAGATATGCCGAATTTTTATCTGTTAGAGGGGGAAATACCTATGAAAATGAGTTGCAGAAGTCTCAGGTGAAGAGTTATGAGTTTTTCTGAAGTTGTATTAAATTTTACTTTTGAAAGGCTAAGTATATTAACTATGGATTGATTTTTGGTTTTAGGACAGTATTTGGATTTCACTGCATTGTTGACTAGATAGGTTTCTTGAGTTAGAGAGAAATCTTAAAAATGTGTCAACATCAAAAGATGTCTTTGTAAAATGTCACAGCGGTAGTTACTTGCTTTTTTTTTTTGTTTGGCATAGCTTGATGCTTTTCTACTGAAAAAAGCAAACATGGCATTCACCTTAAAACTCAGATTTGGCAGCAAGTGTTCTATAGTATTGGGAGATGGGAAACAAAAGGGTTTAATAGGTGTATATAAGGTTCCAGCGTCAGAACTCTTCATGTAACACTGGTATTAAAATACTTTACACTTGAGAACATGTTTAACACTTCTTACTCTGCATTCAGTGGAAAGGTCACTTCCTGTGTGAATGAACGGCTAATAGAGGGCTTGAGTGTCAAGGGAATCCCCATTTGTCAAAGTGGACATGTTCATATCAAGAAATACTCAAATGTCCTTTTTATTGCCCTTCACAGAAATGCATCAATGCCAGTGGCCTGTTTGCAAGTCTGTGTAAGCTACCACATACACAGAAGTAAGAACTGGTGGAAGAATAAACCTATTTGAAGATCTTAGTTGTTCTGGTGCCATTTCACATTTGTGTCATTACATAGTTCTTAAGATTCAACTTTGTTTTTTAAAGAAAATAAACATAGAGAAACAGGAATTGAATTTGGCTTCCAATGTTGAACCAGTAAGAGATTTAGTAAATGTCTACTAGAGTTAGAGTTCTGAGTCTTTTGGTTAAAGAATGATATTGAATAAAGCCTGTGGCCTGTTTCTGGTAAAATTTATTGTAATAGTTAAATTGTCATTATAACTGATCCTACTTTCTCCATTAGACTACATGAAGAAATAATTGACTTCTATGACTTCATGTCCCCTCGTCCTGAAGAAGCAGCTATGAGAAGAGAAGTGGTAAAAAGAATAGAAACAGTCATCAAAGATCTCTGGCCTACAGCTGACGTGAGTGTAATTTAAGTTGTGATTTGCTTCTTTAGTAAATTGTAGAGCTTGATTCACTTAACCTTGCTATTATATTCCATGGTTTAGAAATTAACAGATAATACTTCAAACTTAAGGCAATTGACTTCATATCGCAGCTCTTGCAGTATTTGGCAGTTCATTTTGAAAAGCAGGGGAGACTTCAAACTTAGATGTCAGGTTAATGAATGTTACTGATTATTTTTTCATTTTGAGAACTGGGAATGTGAAGAGCTGTCCACTTTAAGTAGTGCATTTCTTAAAGTAATAAAGCAGTAGGACAAGAGGGCACAGTCTTAATCTATGCCAGGGGAGGTTTAGGTTAAACATTAGAAAGAAATTCTATGGAGAGAGGGAGTGATCAGACATTGGAATGGGCTACCCAGGGAGGTGGTGGAGTCCCTGAAGGTATTTAAGAAGAGACTGGATGTGACACTTAGTGCTATCGTCTGGTTGATAGAGTGGTGCTGGGTCATGGGTTGGACTCGATCTCAGAGGTCTTTTCCAATCTGGTTGATTCTGTGATTCTGTAAAGTGATTGTCTTATAACTTAATTTTGGATGTTAAAGTGAGACTGACTACCTATGTGTCCATTGCTGTAAGGAGTCCTGACTGTGGATATTTGTAAATAATAATGTTTTACAAAAGAGCAGTTAAACACAGATTTTTTTTTTTTTTTTTGTACTCTTCATGAATTTGACATTCAGGAGGTTACTTTAGCCCTACTTTAATGGGAAAATTGCACTCCCTGAGATACTTTGCAACCAATGTTTGTGTAATTTCAAACACTTTGTTACCCAATGAGTAAGTTTGCTTATACAAAAAGAAGGTCTCATCCAAAAAGAACTGTATCTCTAGCATCACCCTCATGATTACCAGATAGTAGCACTGCCATTTGTAAGCAGAAAAATGCTTCAGATCACTGTGATTTCATATCCTCCTGTGGCAAAAAGTGAGGCCTCTGGCCACAGCACTGAGCTAAAGATACTGTAAAGCTCATCCGCTTCATCCTTACCTGTGTTTTTCCTTCCTAGTAAGGCTTTTCTGCCTTGTGGAAATAGATAGAAACACTAAAATGACCCAGTGTTGCCCAACCTTTTCATAGGAAGAAAGAAGTGAACTTATAAATTGTGCTCTGCTCTGTCAGAGGGTGAAGAAGGTCTCAATTCTTTAGATTGGAAGCATACTAAAAATATTTGATGTGGACTGTGGATTTATCTCCAGCATGCCTGCTTTTCCACACAAAGACACCTGCTACTACTTCATAGTCATCCTTAACACTAAAATCTGGAGTATTTATCTTTATATGAATTGTACGTTTTGATGCACTTGCTGTTTTTTAAACCTAAAAATTTGGAAAATTTATTCCCTGAAACTCTTCCAATTTCAGTAAAGCTGTTCTGTGAGGAAAAAAGGAAGCAGGAAGGAAGGAAAGTGATGAAAGCTGTCAAGCTGGAAATAAATACTGAAAAGCATTTGTTTAAATCTGTGCTCTGTTAGCAGGATTGGTATTTATTTCATGTTTAAGAAGTACCCAATTTCCTCTAAAGTTGCATGTGTAAGAAAAAGTGTAGTTGTACATACTTAGCATAGTGTATAATACTTTAAGGATATAGACTATATCCTTGACTATATCCTCAACAAGTCGAGAAAAATATTGTCTTCTGAAAATAAAATTAAGTGATCATTCATAGTTACAAGATATTTCCTTGGTGTGGTTTTTTTTTTCAGGTCCAGATATTTGGCAGCTTTAGTACAGGGCTTTATCTTCCAACCAGGTAAGTAATAGTTTACTTTTACATAAAGTTTTCCTTTTAGAGAAATGGTAAATTTCATAGAGGAGTTTAGACTGGAATGTGTAAACCTGTCAAACTTTCAGTCAAACTTTTGTCTAGTGTTTAATGTGACAAAGGGAAAAGCTTTTGAACTTCAAGATTTGCAATAAGTTTTTTATGTATCATCGTACTGCTCTGTTGACCCTTTTAAACATACAGTGGAAATGAATGTTTATTGTTTACTGTGTAAACATTGTTTTGTTAAATAAGATGAATTACTGAGAGTGTGTCACTTATCTCAGAGTTACTTTGTAAAGTTGAAAGAATCATCACTGTGGTGTATTCTCATTGGTTTGGAGAGCAAAATGTCTTACTTAATTTGTTGTTTTATATCACTTAATGGTTCAATTGATGGATGTGGAAAACCTGTGTAGCTCTGTGTAAAAGACTGTGTTGTCTTTACATTGATTAAATTTTCAGGAGGAAAGCACTGGAAATTTCATTTCTATGAATAGCAATCACTGATAAAAATGGTTTTGACTATTAACGTGCTTGTCAACATGGGCATATAGATTAGGGATAGAATTGGGCTGTGGAAGTCAGAGGGGAGGGAGCAGGAAAGGTAAAAAGGAGAGGACCTCAAAGAACTCATCAGAGAAGTGGAGGCAGGAAAGTAGAATGCTGCTTTGGGTCCTAGAGCACAGTAGACTCTCTTGCTTAACAATCCTGAAAGGAGTTAATTGGGAACCTAGATTAAAAGTTGCACAGTGATCACCCTGTAGGACTTGTGATATGTAGAATGCCAATTTGATCGTATTTTTTGGTGGTGTATAATACTTTAGACTTAATGGATTTCATACTGTGTTCTTTTTGTCTAGTGATATTGATCTGGTTGTTTTTGGGAAATGGGAACGGCCTCCTTTACAGCTGCTGGAGCAAGCACTAAGAAAACACAATGTGGCTGAACCATATTCCATTAAAGTACTTGATAAAGCTACAGTAAGTAATAGTCTTTGGAATACTGAACTAAAAAACTTTCAGACCCCTTAAGATGTTGGTGGTAAATATGTGCTTTTAATTCACGAAGCAAATTATATTCCTTTAAGCTCTCTGAGCAAGATTTCAGTAGAATCTGTATGTGCTTAGCAATAACATGTAGTCTTTTGCACGGACAGTGGTAATTGTGTACTGTGTTTGCTGGAAGGCCATATCTTGTGCTTATGTTGTCAATAGGGATCTGAAAGGCAGTATTTGCAAAATATCCAGTAAAATAAATTTGGTCTTAGCATAATGTTTTTCCATTGACCTTTGAGGGGAATTTGTTTAACCAGGGACCACTAACTAGAGCTGTCTGTCTTGGAAAACAATTTTCAGATTGTCTTGTTTCTAATGGCATAGTGAAATGTTCCAAACCTAACATTTGTTTTTCCCTTCCAAAATATACTACTTGTGAGCTTTATTTAATTTGTGAAACTGATGAGTATTATCTCTTGCATCTATCTTGTAAGCCTAACAAATCACATTGAATATGTTAAAAACTTAATGTATGAGAATTTTATGTTACTGAGCAAGTGATGTTTTCCCAGGCGACTAGGAGTGAGTATTCGAAACTTCTGTTAACAAGCTGCTATGTTTTGTGGTCTCCAAAACAGGCTAACTCTTGTAGGTCCAGAATATTCTTGTAGCTTCTGTTGGAGTAGCAGCACATAACAGTAGCTCTGGTAGTCTTTGGTTTACTTGAGAACAAATGGGATTTTCAGAATCTGTGTTACCAGTTAGTGATGGAAAATGGCAATAGGCTAGGCTTACAATTCTACTAGCCTTTCTTATTTTATTCCTTCTGCTGTTGGTATAAGATGATGCTATACATCTACTCTTCTTCGTTTTCCATTTCAGATTAAAAATACATAAAGTTCAATTTAAAATAAATACTGTCAGCTGAAGCTGAGGTTATGATTTAAGATGGTTTTGGAAGATACTGCTTTCCAGATGATAGTGTGAGGCTGAACTACATATTCAGTCAATCTGTAGTAATTTATTACTACTGTGCTGCTACTTCTGCTTTGCTTTGTCTCATCTGGCTTTCATTTGACACTACAGTGAACCAGTTCAGCTTGATAAACCAACAGACATTGCTTTCTGCTAGGTTAATCTTCTATCAGTTTAGCAAGTGAATGGCACAGTGCTGGGTCAGAGGATTTCAGTTTCCGCAGGTTATTAGGTTAGAACATCTATTAACAGGAGCGAGTCGTTAAATTAACTAAACTTAGTTGTCTTACAAAACACTGGTATTGCAGCTATGAAGGCACATGTCCAACAGCTATGGGTGTAACAGTGATTGTAAGTTAATGTAATTGTACGTGTGCATGTTTTTAATCACCAAACTAAAAAACGTTTACTTGTCAGTCAAGTTAGGATTGTTACCTCTTCTCAAAAAGACAGACTTGATAGTTGCATTAATCAGCATTGGTAGTATCTCTGTGTCTTAAGTGAGTAAGCTAGAGAATAGCACCAGTGTTGTATTTCTGGGGATTCATAATTGTTTTAATCTTTTCAGGTACCAATAATAAAACTTACCGACCAGGAGACAGAAGTGAAAGTTGATATCAGTTTTAATGTAGAAACTGGTGTGAAGGCAGCTCGATTTATCAAGGAATACATGAAGGTACCAGCCATATAGTGAATGTTAGACTACTTACCAAGGATGTGCTTAAATGCTTAGCTAACCTTTTTTGGTATGGCTTGAAAATTTACTGCTGAAGACTATTTTCATTAATTAAACATGGAGGTTTTAATTTATTTTCTATTGTTATCTATTCCGTGTTCCCTTCGAGTGCTAGTTGTTTGCCTGAATAAACCTGTACACTGAAGGGACTTCTACAGTCATGTCTAGATCTGCAGATAGGTACTAAACTTTGCTTCTAAAGGAAGTCTCTTTTCAAGGTTTGCTTACCTTGAATTTCAGTGATGCTTGATTATGAATACTGTCTTGCTAAACTTCCATAAACCAATTCTTCTGTAGCTACATACTTAAAAGTATCCTTTTATGCTCTTCAGTAAAAGTATTATTCAGATTGAAAGTTTTGACTATAGTAAGTGACACTGGCATTCAAAGAAGGATATAAAAATCTTAATGTTTGGGGGGGATAAATTTTATATGTAAGCTCTTTGATCAAATTAGAGTCGAAGTCTATTCATCAGCATTTAGAATAAAAAAATGCATGTTTCAGTTCTTCTTATGGAAACACTTTATAGCACATCACTGAAAATACTTTTGTATTAGATGAATTTTTGTGTATTCTTAATTTGTTTTGGAATGTTGACATTGTAATTGATAGGACTTCCTTTGCTTTGCAGAAATATTCTTTGCTGCCTTATTTGATTTTAGTATTAAAACAGTTCCTCCTTCAGAGGGATTTGAATGAAGTTTTTACTGGTGGAATTAGCTCTTACAGCCTAATTTTAATGGCAATTAGTTTCCTGCAGGTAAGTCTGTTCCTTATTTGTTTCTGTGTTCTTTAAAATATATTGATTTTTGTACCTATGCCCTTTTGTTGTACTGTTTCTTCTGACCGCCCCTCGCAATGCACAGCTTTGTTGTTATGGCTCTAAGCGTTTGGCTGTTGGCAGTTCCTATGGACTGCCTCTCAAACATCTAAGAACTTCTCTTCCCTGTGTGAAGTGAAGCAGCAGCAGGAGCCTTGTGAAAGGCATAGGGGCTGTACGTTGCTTTCTGTACCAGGGTGTGTACCTGAATGGTGTTGCCTAATGGTACCTAATGGTGTTGCATAAATCTACCAGGATGCAGTTTGTGTGTTGCTTCCTAGACTACTGATACTGAATGTGCAGAGTAGTTGATTTCAGTGTTTATTAAAATTATGAAATCCAACAGTCAGGTTGGTTTTTAATTGTGTTGTTTGGGTCTTGACATGCGTAAGACTGACATATACTGTACATAACTGATGAAATAACTGAGTTACAGTGTTACAAATGAGTCACAGTGCCTTCCGATAAATTTTTGTGACAGTACGCTTCCTACAGGTATGAACAAGTATGGAGTTAGCATCTCTTGGCAGCTGTGGTGATGGAAAAACTACATATTCTCTGCTGCTGCTGCTTGTTGAAATGTTACTATCGATTTTATATACCAAATATGTGGAGATAGAGACAAGAACTGTATTTTAATTGGGACAGATAGATTCTACCCCTCCTTCTGAAAACATTGAGGGATAGATTTTCTGTGAAAAATCGGGTATTACTTTGTTGCTAACTAATTACAACAATTAGTACATACTAAGCTGTAATTTAATAGAAGCAATACTTCTTTATTGCTTTTGACTTAGGGGAAAGAATTCCCTAAGCCTCAAAAAGCCATGAGGAAGGTTGAAAGAATTCTTGGGCTTCCAGATACTGCTGAAGTGCTGCCCCCTCTCGGTTGTGTGAGAGTAGTTTAAATTCATGAAGAAGGAATGACTGAGTTGAGACTTCTGTGAAATAATACTCAGCTGTTTAAATGAGAGGTTTTTGTTGCCCTGTTTCATGGTCTGAAAACTATTAATTTTTAATAATCAAAACCTGTGTTTTGTCACAGCTGCATCCAAGAATTGATGCCAGAAGAGCTGATGAAAACCTTGGAATGCTTCTAATAGAATTTTTTGAACTCTATGGAAGGAACTTTAACTACTTGAAAACTGGTATTAGAATAAAAAATGGAGGTGCCTATATTGCCAAAGAAGAAATCATGAAAGTCATGACTAATGGATACAGACCATCCATGCTATGTATTGAAGATCCTCTTCTGCCTGGTAAGATTGTACACTTGCAATATTCCAGGGCTTTGGCTCAACTTGTGATTCACAGCTTCTGTTAGTCTGTCAAACAAATTAAGAAGCTGCACTGAAAGAGACTTGCTGGTGTAGAGGTGCAGTTATGGAGAAGGGCTAAGGGATCTGGACCTGAAGTCTCCCAAGATTCATAGCCTAAATAAATTGAATTGCATGGGCACAGTGCAGTTGCATAATGCATTGGAGATTCATAACTGTGTTGAGTATATAGTAAGAGTCTCTGACAGCACTGAGAGATAGTAGAAGGAAGAAGTCCAGGAAATCCTGGGAGAGGGTTTGTTAGTAGGAACAGTTCTCCATTGTTCATTATGAGAATGGAAGGTGTAGCTTTTCTCACCACAGTCTATGGTGCCATAGTTCAGATAAATTATACCATATGGGATAGAAATGCCCCAGATGAGGTGTCTGTCCTGCAGGGTGGTGCTGTAGAGACCACATAGGAACATGGGTGTGTATCCATAAATATACAGCAGGGGACCAGCTGGTGGTGATGTGGAGAATTGTTTACATAACTGGCTTCTGTGCAGCACATGGACCTTTAGAGAATGCCAGTTATGGTTGCATGTACTTTTGAAAGTAACTAACATAAAATTAATTTTTTTTAAGATTTGATTTTGATTCAGTAACCTTCAAAATAATCAAGATTAATTTTGGCTGAGAGCCTCAAAAACATTTCCAGCTTTAAAGTACTCAGTTTGCATTCTATTTAGACTGCCACAAGTAGCTAAAATTCCAAAACAGCTTTTTAATAAAGTCAATTTTCAGTTAATTTGGACTTCAGCATTAGTATTTCTAGAATGTAATTGGCACTCAAACTCCATAGTGTCACATCTTCTGCGTAGACTGCTTATGTACAGCACTATTAAAGCAAATACCATGGATCAGGAGCTGAAGTCTGGCACCTTATGAAATACTCAATATGCTGAATGTTCATAGTTCTTTAGAACACATTGAAGGCTCTGATACTCACTTGTCTAACCACATGTCTGATATGTTTGTAGCTCTGAGTTTGTGTCCACCATGATTCTTGTACTTGGCCAGGCATATGAGTGATTTTGCAGAACTGCCATTATGTCATTGAGATTTCCTTCAGGAGCTCTGTACTTACTTGCCTGAAGATCCATCTGAATAGCAGCATGAGCCACAATTGTTTAGAGTCAAAAACATCCAGTGCCCGCCAGTTCTGTTCTTTCTTATCTGCTGAGGACTGAAGGAGAAGAAATTGCATATGCTACATAATGTTTTAATCACTGCTAATAGTGTGTTGGAGAAGAAAAATTAAATTTTAGGGCTCTGTACTGTTCCTCCTAGCGTAAATCTTGCAGCAGTGAAGAACTGTAGTTTAGAAAAAAGGTATCTAGTTGTATGCTATCAAAGAGTTGGTAAGAATTAAATTCTAGAGGAGTTTGTATGGGCCGAGATAATGTAATTCTTGCAGGAGATAGTGTTTTGGCAACGGAAATGAAAGCTGACAATAGCTTGAAGTTATTTGACCACTATGTCCCATAGGAATATTTTCTGACAGCTAATACAGACCTTCAGAACTTACCTGATGGAGCTAGGAGGAAAATTATATAGAACATATAGGATGGCTCTTTCAATCAGATCACATGAGTACAGCCTCCTTAGATTTAGACTTAGTCACATACTCGTACAGTATCTCAGATTACCTGTCAAGTGTATGTAGATAATGTCAAGAATTCTGTTGATTGGTTTAGTTCTGTTCCTCCTTCTATCTCAGTACAAAAAACTTTTCCAAGGGTTCAGGTCCTTGCCCAGTTGACAAGTCATCATCTCTGATTAGTTTGCATTCAGATCCTCTCGGTGTCTAACTCTGTGAGGGCTGGGGGCAGAACTGTGAAGGAGATGGGAACAAATATTTTGGTAGAGTGGACACAGATGTCTCTTGATTTAAATTAGCATAAGCTGTTACAGAGTTTTGCCCCTGCAAACCTGTGTTTGCACTGTGTGCGCAAGTCTTTAATCTTTTTTCAATCTCTTTTTTAGCCTGATCACAACTATCTCTAAAGTTCCAGTTAAGCCTTGGAAGAAGACTTCAAAAAATGACTTTGTAATCCAAAAATGTGACAAAAAATATAGGGATAAAAAGAAGGCCTAGTAATTTCTCAGAGTTGTGTAAAAGTCCCTCCTGTGAGATTATGCACTAGTTCAGCAATGGGATACTGAAGGGTATAACTCATAAGAATAGCTTTGAGCAGTCTTGTAGGGGACAGGAACACGTTTAGTGGGATTAGTTCCTTTAAGTTGGAGGAACTGTGTTTTCTTCAGTTTGAAATGGTGATGTTTGGCTAACAGATGGAAGGTGTTATCAGAAGGTTATGATGCTTCAGTTCTACCTTCTGTTAGTTCCTGGATTTAGAAGGAACAGGCATCAAACTGTTGTGTTGCTGTTTTGGTTGTAATGGGTTTTGCTTGGATTCTTCTGGGTGCTGTAGGGTTTCCTCTGGGATTTTCAAAGATTTATTATTGTGTGCCAGAAAATGATAACTTCTGTGATTTGAGAACCAAGATTCCAAGAAAGATGTCAGGAATCCACACTTAAAGTGGGAAGTGTTGTAGTATGGATTTGAGTTATCAGACTAACCTACTGGTGATGCATTTTGAAGTAGTTGTGTATACTTGACCTTTTTAAATCATGTAACATCTCTCATCTTGAGTTAGTGTCCTAGGGTAGGGTAATGAGATGAAAATCATTCCCTTAACATCCTCCAAAAGGAGGGAGTTTCTGTAAACATCTTGTAGCTGCACCATTTCAATTTCTCAAAGCAATTGTCCTATTTTTTGATGTATAAAAAGTAAAAGGATTTATTTAGGAGAATTGCAAAGCCAGGCACTCGGAAGTCTATTCACAGGAATATGTTGGAGCAGAGTAGATGATACCGTCTTAGAAAAGGTTTGTGTGGTGTTGTTCTAGCAGCATGCTGTCTTGGAAGACATAACTCTGATTGCAGGTGACAAACTTTTAATCTGTGGTTGTAAAACAAGCTTGGCACTTATGCAGCAGACTGTTAGGGAGACTTATTATTTTATGCCTTTAGGAATCAGGTGATTATCAAGGTCCTTCAGTCATTTCTGATGTTCAGAACAGGAATGATTTTGATCTTGTTTCAGATTGTCAGTGGCTAGAGTAGTTAAATTGCTACCCTTTAACACAGGGTTTAAAACTTGGGAGTTCCACCTCTACTGCTCCTTTCCCTCCCCCCCCCTTTTCTTCATTCTGAATTGCCGTGGGCTCTAGTGAAAGCTCTAAACCTTAAATTCAATGTGTTTTGTTTGGAAAGAAGCTCTTTAACTTGAAGGACTTATGCTTCATGTTGCTTGCTTCTGCATCTTGATAGATTACAAGTACAGGAAGTAATTAGATTGGCAACAATTGTTGGTGTGATTGTCTCTTCTAGCCTTAGTGGCTGCCCAGAATTACTCATTGCAGCTTTTCAGTATCTGCTATTTGTCATTAGAACCTGCAAATATATATTTGTGTGTATAAAACATGTTTATAAAAACACACAAATACATTGAACTTAGCATCTGAAAGAACCTCTTTAATGCTGAAACTTACAAAAAGGTATTTACTAGATAATAGCTTAACATAAATGCATCTGCTTTAGTTTTAGTTACCTTTGCCTTTTCCAGGCTGTATTCTTAAAACTGCTTCAGATAAAAGATACTGATAGCAAGTGGTAGAAACTTTGGACATGCTCCTTTAGGGATGAAGGCTTTGTTAGAAAGAATAAGGATTGAATTATACATGAAATCACACACCATTGTTATCTGCTAATGTACATCTGAGGATTGAAGTATGTATGTTTTTTTAAAAAGTGAGAGCATTTGGGTTACAAGTTTTAGCTGATCAGTCCAGACTGTGACAAAAGAAGGATGCTCAATTGTGTAAGGCACGATCCTCTAATGAGAGTGATCTCTCAGAGGAAAATCTATTCAAGACAACAAATGCAAATATGCAATCTTTTGGCTTCATTAATATGCTGCTTTCTTGATTAGGTAGAGCCATCTCTATACAGAGTTGACTGGTGCAGTTCACAGTAGCTCCAGCTGCAGTGTAAATCAGAAGCTCTGCAGACTGTGTAATTGATTAAAACTTGTTTATTAAGACACTTTATGAACTAATTACAGGTGCAGAATGAGGCAGTCCAGGAACGTAGGCATGAGCTGTTTTGCCTCTGTTCTCAAATCTGCTTCAATTGTCACTCAAACACAACTTTGTTAATTTAAACTGAACTGCCTGAGTTTGCTGTAAGTGGATTAGGGAAGGCTTATGATTTCTTTTGCTGGCACAACAGTGCCATTATGTGGCAACTGCTGCTGGACACAAGTGTCCTGCTTCTGAAAAACCTATACTGAATTAATCATTACTTTTCTAGTAGAATTAACGTTTTTCTGCTCTGATTTCTTTACCACTGAAATACCTCGGTCACTTCTCTCAGCTGCTGTTGGACTCTTATTTGTGAAGTCATCTGTGAAGAATACTACTATGTCTTCTCCTAGATTCACTGCCCTAAGCCCACATTGATCTCTGCTTCTACTTCAGAATAGAGTCCAATAGTAAATAAATCATTTAAAGAGGCTTCTCTAATTTTGAGCCTAGTAGCTGCTGCATACTGCAGCAGTGCGTTCAGAACAAGATACTCAGTTACTTCAGTATTTTTATATACTTCAGGAAGTATTTCTTGTTCAGTTTTTATTTGACCATGTAAATTATTGGACAAGTTCTGTTTTCCCAAAATGCTCTTGCTCTCAGTCCGTTTTCACTGATTATGCTTTTCTGTTCGAGTGGCATTATGGTTGTAGAACCTTGAAGGATTAAAATGTGTTGTCAAGTAGTCAAGTGAAGGTTGTTTTATTTTTCCCCCTTGGATGACAGATCTCGGCATGTTTGTCTATAATGGCTTGCTGGACAAAACGCTTGGAGGAATGAAAAATTCCTCTGAAGTTGGATTCAGTCCTCCAAAGGATAGATTCTGTCTTTTACCCATCAATTTTCAAAATGCCATTTTTCATTAATTTCTTTTAATTATGGGCCCTGATCTGATTTTCAAGCTTTAAAGAATCATGCTCAGTGGTTTATCCCTCTCCAGTGCTCTCACAGCATTTCACACATCATTTTGAAGGAGGGAAGCTTTCACTGTAAGTTTTCTACCTACTCAAGACCTAGTTTGTATTTTAAGCAATTTGAAGGAAGTTTTATTTGTGTTTCTTAAGTTTGAATGCTGACAGTGAACTTTTGGTGTCTGGTACCAAATATATCTACAAAAACCCCCACGTTTCATGCTATTAATAGCAAAAGTCAAAGGTATCAAATGGGAGACCAATTTTTGTACATTTTCACTGATATAGAAACTGTACCATGTTCTTAGCTTCTGCAGTTCCTCACATGACACTGGATTTGGAAGAAATTCTGATTTAAATGTTACTCATGCCTAAAGAAGAGCAGTTGAGAGCGCCAGTAACTTGATCAAAAAACAATGCTGTACAAACTTCTGGAATCCTCTGTGGTAGATTTTGACCAGCTGGTTTATCCTGTGAAGATAAATAGTTTGTATGAGTTGGTCTATTAATGTCTAGTTTTGATAAGGTTAAGTAGGGGTTGATGTGCATATATCTGACCCAACTGAAGACAATGCAGCTGCACAAATGTCATTTTAAGCTGAATTTGGCCTACAGAAACTCTACTGGTAAGTGAGACATGATGCTTTGAGCCTGGTAGGTTCACTCTTGAAAAACAGCTATAAGAGCTTTAAGCTGATCTCTGTGCTCTGTTTCTTTCAGGTGCTGGTACACAAGTATTTTAAAAGTGGTAAATTGAATGCATAATGTTAAGTGTCATTCCTAAGGCTAACTTTTATTGAGATAGGCACACTTAGTTGTTCCTGATGTGATTAGGATGGGATAAACAGCTTGAACAGAATTAGGCTGTATTGTTAAGGCTTCTGAGCTTTAAGTATGAATAACTTTTTGGTTATTGATATTAAAAAAAGATGATCTGATGACTGTCACATTATTTCAGGAAACGACGTTGGCAGAAGTTCTTACGGTGCCATGCAAGTGAAACAAGTTTTTGATTATGCCTACATTGTTCTTAGCCATGCAGTATCACCACTTGCAAGATCATATCCAAATAGAGATTCTGAGAGGTAATTAGTTCACTTTTTAAATATCCATTTGTCTGTGTAATCAATTAGGAATGTTTGGGTCTAGATCAATAAAAGGAGTAATGTTATTTATTCTTTAAATGTGGCTGTATTGAAATCTGCACAGAAATTTAAGCTGCCCAGGGATATGTGAGTGCAATGCCTCAGTGTGCAGCATTGAAATGAAGAGAATATGATAAAACCCAGGATGAGTCCAATGTGAGATTCTGTTATTGTGGAAGGGAGCCAGAAGATAATTGGTATTTCCTCAAACGTTCTGCCTAAAGTATTTCAAGGGAAGGTTTACTGCTTTAATGTTTGGTATGATGTATGTCTGTAATATGGCAGAAAGAAATGTGTGTGATCAAATTGCCTGTTTAGACAGAAAATTAGACAAGGCTAAGAACTTCCCTAGTTCTTTAACACATGACCCCATAAGCTGTTTTAAAAGACCTGATATGTATTTAAGAATTAAAAGAAGAATTAAAAGTATTATATTAAAAAATTATTAAAAATATTGAAAGAATCAGTTCAGTTTGACCATAATGTCAAGACTGCCATTAAAAGTAGCATACTTGTAGACATGCCATAGAAACACTGTACAACCAGTACTTTCTCAGCTCTCACCTTTGCAATTTCTGTTTTTTGAAAGGGGGAGGAAAAAGAAAAAGAAGGCCTGGCAGCCATGTTGCATTTCCATTCATGTGTCTGCTCTAGTATATGTTATTCTAACTCTCAGTATAAATTTGGGCTAGATCAAAGTATGTCTTCCCTGAGACTTCCATAGAATCCCAATGGCTTTGAGCTCCCCAGCTAATCACAGGGAGGGGTGGGTGTAAAAAGTCATGTAAACTGTCTTGATATGGCTACCAGCTCTAGTCATGATGTGAACTTCCAGCATTAATGTCACTGGAAGTTAAAATAGTTTCTCTGTAGTAAGTTTACATCAAAGTGAATGCTGTCTTTCACTGGTGGGTTTAAAACAGGCAGTACTTTAATAGTGCCTGTGAATCCTCTAGGTTTTCAGTGGTATTAAATTCACAAAGGTTGAGACTGAACTGTGATGGAGGTACAGAGGTAGTGGTACAGTGTTACACACTGACATTTGAGACTGCTGTTTTAAGATAGATTAAAGGTCTGTCTGTTAAATGTGTATTGCCTGGCAATTCTTGGTGCTGAATGAAACTCTGTTCTTACCCAAGTATAGAACAACTTAGGGATTCCTGAAGTTTTGCTTGTGTCTTAGGTCCTGGCCTCCATTAACTTCTCTGTGTTTCTCTAAAGGATAATGGCATTCTGTTGTGAGGTATCTGTATTTATTACAGACATCAAAAAGTATATTTGCAGTGCATTTAATAGAAGCTTCAGGTGTCATCAATACGTGCACTTCACATGTACTTGCACTTCTCACTATATTAGGGAAAATGTTTGGATTTTGGCACAACTTCAAACCTGTGAAACAGTCCCAAGCAGCAGTGTTCAGGTGTCGTGTGTCTGACCTGTCTGCGTGTTCTGGGCTGCCTGTGATGTCTGAATTTGTTCTCAGTCAGACCAGTGCCAGTGATGTCTGAATTTCAGAACCTGTCATGCCTTTCTGTCAGAGGTGTCACAAGAGGAACAGCATTCAATAAAGTCCTATGTACAAATAGTTCCCCCAGAACCAGTCTTGTCAGTGCCAAGGGACCTGTAGGTGGATGATGAGCTGTTTAGTAACAAGTTTTGTTGTGGAATCTCAACAGTCCCATGTTTGGAACTGAGGTTCATAGTTAAACCCGATGTGCTTGGGTAATCTGGGTGTGTTTCAGATCCCTCTTCCACCTGTGAGACAGAGTGGTCTATGCTCTGTATCAAGACTTTTCTGGTGGCCTGACCTAAAGCCTAGCCATTCAGGAGCCCTTTAATCTGATAATTTTTTTCCCTTTTCTAGGCTTGGTGGTGTGGTGGTAGACTGAACCATAATATAACTATAAACAATGGTCTCCCTTTAAGACCAAGGATGTGATATCCTACTAGAAGGATTGAGACTAAATGAAGAGTACTTGAAAGGATAGAACTTGCACGAGGCTGAACTGCCCAGGCTGACTTGAGTTTATTCAGTTTTGTCCTAATTGGGGCTAACTTTTCCCTAAGTGGAATGACTTGTTCTTGAATTGTCTGATGGGTTTGAATTCATATCAGCTCTTTCCAGGGAAGGTTTCTGTGTACAGAATTCAATTGTGTAGATTTCAGATCTTTCTTGATGACTGTTATTGCTCTTTTCCATGGTCAACCTAACTCAAATGAACAGATGTCTGAGTTAGTTTGAGGCTCTCTAGCCAGCTGCTGCTTCTGATATTCCCAGTGGGGAAAAAAAAAGTCAGCTTTTAGTCCTTCGGCAGAGACCTTTCTCTTTGCCATGTTCTGTAGTAACAAGTCCCACAGAATAATAGGGGATAGATTCAAATGACTTGCCACCATTTTCATTCAAGCTTCCAAATACATCTGAGGTGTAGTGGGGGTTGAAAGCTACCTTCTGTCATGGAAAAGCTTTCTTCCAAGTGGAAACAGTAATCAGCTGTAATCCTGAAGTAATTCTTACCACTACAGAAATTACCTTAAAGCTGTTTTGTCCCCAGTCAATCTCACCCATCCCCTTTCAAGAACAGCTCAGGAGAGTTTGATAGACAGTTTGGTTGATTTTTATTAGAGCAAACAGCTTCCTGTCATCTTGGAAAAAGGAGTTTCCTGGTAGGAAAATGAAGAGACTGATCCATTTTGAATCTGTACAACTTGTATGCAAGGTAAAGTTTGGTGTTCTAACTTCAGCCAAGATGACTGAAAATCATGATCGCTTTCTTAATATTTAGGGCCACAGACATGAGTCTAGTTTTAAAATATAGTTATGGACAGATTATCTCATGCTTAAGCATTGGTGTTACTAAGCTGTTTGAAGCACATACTATAGTCTTTACCCATAGCCTGTCTCTAGAGAAGAGTGTGTTATTTTAAGTGAGCTAACTTCTTTAGTCTGAGGAGTGATGTTTTCATAGAATCATTTAAGTTGGAAAAGACCTCTAAGATCATTGGGTTCAGCCATTAGCCCAGCTACCACTGCATTCACCACTAAACCATGTCCCTCAGTGCCGTATTTACATGGCTTTTAAATATATCCAGGGATGGTAAGTCCATCACTTCTCTGGACAGCCTGTTCCAGTGCTTGATGATCCTTTTGATGAAATTTTTCCTAATATGCAATCTAAACCTCCCCTGGTGCAGCTTGAGGCCATTTCTTCTTGTTCTGTCACTTGTTACCTGGGAGAAGAGACCGAGCCCTACCTGGCTGCAACCTGTTTTCAGGTAATTGTAGAGAGTAGTAAGGTCCACCCTGAGTCTCCTTTTCTTGGGGCTAAGCAACCCCCGTTCTTTCAGCTGTTTCTCTTAAGACTTAGAGTCCACCCCCTTGATCAGCTTCCTTGCCCTTCTTTGGATACATTGTTTTGAGTCTGACCATTTTTCCAGTTTTATTCTGTTTCTTGATAAACTGCAGGATATTTGCAGATATTTGGCAACAAGCTCTTCCTTATTGATTCATTTTCTTTGAAATAGTGGACTATGTGTTACTATCATGTCCATGGCCTCTATATTAAGGTGTAATTTCACATTATACCTTGTCTAGCCTAACTACCTCTGGATTATCTCCTGTCATCTGTGCTTTTCCTTTCTTCTCAGTCCAAATCTTGCCTTGGATCAGCTCTAGCAATCCTGTAGTCAGAAGATGAGTCAGATTGACTCTGGTCTGACTGAGAACAAATATCTCAACATTTCTGTCATGTCAGGAAGTTGATCCAGCATGTGACTGATGATGGACAGATCAGAAGCAAGAAAAGCAGGAGGAGTTCACATTTGGGTCAAGAGCCATTTCACAGCCATAAATTATGCTAATCTGGATGTGACAAAGATGCATCCTTAGTTAATATGAATGTTCTGCAGATCAGGATGTTGGCTGACACGCTGGTCTGTTGCATAGTCCACATAGGAATGTATGCTCAGACTGCATCTCTAAACAGCTGTGTAGTTATATTTGGGAAGCAGTTGAGGTCATATGAAATGAGGATGTAAGACTTGGTTCTGCTCTCATGTGTTCTTCAGTATAAGTAAGACTTTGGAAGTCTTCTGTAATGATGCCAGACATGGTGCAGGTGGATGAAGGAAAGGGACAGTCATGCCAACAGGCTGGTGGTGGTGGAGGAGTTGTCGTTTACAGGTGATAGTCTTCAAAACAACTGTAGTCTGAGCCATATAGAAAGTGATCTTTCCATCTCTGTGCTTGGTAAGTTGTTTGGTCTCTTTTCCAGTTCAACTGATCTAACTGCTGACTGGTCTATATGTTAGATTTGAGTTGCCACTGGTTGGCCAAAATAGCTCTGGGAGCTGTCAAAAGGAATGTTAAATTTGCCTGCTAGATCTGCTGACACAGAGAGGAGAAATGTGCTGTCTGAAATAGCTCTTCCTTTACTTCGCGTCTTGAATGAATGGTGGTGGTGTCACTAGAATGCTTGCTTTCTCTTAAAGGTTATCAGCAATACCAGCTTCTCCTATGCAGAGTATTTGTCAGGGTAAAGGTTTGAGGGTGTTCTTTTTAATCCTCATGCTCAAGCCAGATCCTTCGAAGGCGCTCCTTAGTTTGCTTTTAGTCTATATTGCACTTTTAATACCCTAGGGATATTTCACTTATTTTGACTGTTCTCTCACAGATTTGATGTTTTTTCATGCTCTGCTACTGACCTCATTCATGTGGAGCTTGGCTGGAGCTTTACATATTTGGTTTTACTGAATCTGATGTTATCAGTCTGAACCTTTTAAGAGTGATCTTAAGATTGATTTGCACAGTAGTTGTGCTGTAATGACGGCTAGAAAGTGTCCCTGTGAACTGAGGTGTTGCAGTGTGTAAAAAGAGAAACTTCGAAGTTCTTATTATAAAATAAACTAGACATGTAACTAGCTTATTCCTGGTTTTGCTATGTGATAATATTAAGGGAAAAAACCTTAAAGCGGCATCTTTCACAGGAGAGCTGTCTAAGTTTTTTAACCAGTTTTTCCATGTCTTCCATCCAAGCACCTTTGAAGAATTGTGTGTGTCTTGTACATCTATAGAAATTCTGGCCTTAGTCAAATAAAATGCCTTGAAAGTGTGAAGTTTTCTCGTAATAAAGGCAGGGTAGATTAATAGGGTTTTTTGTTCCTAAGCACTTTCAGTGGTGAAAACAGATCTAAGCATAACTTTTAAATGCTTATTTAAAAAAATTGTTCTTTGAACCTGTGGATATGCTCAAGTCCCATACATAGGAAATAGTATTCTTTGAGATCAATATCTAGTTTGATCACACTTGCTTCCTCTTTGCTGCTACATTAAGTATATGGCAGTATAGCCCAGTCACTTTTCAGTTTCTGATGTCTCATAATGAATGTTTTTAATTTTCCTGTACAAGCAATGTAGCATGGATCTGTCTTTGAACTCCTGACCTTATAACTTAGTGAATTTCCTTTTTTCTACAAAAAATTAGAGTTTAGGGATTTGATCTCTGTGCTCTTTGAAAGGAACTGGTGAGAAAACATATTCCCCAGTTCTCTATGTGCAATTCTGACACAATTGTTGGTGTAGCAGTAGTTTTACCCATTATATCTATTTGATAGCAGGCATTTTTGGTGTATCAGTCACCAAGTCTGATAAAAATACCAGCCTGTATCGTTCATTTTCCTTGTTGTATATGAAGTCATGACTCTTGATTTTGCTTCTGGGAAAGTACTCTAAGAAGCTCCCAGCTTGGCAAACTCCTTATCTGTAAGAGCTTGTGTTATTCCGTCCCTTTTCATTTTCTGGTTCTAAGACCACAGCTGGTGGCAGTTGTGAAATTTATGGGTTGTCCTGGAGTAAAGGCTTAACTCTTTCTGAAGGCATTCTCAGGTGAAACTTTTTAACTGCAAGATTTCCTTACCTATTGTGGTGCTGAAGAGACCCAGCAGGTCTGTGTTTGAGTCCCATGCTGTCCCATTGCTGTCTTGGGAACTACAGCTTTAGGGCCACAGCTGATTTTCTGCAGTTTTGGTCATCCCTGTCTTCATTCTGTCTCCTCTTGCTCAACTTCCTTTTTGAGATTGAGAAACTAGAACTGCACTAAGTATTTAAAATGCTGTTACATCATGGGAGTATACATTAACAAAATGTAATCCTCTGTTTTATTTGTCCTTTTCCTAATGTGTTCTACTTAGCTATTGAACTGTGGTTTCCAAAGAATTACCTATTATAACCCAGATCTCTAATTGCTGAGTAGTGATAATCACACTTTTAATTCTGCATGTGAAATTCAAGATTTTGATTTCCATCATGCATCATTTTATTTACATTACATAAGTAGAATGGTGGATGACATGCATTCTGTCCTGCTGGCCCATCTGCAGCTATTGGACTTGTAACTTAGATGATGTTATTTGGTTCAATGTTTCCTTAAAATGCTGGACTTACTTTTTTTAGTACTAACAGTGACATGTCTTTAAAGTTGGAATACTAACATGGAACATGTGGTATTTGGTCTTGTGTGAAATAGTAATCCCTATGACAGTAGGAGAATTAGTGATGCTTTTCAAAGCATTGCTATGAAAAGACCTAATAAAGGTAGTCTGAGTACATTAAGGCTTTGTATGTCCTGCCTTCCCATTATAGACCTAAACCAAAAAAAATCTCCAGTACAGAGAGAATGTACCTTTATGATGTGAAATACAAAATAAACTTTAATGTAACCATTGAAGATATTCAAAACTAAAATTACATTACCTTCTCCAAAGTGATAACTTTCCACAGTCCATGTCTGTACTATAGTAATTTTTTTGTGGATCTGGAGCGTGGAGCTTATAGTTAGTGTTTCAGCCACTAGTCTCTGATGAAAGGAAAGCTTGAAAATTTAGCTCTCAGACAAGAAGACAGCAGCTGCTCAAGAAGTACAATTCAAATAGCTGAATGTTGGGAAAGCATGTTGGGAAAACTCTTATTTTGATAATTAGTCACTGTTCAGCAGGACCAGGTAAGCATTTCCTTTGAGCCTCCTACTGTTAGAAATTTTTTAAAATTCTCACTCGTTCCAGTCTTGGAGCCAGTCTCTTATTTCCACTACCTCATGATCCATGGTACTTCCTTTATAATTGTGGGGACCTTAACACCTTTTAAGTGGTCTTGTAAATCTGTAAGCAAGGATTAATGAAGGCATCTGTCTCCAGATAGTCAATTACAGTGCTGGGATGTTGGTGTCTTCAGTGCATCCCGTACCTGTTGTAATCCAGATTCTTTCGAAATAATTCTGCTTTGTAATACAGATTTCTGTATGGAGAAATGCAAGATCCATAAATTGCTTTTATCAAGTACACTGGTATCAGCATGTACATTCTTGATAATTAAGATGCACTCCATTTAGAAATACAGAGTAAAATTCTTACTTATCAGTGCTTGCATGTTGGAATAGTAGAAGAAAAATAATATACTAATATAAAAATGGTGATGATTCAGTGGATTAAACTGTGCACTAAAAATATGAAAGTTCAAGAGGATTCTTTGGTTAGGGGTGTCTGACTTTTAGCATAATTTGGTTGCTTGTTACAATGCTTGCAAATATGTAACCAACAGTCTTTGTTTAATACTTAATTGAAAAATTTTTTTAGCACATTAGGTAGAATCATCAAAGTGACCCAAGAAGTGATTGACTACAGGGCCTGGATTAAAAAGAAGTGGGGGAGCAAAATTAATTTATCACCTGAACTTGGTAGGTATAGCAGGAAACCAACTTAAAATTTTTTCTTGAATTTGATGTAATCAAAATACTCATACCTTGAAATTAATCATTCAGATATGTAGGAAAAAATAAAAGGAACTTGTAACTTTCTAACCCAAGACTAGTTTTCTCTGAGCCTGTTTTTCAATTAGCTTGTTAAACTGCAGTTCTTCTTAGACTTCGAGGCCTTTATGTTTGTATTCTGTGCTCTTAAATGATACTTATGTTTTCTCTTAACAGATAATAGGTTGAAAATAAGAGACCAGATAGCTCTCTGCAATGGAGAACAGCAACAGAACAGGGACTCTGAACCACCTTACAATCAACACTTGACTTTGTCATTGGGCAGCACACAACAGTTATCCTCGGGCTCATCTGCGTCTTCTGTATCATCACTCTCTGGCAGTGACATTGTAAGCTTTTTCTTTTAATGGGTTAAACTAATAAGAAGCAGAGTTTATTGTATGCTTCAAAGCCTTGATTGATAGAACAGCACGTAATGTGGTACTGTCCCTAGGCTGCTACAGCAAATCAATAATGTCCTCTGCTCAGAAAAATTACTGAAATCAAATATTTTTTCCATTAAATTTAACGGGTCTTATATCCATCCTAAATCTTTGGTACCCTTTATGGTAGTATTTAGATGTAATGAAATATAACAACCCAATTTAACAGTTGCTAATTAAGTAGAAGAGTAGAAATATGTCTTCGTAAATCCTCCTATTAAGCAAAATCTTCCACCATCGAATTCTGATCCTTTTTCCACACACCCAAAATTGAACATGAACTTCATATTGTACTGTGAAGGTGAATAACATTCCTTACTATTTTTAGCCAAGCAGTCAGTTCATGTTTTAATGGTAACAGAGCACTCAGGTAAAGTCTTCTCAGCTTCCTTATTTGAAAGTAATTGCCGGGCTTTATTGTAACTTCCTGGAAGAGGAGGCTGCAGTCTCTTGAGGTACGTTCCCAGACTCTTAAGATTCTGTAAGATGGGGTTTTTTTCAGTATGAAGTTAAATCATTGCAGAATTAGGCAGTGCAGATTATAAAGCACAACATTGCAAGGCGTGAGGTTCACACTGTAAATCCTACTGAAGCATTCAGTCGTAGGTGGAACAGGATGTAATATGCAGTCAACTACAATAGTGAATAACTGGATGATGCCAAGAGAGGTCCAAATACCTGTTTCTTGACTGTTTCAAAAACTAGTCAAATATGGAATTAAAAGTTGGGAATTGTATTCAATAAAATTTCAATAACTTTTAAGAGACAAGCACCGTCTTTATAGGTTCTGGTTACTTTCTAAAGTTATTTTATACTACTGGTTTTTTGATATTGAATTGTCTTTTCATACCACTTCAGTAAATATGGCAAATGCTTTGGCTGTACCATCTGACCATTGGAAAAAGAACAGCATGATGCTTGCCAGTGATACTGCTAGCCATGTTCCTGGTTTAAGGAAGTCAGTAGGCAAGGTTTTGCTGTAATAAATTTTATAAGAAAATGCAAATATTGGCCTAATGTTGTGCACTCCCAACATAATGGGTGGTGAGCGATTATGAACTCCCCTTAGTCCCGTTTTGCCTGATAGAAGATGGAACTTCATTGCCTGATGCCAGACAAATTAATAAAAAGTGAAAAGGAAGCACTCAACAAGACAGACCTGAAAATCTGCTTGAGCATCCACAAAGTAAAAGGAAATGCTACCTTTTTTAACAAAATAAAAGACATTATATCCTTGTCCTTGTGACAGTCTCTAGTTTAGGGCCTGGTCATATATTGGCATTATGTCCTTAATAGACCGATAGCATGTTATCTTAATTGGGAATGGAATGGCATGTTTCTGGCAAATAACTGACGAGTTCATCCTACTCATACTTGGGCATTTGAGGAGGAGCAAGTTCTGGTTGAGCAGTCCTGAGCTGCACCTAATTGAGGAAGAGAAGTCTATTCTGCTGTAGTGAGGCGATCTGTGCCATGATCTGGCATAATGCTATGCCCAGGTTGCAGCAGAGGAACCTCTAGCATGTGTGACAACCTTGTATTTGTGCCAAAACTTCTGGTGCAGTACAAATAGGTATGAGCTTTGGTATCAGCTTCAGGAAAATGGAATATGAATATGATGCATCTCATCACTTTAGAGTTATATGTAGTGCTTCCTCTGATCTTGTGGAAGGGTTGCTCTTCAGGAAGGATTCTGTATTTATTTGAAGTTAAATCACCTAAACTTCTCTGATACTGAAAGACTGAAAGCAAGGTACAGATTACAAAGAAAATGTAGGAGACAAGGAGACCTGAGAGTGACAGTTTGCTGATCTGTTCCCAATAATTAAATTTTATTTTAATAGCAAGATATTCATCCCTATGTCATTATAAAACTTAAAGTCTACATTAAGATACTGTTTCTGGAGGTGTATTTTGCATGACTGCAGAATATCTTTTGCTATTTTTCAGCTCTAAGATACTAGCTGTTAAATTGGAGGGACTAGATAGTGTATTTGCTTTTCCATTTGTTTTTCCATTTACTGCTGAAGTCTCACTGGTAATAGTGATCAGCTGGATCTGGACCTTTTTGAGGAAAAAGGCTTGGAAACTTGTGATATTAGTTGATCATATTGCCCCTCTGCAGCCATCCATGCTAGCAGAAAAGGAGTTGTGTTCTGAAGTCATCACATCACTGTACACTGGCAGTAAGTCTCGAGACCTTGCATATATTTGTCAACATGCCCTGGAAGCAATATTGGCAGTATGTATTGAGTGTGCAGGAGTTATCAAAGCAGTGCAGTATGGCTCATAGAGAGATCCTAGAATTTTTATGAAGCCCTTTGGTTTAATAGTTGGTTGTAATATAGCATGCTGTGTGGGTTTTAAACAGATTTGTTTTCTTGAAGTTCTCACAGCAGTACCGGTTTGCCTTATAATCTTACAATTGATTCAGCAGCTGAATAGACAAGGCTTCTGGTGTCTTGGACTTATGGGCCCTTCAGATACAGCAATGGTTATAGATTTATTCCAGCAGCAAGAGAACAGATCTCGGAGTAGAATAAGGAACAGGTTTTTCTGGAGACTGGATTGGCATAAACCAGAGCTAGCATTTAGAAGTCAGCCTTTCAACATCTGTATACACTCTGAAAAATGGATGTGTAGGGATATGAGAGCTTACACTTACTACCCTGAGTTCTTTGCGTTTCTGCTACTCCTTTCCTTCCTTTGGGGACTATGGCAACCTTTTGAAGATGAGAACTTGTGTACTTAGGAACAAGAGAAATACCTTCTTCAAGGGCAGCCTTCTCTTTTGCTGTATATTTTAGATTTATGTGCTTTTTCTCAGCATACCACCTGAAATTCAGGAAGAATTTTCACATCTAGAACTAACTTGCTACACAGCCCAGTGTGCACATCTAATGAGACCAAATCATAATCTGAACCAAAAGTATAATTTTATGGATTTTCCAAGGCAGCAAAACTATTTACGAAGTGCCTTATGCTAGCACTACCTGGCTGATGAAATTCTAGTTGTGCTGTCTTTCATGTGTCCTAGTCAATTGCAAAATCTTGGTCACAAAAAACAGCTTTTCAAAGGACCAGTAAATTTTGGATCAAAAACCTCATGGAAAAGAAACCTGTTTTCTGATACCATTGTTACTACTAATGAGTGAGCTGTTCAGTTAATGTGGTTGTCTTACTGTACATGTCAATGCAGACTTGCTCATCAGTACTTCTAATGTAGCTCTTTACAAAATGCTGAATGTTAAAATTCCTACCTTGTTACCTCAGCTCTATGAAGAATGTAAATATTAGTGATAAGGAGCAAACTGAGGAACACATGAGAAAAACAAGGACTCTGAACACCAAAACTTATTAAACTGTTCATACATTTTTCTGGATTCTGTTTATTATCAAACTGATCTATGTAGTAAATCTTCTCTCAGTGAAGCCTTCTGCTCTGCAGGTATTTAAAATACCCTGTGCTACCCTGACAAAAAGGCAGTGTATGTTCTTTATTTACTCTTGCAAACAGGTAAGTTGTAAAATACTATGCATTCCCACGTGATCCAACAAATGTTTAATTGAATAATGGAAGATGCTTTATAAATGACTTTGCCATCAAGGACAGTGCAAAGTGTTTGAGTGTTTACTCTGTGGGAGCAAGAGTTAAACTGTTCCGTAACAGAAAACAAGCCTCTGGCATTAGGAAATCTCCCCTTCATACTCAATTAGGTGAGTGTTATGAGAATCTGAAACCGAGTGAAAAGAAGGATGTTTGCCCCCAGCTGTCTACTTGTTCTGGCTAGTTGCAGATGTCAGTCTCACAGCCAAATTCCTCATGAAAATGCGAGAGTTTTTTTCATTCTGGACCTATGCTCTGTAACTGGTGACCTGGATTTCTTGCTGCTTAAGCATTGTAGAAAAATGCTTTCTATTAGGTCAGGAAGTCGTAGAGTAGTGCTGGAGAATATCTACTGCCTGATGAACAGTCTCTGCCAAGTAAAAAATAATCCTAGGTGTGTCTTATTTTGGTCTGTTTTGATTCCTAGTGCTAAGTATGCTCTGAAGTTTTGATGCTGTTATGCCAAATAAAGCTTAACATTTTATGTGACGGTGATACCTGCATATCAGTAACAGATGTCATGGCTAATAGGAAAATTTAAATCTCTTTTCCCTTACCCAATGGATATATAATCTCATATCCAGTGCAGCACAGATCTCCAAGTTGTCTTTTAAAAGTTTGGATCTAACAAATTTCATGCACTTTATCTCAGTGTTCGTGGTGATAATGTTGTGTGGGCTTGTATGACAGAATGATTTTGTGAAGAGTTCTGAGTTCTCAAGATTATGTAGTAGTGCCAAGGTAGTTGAAGTTTCAGTGAAAAAGGTACCCCTATAGTCTAGCTTTGGGGATGGCACAATCCTTGCCTCTTTTTAAACTTTTAGCATTTACAGTATCTCCTTTCAGACTGTTCTTGAAATTTTACCTGTAAACCTTGCAGGTCAGGCTTCATAAAAACCTATTGTCAGAATGTCAGTGCTTGATGTCCCCACCATTCTGCCCCATCAGCTAATGAATGCGCTGAGCAGTACCTTCAGTGTTCTGGGAATGTGTCTTTTCACTGTATCAAGTACTGTGTATTCTGAGAGTAATATATAAATATGACTGATAAGACTAAGACTCATTATTCTTCCAATTCTGCTGAATGCTTACAAGATCCACACTGATTTTGGAACTCCTACTTGCTTTGCAGTAATTATGGCTTCGTACTTGAACTCAACATGCTTAATGAAGTTATCACCACCTCAATTTCTTTCTTATTAGCTGAAGACTGTGAATTTCACCTTATTAGCTGGAGCCATTGTAATTCCATAGTCACAGAGAGAAGTGATAGAGTATATGACTTATCTTGTCCAGATAAATTTTGCACTTTTTTTAAAGTTAAGTTTGCAGGTGTAAGGTATATGCTTATCTACAGTAAAGGGAGAGGCACTTCAGAATATGTAACAGCTCTTCTCGTAGTCTTGTTAAATCTGTCTTAATGACTGATTAATTTGCAGGGTTGCAGTTGAAATTTTATGTGTAAGGAGAGGGAGCAGAAGGGGGTGGCCTTGTAAAATCCTTAGTCTGAGAGCAAGAGCTACACAGATTTTCTCCTTTTCTCCTACTTGCTGAATAGTCTCATGTCCTAATCAAAGTAGCAATTCAAATGTGTGTTGATAGTTGATCATCGTTATTATTATGGAGATTTTTGTCTTGCTCTTCTCCCTTTCCTGAACAAATAGAGACAAGTTCTTTAAAAGGCAGGCCTCTTGATGGTTAGTGTAAGTGCTGACTTGCAGCCAACTGGTTTCCACATGAAGCAGTGGGCAACCCTGAGTGTACAGGCACTGACAACCTGATGTTACTGGGAAAAAACATTTGATTGACATTTAATTTGAGGAATTTAGGAGTTTAAGCCCCATATTGTTTAAAACTCCACTCCTTTTGCCTGCTATTGCTGTGGAGATTATGATTGGTTTCTGTGAACTAGAGGGGAAGAAATTTTTTTCCAGTGCTTCTTTTGCTTATTTTCCTCTTTCACCATATAGCCCCACATTTGTTTTTGTGGTTTTTTAACCTGTATCTCTGACCATGTGCTGTTTTATACTGCCTCATGCTCTTCATCGGTTCCGTGCTTCCTATAAGTTCCTTGAGCAGTCTTTTATCCATATCCACTTGAAATACATTTCTGCAAAGCTGCAGGAGGCACAACACTGAATACAAAATTCCAAAGTAATTTTATTTAATAACAAGTTATTCTAAGCAGCAGAGGGTACAGAAGGAATTTTTATGTCAGCAAGTAAAATGGGATTTTACTGCTGTGATGTCAGTGAAGTAAGGAGAGAAGCACATAATTTTGGAAGTGTCAAATTCAGACTAGTTTCTGATGCCATAGGCTAGTTGCAGTCTTGCCATATCTTAACATTCCCTCCTGTGAAAAAACCCCACAGAGGTACCTAAGCCATTTTAGGATGGAAGAAAACCTAAATTTAGTATATAGAATCTAGAATGATGTATGTTCAGCTTGCATAATGAGTCCTGTAATTTAGTGCATAACTTGAAAATCAAACTTGAAATATTGCTATATTGTTAACAATACAGACCAGATGAAAGCCCGTGAAATGAAAGTACTGGGCTAAAAAAGGATATTTAAAATTACACACTTCTGCGATCTTTTTTGTTTAAGATGACTTATCTGAAATACACTGAGTATTGATAGAACATGGAATAAGCTCACAGTAAGGCCTGGCAAGATATAATGAGGTGAGGTTAAAGGGGTACTGTGCTTGTATTTAATTTTGGTAGATACTAATTAGATTACATTTTTAGTTGTTGTTTTGTCAAATGAACACTAATGCTTTTGGAGGATACATATTTTTCAGTTTGCTTGTTTATCCTATATCTCTTCTTTCACCTTTCCCCTTCTGTAATCAAGATGACCAAGATATTTTCCTTTTGCAATGAAAGGCAGAAAAATCAACCGATTTCATCTTAACTCGAGACATTTGTATTGTTTATAGGCTGACCAGTGGAAATGGTGGAACTGTAATGATTCAAGTTATCTACCTTGTGACCTCCTGTAGAAGTACAAATGTTGTTCATCTCAATTCTGCTTTATTTACACCATAGCTGAAGTTGTGGCTCCACCCACCAAGAAACAGCACAGGATGTGGAAGACATGAGATGAGGGTGGGGGGGTGATCATAAAAACACCTTGGAAGCATGGTGGTTTATCAAGCAGAGTTAAGTACTCTGGGGCTAAAACCCAGCTAAACCCTGGGGCTAAAACCATTCAATTGAGAGCATGCATTCAAGTTCTGCTTTTGCACGTGGCTCCAAAGTATGAAATTTTGAAGTCCTCTGGTGTTGCTTTATGTTCAAAGGAGTGGGGTTTTACACTTTTACTAAGCCAGTCGAGTAGTTAGATGTACTTGCTACCAAAGTTTCCATTCATTAGCTGCTCCTGCTTTTCTGCACTTTTCTGCACCTAATCCTGTGGTGAGCTGATTCAGAAGATGAAGCTAATAAGGGGATTACTGTTTCTGTGGTTCACCTCTGTGTATTGGCTCATAATCATGCCAGATGATAATGCAGGTATAATGGAGAAAGCTAGAACGAGAAAAGAGGCAAAAGGAGTAAGACTGGCAGCAGTTACTGTTAAATCACTGTAATTGTAAGAAAGGAGAGGAGCATATGAAAAACCCTGTGTAGTGTAAAGTGTTAACTATAACCACCAATTTTCTCACAGTTTTCAGTTCTTTGAAAGCAAAGATGGAACACAATTTTTGAAGTGGTCATTGTTCTTTCACGGCTTTCAGCTTATGAATGTTATGGGAAAGAAGTTTCGAGAATGGAAACAATAAGAATCTTTTTGCCAAGACCTCTGTAGTGCATTCTCGGAAAGAGGAGTGTAAAAGCCCAAATCTATCACATTAGCAAGAAACTTGCATTCTATTGTTTAAGTTTTTATTTCTGAATACTGACTTCTAGGATAGCCTCTTTTACCACTGGGCCAAAACTTAAACACATCATTAATTGATCTTAGGCCACTCCAGCTTTTAAAAAAGCCTACTGCCTTGGAAATTGAAAGCTTTAAAATGGTAGCTATTGTTTGTTAAGAAGTTTCAACTTACTACATCATGAAACAAAGCAGATGGCACAACTTTTTCATCATACATTTAGGCTGATGTAAAGGAAGCTTATGAGTATAATTGGCACATGAAATTCATGGAAGCTGAACTATTGTCTTGTTGGATGATTGTACTCATACACTTTACCTTGTATCTTAAGCCTTGGGTTAAGAGAAATAAGCTCTTATGGCCAGACCTAGTTGGTAAGGAGCTTTTGGCAAGTAAATATTCTCTTGCTGTTGAGGTCCTGGGATGTTTTATAATGAGAGATGCATTTTGCAGAACAGAAGAAGGATTTTTCTTTTTTTTTTTGTTCTCTTTGTATGTCAGGAAGTCTCGATTGTAAGACTGCTTCAGTTCTTCATCTTTCATATGACTGCAGTGTTTCACTGTTTCTGTCTATGCAGATGCATTACTATGATCAGTAACGCTTGAGTTTCCATACTTCAGTCTTTCCAACATTAAAGTAAATTACAGTCCTCAGTAATCAAGGCTGTGAATAGTAGAAATCTTCCTTCCAGGTACTACATTCTTACTCAGAAAGTCGAAACTGATTTAAAGAATATATTTCGAAATGGAAATTTCCCAGTAGGATAAACCTGTACCTGCATCTCTTTAGAAGATATTTGCCGCATTCAAGAGATCAGGAACTTACCTTGGCTCTTAGTGCAGTCATTTTAGCTTTATCCCTAGATTATTTGCTAAAATCAAGGGGTCTTACCCATTTATTTTACATTTATCTTTATATAATGTGACCTCTGTGGCCCTTACTTTAGTAATGGTCAGAACTTTTCTCTTCCAACATGTACCTAAAGTGTCGAGACTATGTATTTACTTGTACGTCTTCTGAAGTTCCATTATCCTTCAAGTTTGCACATTATACTTAAGAAGATCAAGGAAGACTTAATCCCTCAGTGTAGGCAGTGCTTATGGAAAATCAGATTTGTTCACATTGAGCTCAATTTTCTGATCACTGAGGTTAACTTTTCAGTTTAATTAAGAACGGTAATGCTGTTCTTCACAAAAGAGTTTAGATGCTGTTGAGAAGTTAGGATATCAACTCCATACATTAATCCTATTAGCAGTCCAAGATCGCCTCAGGAGAGAGATACAATCGGCTTGTATGAGATGTGTATCGTAAGTAACATTGAGACAGAAGAACATAGCTGTTACAAAATTAACATAAAGCAACACAAGGTTCTTTGTGGTGAAATTTGTCTAATCTTAATTAAATGATATGACTCTTTTCTCTTCCATCTGCTGCTCCTTCCTGACTGGAGTTAACTTTTTGTTGCACAAAAGCCCCTTAGAAATCTCATAAATGAGAAGTGTCACATCTGGGTTGGGTATGTCAGCCTTCAGGGCTGTATCCAAGCAGAAGAGAGAGTTCTTTGAGTGGAGACACTAAAATTGTTCTTTGGTCAGGTTTGCGAAGGTTGGATTGCAGAAGATAATGCATTGGTTTGGATAGACAGTAAGATCCCTTTTTCCATCCCATCTGCTAGTTCATAGTTACTTGTGAGCATGCTTAAAACTCTGTTCAAACATGACTACCCTTTCATTGTTTATCTCTCTTTTTATAAACTTTTTATTAATTCCATGACCAACAATGTCCAAAGAAACTTCATCGCTGTGGAGACCTTAGCCTGTTCTTGTGGCTGATACTGTAGGATTGGGCAAAGGAGAAAAATGCCATCTAGTCCAGGCATGTGCATATAACCAAGCTTAATTTTTTGGTCAGTGATACAGCATATAGTTTCCCATTATGATGAACATATTTATTAAACAGTAAACATCTGATCTCATAAATAAGACTTAATTTTCTGCACATATTCTTGTTACCAGTATGATCTGTCTCCAGTGAATTCATGATGCAGTTATCTGAAACTGCTTCACAAAGGCTTACTGTGACTTTCACCACTAGTTGAACTAGCAGGAGAGCAGCTCTTTTCTTTCTAGAACTTCTTTTTTAGTAAGCACAACTTTGTATGGACCAATAAAAGACTGATTGTTCCAACAGTTGGGTTTTATTGATGACTGTTTGTACTGGGAGTATTCACTTCTACTGGGATGCAAATTTTGCTTTGTAGTAGTTGATTTCTTAGGCTACTCAGTATTCACAACTGTCTGTCTCTCTTAAATGAATCTTCTTCGTCCCCAAGAAAAGCTTTAAAATATTTTCTTGTTTCTGCTCTAGAACAGCCTATTCTCTAGGAGAAGAATCTAATTTAGAAAACAAGGCCATGTGAGGGCAAGTAGTAGTGCTGGAGATGTATTTAAATATGTGAAGAGTCTTTACTTCCAGGCAATTAATCTTTAGAGAAAGAGCAATAGAATATTTTGGTAATTATTTTAACAGTAAAGATCTGTGATGATGTGAGCCAGTAATGTCTTTTAATGTGGTAACTCCTAAACTACTAATTGGCCAAGCCCCATCTCTTCCTATACTTTGAGCCAGATGACTGGGAATGGAAAAAACACTAGTGGTTTGGGATAAAAAGTAGGTTTTTCCATTGTTTTTAAGTTCAGAATGCTTTGGAGTTAAGAATATGGTAAAAAGCAGCAATAAAATGTAGGGAAAGCTACTTTTACCATTATGTTATAGCTGAAAAATAAGTTTTGCGAGATCTGTGTTCAAAGTTATTTCAGAAGGCTGTAGCTTGCTTTCCGACTTCCTCGACCTACAAAATAATTGGTCGCTTAAGACCTGAGGGTGTTTTCAGACTTCAGTAATTCCTATAAACCCCTAAATCTGTGCTCACGTCTTTGCTTGTTATCTATTAAGTGCTCCAGCCATACTGTGTTTTAACATCACCTGTATGTCTGATTTTGACGCATCTGAAATTGCTGGTGATCAGGCTGGAAGGAGAAGAAGGAATACTAATCAGTCATACCAGTTCCATTACAGTATCTTTTCTGTAACCCTGCATCCATCTTGCATCCCCTGAAGAATTATCAGATTTCAGAGGGGAAGTGAGGGGAACAGAGCTCCTCATGAGCAGTGGAGTGCATGACTGGTGAACATAAATGAGTCTTAACTGGCAGACCGTCTCCTTGTTTCTTGGTAGGTGGAGCCCTAACTTTGCTGTTGCTGGGTAGAATGGGAGAAGACTGTAACAATTACAGTGAGTAACTTAGAAATAAGTACAATCCAGAACATTGTTCAGAGGACTGAACTGTCATGACACCTAAAATTCTAGCCCTTCTGTAGCTTAGTGTTGCTGTTCTTGTTCTGTTTTTTTCCCAGCCTTAGTTCCACTCTTTTAATTTGATTTTGGTAGAGGTATAACTTTGGCTTTAGATTGGGCTGACTTGAACCTGTGATTGCCATAGACCTGTTGACATTGTCTCCTTAATATAGGTTCAGTTAAACTTTTGCTAGATGTGTAAAATAAACATTGTGCTGGCTTGTATTTTACTTTTTTACCGTTGAAAAAAAATAATGATATTTTACAGTATTCACATGAGTTGATATTTGGGTGCATTTTCACATGCATAGTCTGTATATACTGTACTTTCTGTAAAGTTGCTTTTCTTTTCCCCTTTTTCTCTGCCAAAAGGAATCAGATACACCACCTTGCACAGCTCCTAATGTTTACCAGTTCAGTCTTCAAGCACCGACTCAGCTTATGGCCAGTTTACCACCCGCATTGCCTATGCCAAGTGGTAAACCCCAATCTGCACCTACGGGAACCTTGATAATGGCCGCCAGTAACCAGGTATGAGCCAACTAAACAGAGCAACTCTTTCCTGAGAAAGGGATCAAATCAGAAGTGTAGATCGTTTGCGCTGTGCTGTCAGTCTAAAAACCTCTGAAGATAACCTCCATATAGCCTGTGCTAAGCTTCATGTAACTGTAGAAGTACTTAGCTGCCATATCAGAAGTGGGGGGAGAAGAGTGGGTGGGAAAGGGTTCGGTGTTTGAGTTGCATCTCTGCATATAAGAGCCCTTCCACAAAACAGACACATAGGAGTAAGTTAAAGAGCGAGTGTCAGGTGTCTTGACTCTTGAAGTTGTATTTGAGAGTCCTGGTGCCCAGCTAGTGAGATATTTGCAGATCTTTAGGCTGTTTGAGTTCCTGTTCTTCAATTAGAAACTTCACGTAGGTGGTATAGCTGTAAGCTTGTTTTTGAATCCAAAGAAAAGTACTGACCTTTCCAGGCTTGTTTGGTTGTCTTGATTTTGAATTATTAGATCTGGTTACACTTGTAACTTTCTGTAATATGTTTTAAAGATAGAGAACAGAAAATTAATTATGGACAAGTCTACAAGAATTTTTACCAAAAAATAAAATGTGTGCATAAATGTGCTGAGAGGTGAATGTATTTTGGCTAATATAGCCATTATAGTACAAGGGAAAGAAAAATCATCAGTTTGTTTTTTTTCTTTTTTTTAAATAGCCTTAGTGCTGCTTATTATCTGCCAGAAAACATTCCTCCAGTCTTGATTATTAAAACTATTAATATGCCTCACATGAAATTTAATGCAAATTGTGGGTTGTTGTAGGTTGCCTACAACAGAGCAAACTGATTTCTTTGAAACCTAGTTTTGGTCAGGTTCTTACAATGTTTTCCTTCTTTTCTGAGTCCTTCTATCAGAGTTCTTGAGAATCTAGGGCCAGGATATTTTCAGCTTAATGACCTTGCCTTTTTTATTTGATTCAGCACTTATTTATCTTCATGGACTTTCAGTGGGACACTCTCTGATATGTGCATGTCTCTGTTCCTGGGGAGCCCAGACCTGGGCCCAGCACTACATGTGTGGCCTCACCTGTGCTGAGTAGAGGGCAAATGATCACCTCCCTTAACCTACCTTTGGTTTTAATTGATTACACAGATTCCTCCCCTCCTTCCTCCTTTCCCTGCTTTCCCCTACTGCTCAGTCTTACTTAGGGAAAACCAGCTTATCTGCACAGAAAATGTTCTGTTAGTGAGAAGCTAATAAAACAATATACTGCTATTCTAGTGTCTGCAACTGAGTATTCACTTGTTAGTGTACAGTCTGAAACTTTTGACTTTTTTTTAGAAGAAAACTGGAGAGCTATTTAAAGTTAAACTTCATCTAAAATACAGACTTAGTCTAGATTATTTTCCTTAACAGCTCTGCTTTTCTGAAGAGGTACTCTGGAGTTGAGCTTCAAAATTACAAAAAATAAAATCCAATTTGGAGGCATGTGGTTGTTAGTACAAAACAAGTTGGCATTCAGAGTGTTTGCCAGTTGTGAAGAGGCAACGTGTTGTATGAATTTTGGATCTGTTGGAATTTTGAATCTTGGAAAACAACTGCTTTGTAGCACTTTTTCTGGCTTTCTGCTACTTGGCTGTCCTTTCCAATGATTAACTGTTCTTTTAGTAGTTTATATAGTACTTACGTGTTTAAAAGTGGGAATTCTTCTGTGGCTTTTACTTGACAAAGATGTGCCCTTGAGAATCACATTAAATCAGAAGAATTTCTTGCTATCTATAGTTCAGAAAGGGGATGATGATTTCTTGCCTTGAATTCACCAAAAGCTTGTATTTTGTGAAGTAGAAATGTACGTTTTTGATAAAGATTATGACTGAGTCAGAAGTGGGAAACGAAGCCCTTCTACCCAGAATACTGCAAATGTCTTTTTTTTCACCTGTACCTTCTGGACCATGACTGTTCTACATTAGGTTGATGGCTTTCCTTTTGCAGTTAATAAAACCTAAGACCATGCTAGTTTATAACTTTTAATGGGCACATTCTAGTTGTTCAGAGGACTCTTGATGGATTTGAACACGTACAAGCCTTTTTTCTTAACAGCAAGTGTTCTTTCATATTCAAAAAGTTTTGAAAGGGATTCATTTGTCTACATGGTGTATTCAACTTTTTCCCTGGCAACCTCCTCCACATCAGTTCTGCTTGGAAAGCTGTACCTAGATGTTGAGCACAACCCTCAAAAGCAGGAGGTGCCAATGTCAAGAGCAGTGAATGTATTTTCAACAAATTACAGCCTTCTAGGCAAGTCTGCTGCTGTTAAAGCTTCCTAATATTTTCTTTTTTGAAACAAGCTTGGTGTGATTACCAATTCTGTTTACATACTGCATAATTAATTGGAGAATTTCCAGATAGTTCAGGGACTGATTAAGCTCCTGGCACAGGAGCTTTTCAGGATCATCATCCATCATTTTTCGAAGGTAATCATTCTTCTACTCTGCTGAAAAGCAGCTTGAAATGTCACTTGGGAGAGCAGAACAGTTTATGAAGCAGTGCTGCGCACTGGAAATATGCAGAAAAACAGATGGAGGGGCAGAAATTGCTCGGTATCTTCCCATGGAGAGGAAAGGACTACTTTCCCTGTTGTTACTTTGAGATCAAGTAAGTTCAATTCATGCTGGATTGCTGGATGCTAGGTCAACAATGAAGGCAGAAGAAACTTCCTTTTTCTTAGGTCTGAAGAACTCTTTCATTTCATTTTTAAGATGATTCTTTTTTTCCCCAAAGGGTTCTCTTTTGATTCCAAAGTATCTAAAGCCAGTAAGCACCAGTCCCCCTGCTGTATTGACTGGCTTCTACTGTGTCTAAGACCCTTTAGATGAGTAGTGTCTGGGAATGTGTTCACTGCAAATTTCATAGCAGCATGCACTGGCTCAGTTGGGAAGCACGGGAAACAACTAGGAAATGAAACCTTAATGTCAGTGCTGAAATACCACAGTCAAAACTTATAAAAGGACTTGCAGGAGTAGTTTGTTTTTCAGATTCTTTTGTGTTTTGCCAAATAAGGCCAGACACTTAAACTTATAAACTGCTTGTTTATACTGCTTTACAGGCACTTCTCTGGCTAAAATACTTTTGCTTCAGAGTTTGTCTTTATCCGGAACAATTGTTAATGATGTTACTAGTAGTCACTAGTAGTGCTGATCCTGCTAGTATCTCTGAAATGATTACTGAAAAGTTAGCAGCATTGAAAACAAAATTGGTCAGGGACTTGAGTCAAAAATGTATTTCTTTTAGATGAGTGCAAGCAGTTAAGCGTAGTTCACCTGGATGAAAGAAAGGTTTGTAAAGACATGTTTTAATTCATGTCAATGCTGAATTCTACCAAATGTTTCTGAGAAGGCAGGTATCATCAACTAGCCAGATGTACAAATATGCTGAATTCCCTTAGTATAATGTGATACTTCAGAGTTTTTAGTATGTTAGCTTCAATTTAAAAAAGACCTGATTTGTTCAATGGCATTTTTAAGCTGTTTAGGTACTGAAAGTTTTATCAGTCAATCAGATTGACTTTTTTCTTGTTTTTTATCTAGAGCACACTCATTCAGGGTGGAATAATTTTTCAGTGTCCCTGCATTTTCATAAGAGGGAGTATACTACTGTTTACTTTGGAAACTGTTTTGATTCTAAACATCAGACTGCTATCTTCTGTCTGTGACAGACAGAATTTTGTTTGATTCTTGATTTAATACATCCAAAACGAGGAGAAGTGGATGATGTTTTATTTCCTTTCCTAAAGAAAGGAGAAAAGGAAAAACTGCATCTGAATTTGAGGTTGTTCAGCTGGAAACAGTACTCAAGATATTTTTCATCTTAGGTTGTCCTATATTTATATGGACGGTCTTTAAGTGGTATTATCTTTCCATGTATGGAAACTGACTTATCCAGACCCTGGATAACCTAATCTGACTCTGTTTACAACCAGAATGTTGAATTAAATGATCTCCAGAGGTCTCCATATAGATATCCAGTCTAGATGTTTATAGGAGTGTGTGGAAATCTTTGACCACCTTGGTGGTTGCTTCCTGAGTGCTTTTTGAGTTGCAGGAAAGACAAAGTCTAAATAGTAGTTTCTTAGAAACATAAACTCACCATAAATGACAGACTTACTGAAACATAGAAGTCATACCTTCTTTTTATTTGTGTAGTACTCCTTTATCTTCCAATGTCATTGTAATCAAATTTTTGCTCCTGAACTGAGATTGATTTGAATAATCACATACGCACTTTGTCTGCACAGTTTCTCACATGTACTGTATTGGTATCAGCTCATCATCTGGAGAGTGGTTTGCTCACTGTGATACTTCTTTATTTGGAACAAAAAAGTTGAGTAATCTCAGTGAGGTAAGATTTGTCTTTAAGGTCTGAAATTGTCTGCTATGTGCTAAAAAAGCTATTATCTCTTGTTCTCCTTAATGACAAGTATGCAGGTAACACTTCGTGGCCCATGTCACAACATCAGCAAAGTTGCAGTTTAAATTCTGTCTTCTGGTAGCATTGTTTTCACTCTCGCCCCTCACTTTTAAAACTTGACTGGTGACAAGATCAAAAAGGGTATTTATTTTGCATGTCATTTTACTTTCTTTACTGTAATATGGTTCAGTATTTGCTGAGTCTCTACTGTCAGTCATTTTGGGACTAGGCCCTCCAGTCTCTGAAATACTAGTTTATCTTTGACCTGCTCATACTAGTATTGCCTAACCTGTTGTGAAAGGTGAAGAGAACCAAATACTTCCTGTTGTGTGGTAGCTCTACCAGTAGTCTGTAACAAAGTGAAATAAGATATGAAGGATTGATATAACCTTCTCCCTTGCAGCTTTAATTTTTCTAGTTCTCTTGTGTTGGAAGATTAGTAACATCTAAAACTTTTCTTGCTTTTGAGCTCTTTTTAGTCTCCACTGTGATTTTTCTTTTTTTGCTTCTCTCATGGCTGGCTCCATAAGATGCTGTTTTCTCCTTTTAAGGGGAACAGAAGGGGTTTGGGGGTTTTATATATCTATTCAGGACTCAAGATCTTGTCAGTTGTAGTTGAAAGTAGCCAGTAGGTACCCAAAAGAGGGGAGGTGTCTTTGATATTTGCAGTGCTTTGGGCCTTATTTCTCCAGATTGCCAGTACTATACAACTTCTGGAAGAACTTATTTTGTTTTTGCTTGTCAGTTAAGAGTACACCCAGGTAGCTGATGCAAGTGTCTTATAGAATCCTGTTAACTAATCTAAAGTAATGAGGCTTGGTTGGACCATTGCCTAATACTTGTCTTATTGTTCATGCATATTGACTAAAATGTTGGTTAGGTCATTGTCCACTGTTTCTCTGCAAAACAATGAATTTATTTCATAAAGAACAAGAAGTTAAATTTTTTAGTGTATTTCCAGATGTTGTTTTGCTCAGAAAGTAGGAAAGTAAAGATAAATCCTTAAAAAAGGGTTCTTTATCTTGTCAGGTTTTTTTGTTTATGTTGTTTTGGGTTTGGTTTGGTTTTGGTTTTATTTTGTGGGTTTGTGTGTTTTTTTTTTTTTTTTGTTTGGCTTTTGGGGGGAGTCGTTTGGTTGGTTGGTTTTTTGCTACAAGCTTAAAATAGAAAATTTGGAAATACTGAAAATAACTTTGAAATATTTTGAGGATGTATGTTAAGTTATTTAAGGGGATACTGAAATGTTAATGGTACATTAAAGTAGTTCTGAATACTATGGTATTTCACATGAAATGATTTTGAGGTATATGAGTTTGATTACACTTCTGATCAACTGCAGACTAGTTTCAGTTCTGACCACTAATCCTGTGGTCTTATCAACAAAATAGTAGATAAGTGATCTTTCCAAACTGTCATACCTTTTCTAAACTTTTCCTTTAACTTTGTAAGTACTTACCATTTATTTTTGAGCACTATATGTAGTCTATTTAAAAGTTAAGAGTACAGATACTTTATTACCAGTATTTCTCTGCTTTTGTTAGAGATGCTGTCAGGCAAAAAAACCTCTAAAGACCAAAACAGTTCAGAAGCCCTGTTTATGTTTAGACTTCAGCTCTGTTATGTTACTTATTTCAAAGACTAGGTGACTTCTTTTTGGCTAAATTTTTGTTTTGAATAATGACACTCTTTGAATATCAGAGGTTTTGTATAGTAAATTTGCTGGTAATTAAGAATAACATTTTGGTTTCCTTAGCAAATAATTACTTGGTATTTCCATTTGAACCAGATTTCTGTTGGTTGTAGTAAAGGCTAGGAACATCCTTTTCTTAGGGGTTTTCTGAGGCTTTTTTTTAGGGAGTGGGATGTGTGTGTTCGGTTTTTTCTGTTTTCTGTTAAGCTCTGGGCTATTTGTTTGTATCTTTGTTGGGTTTTTTTGGGGTTTTGTTTGTTTGGTTTGGTTTTGGTGGGGTTTTTTGGTTTTTTGGGGGGGGGGGGTTGTTTGTTTGTTTGTTTTAATTGGAAACCTTTTTAACCTGATACATGATACAGAATTTTACCTCACTCCCACCCCTAGGCTTGGCTTAAATGCAAATTTGTTAGTTTTCCTTTCAGATCTAGCAGCTTACTCAACACAGCTGAAAACCAATTGAATTCTATCATTCAGTTGTTGAATCGATAGCCCTGTGACGGGAGAGGAGATTATTCTATCAAGAGGAATAGATCCAAAGAAGTCAAAACCTCTAAACTGCAGATTTCTCTGTTGTATTTCAGATGAAGGGCTTTCTCTTTGGATTATCTGATCTCATCTGCTTACAGAGATGCCATCTCTCAATGATTGTGTTACTCCTGAGCATGGGAATGTCTAGAATTGTGTGCACAACAGAAAGATGTTTTATACAGCCTTTTGGGATTTTCAAAAGACATGAAATAAATTTCTTTTACCAAAGATCCTGAAAGCAGCTAAGTGAATGATGTGTCCCCTTCTAAACAATGAACTAATTGGAAGATGAGAAACAAGAATTCAATATTTGTAGTAAATGGAGTTCACTGGGAAAACCCTGAAGGAGTTTGTGCTACCTGATGTCTGAAAGGCAGTGGCAAAGTTTTCTGGCTCCTTAAGGACTAGCTGAGAAGGGAGGCAGAAGGACCTTTCAAGGTGATGCATCAGGAAATACTATAAACTTTGTAGAGAGTGGTAGACCCTGGGCTGACAGTTTCTTACAAAGATGAGATCTTTACACTTTTGCAGAACACTGCTTTGATAATGCTCTCTTGATTTCTTACTGAGAATTGAGTGTCAAGCCAAACTTCAGACATGTTTCAGAACAAAGAATAGAAATTAAAACATTGTGTAAAAATCCATGTACATCCATCACAAACAGTGAGTTTAATTTTGCCTCTTACATCAGAGGAGAGTTAAAATACAAATGGAAGCAAAATAGGGAAGGATGTTAATAGTGGTCAAACACATGGAATTGCTTCTGTGTAAAGAAAGAATGATTCTTCAACCTGGAGAAGAAAAAGAGGAGGTATGATGGAGGTCTGTGTAGTCATCAGCAGTATAAGAAAAAGGTAGAGAGCAGAATGACAAGAAATCAGTTACTCCAAGAACTGTGAAAAATAATCTGGTTCAAATTAAATATGATGCTGATTTAAGCTGTGAAATGCCATAACACAGGACACAGGATGCTAAACTCTTATGGTTTCAAAAATCTGAGCGAACTAGCAAATAATATTCAGTTGAGAACTAGTAAACGTAAAGGCATCATCTCTGACTGAAGAAGTCCCTGAGTTAACTTCCTTATGCACTTGCTCTCAGCTGATGTGTCATAAAAGAGATGGATTCAGATTCTGCTGTGGTGGTTTGACAGTCTTTATCTTGATGGCCTAAAAAACAATGCAGAATGCTTCATCACTAGCTAAAGTTCATGTTCTCACTAAATTATTAATCATTCTGTGGAAGTTTGTTTACCTTTTGAACAGATGAGGGACGTGACTTCTTTTGGACGTGGGTAGATAGCCTTAATTGACATACTTGCTGTGGCGCATGTCTCATCTTGTGAGCGATCATCTGCCTTTCTGCCTCCAATTTTTTTGCTGAATCCTCAAACTGAAGATGAAGTTGCCAGATTTTTTACGTTTCAAGCTGAAGAGGATGGATAGGTTTGCTGATGATTTGTGTGCTCCCTGTTCCAAGTTTTGTTCTGGTTGTACAGTAGCAAAACTAAAATTTTGCTCTATTTTTCAGCATATAGTTGAAAGTAACTGTAATGACTGTCTGCTTTTAGTGTTTTAACTGTTGAAGGAGGGATCATTTTTGCTGTATTTTGACCTTATTTACAGTAAATGCTTATATATAATTAAGTCAGATGTACACTTACTGAACTAAAATACTTAGTGCAAGAATGGGACAAGATGGTGTGTTTGCTTGAAGAACTACTTGCCAAAAATATAAGACATTCTACATTTTTTTTTTAGTTTCATGTTGATTTTCATGAATACCTCCTAGTAGATATTTTCACAACATATGTCAATAAATAAGGTTTGGGAAGTATCTCCTATGAATGAGAAATTCACAGCTTGTGTTTCCTTCTTCTAAGTTGTCCTTTAGTTATTTTACTGTTGGTAGTCTGAGGGTAGCACTTGCATGTCTGTCTTGGGAGTCTAGAAGTTGCATATTGAAGGTTGATTGGATTGATGTAACACACACTGTACAAATTAAATAACAGTTTAAGGGATTTTTGCCACCCTGCAGTTAACTGTAGTTATTCCTCAACACTAATCTTCAGCAGTTTTTCTGGATCCTCAGTGTCTCTTCTAATTATAATTTGACAGTAAAATGTTGCTTATGGAATTAGGCTTTCAATAACTGTTTCTGTTTTGTACACACAGTTCTAATGATGGCTTGGTGTTCTCCTTTCTACTCTAAACTTATCTGGAAATACAGATAATGAAATATCTGCAGCTAGTTTAGTATTCTAAGCAGTTGCCTCAAATGTTTACTTTGTGTTCCTGTTTAACCACTTCTGGTTAGTTAGCTTTTGTTACAAGTATTCAGTTATCTGTCCTAAGTTATTGCTATCAGATGTCAGGAAAGGAGCTTGCTTTGATGTTATCAGTATTTAGGAAATCTGTTTCAGCTTCCTCTTTTGAAACTCTTGTATCTATTTTAAGTACGTACATATTAAGCCAACTTACTGTATGCCATTAAGCAGTCAACAGAGATGTCTGTAGTACTTTCTATGTGGTAGATTTACTCAGGCTGCTACTAGACCTTTTAGGCAGTTTCTGTTCCAGGTTGTTGGAGATCCCATAAAGAAAGTGTCATACCATATTTCTGATCATTTAATTATTTTGCCTTGGTCAGCATGTGAGATATGATCTAGGGTCTTTGTAGCCCTGTGATCAGACCAGTAGGATTTACAAACTCCTTACATGCTGTACCTGGTTTATGTGTCACTGAGTGAATTATGGGTAGAGCAGACTTGTGCTTTACATGGATCAGCTCGAGATAAGGCCCTTACATTTGTCCATGATATCTCTGAAAGTCTTGCTGAGTGTCTCACTTGGTCATGGTCATGCTCATACTCAGATCCTCTAAAACAGACACCTCTGCCACAATTAGTATTTAATGTGGAAGTTCTCTGATTTTATAAGGGTGATGCACAGTAAGTGTATTTCATACTGAAATCCAAGGGTTTTAAGGATGCTTTGAAATCTGAACCATTTCATTTGCAGGACATTTACTTCAGAAAACACTTAGTAAGCTGTTAGTGCCATTGGACTTGCACAGCTAAAATTAGACAAGTATGGAAAGACCAGTTGCTTCAAGTGGTATTCGGTGGAAATGACTTGTGTGTTGAGGAAATACAGCTAGTAATGTGTGCTTCATTTTTTGTTTGTATGCCTAAACTGAGTGCCTTTCTTTTTTTTTTTTTTTTTTTTTTTTTTTAGCAGCACAGTGGAATGAAGTTTTCCATGAAAGGAAATCATAACCAAGGCAACAGCTACAGCCCCGTCAGCAGTGGAGGCATGAGGCAACCAGTTGGTAACCGAGGACACCACCAGTACAATCGTAATATATGGAGAAGAAAAAAACACAGAGACAGTTTGCCTATTAGTCTGAGCAGATAATGGCAGATGCCAAAATGACCTTCCCTGTTCAGACAAACTGAGTGAGTGCCACTCGACTTGGGGGATGGAGACCAGCGTCCAGCACATCGTTTTATTGGTGTTGCCAAATATCTGCAGCTGACTTCTTTGCATGTTTCTTTGTGTGGTGGTTCAATCCATCTTCAAGAAGTAGTTGTGCTTATCTGTGAAGCCTTATAAATGTGGAAGTTTGTTTTCTGCCTTCCCACAGTGGTTCATTCAGTGCCGAAGCAGCTCTGACAATAGAACTGCAAGGACATTTACAAATGCTGTAGCTTTTTTGCTGTGGCTACATCTGTTCCTTTGTGGGTTCTGTTTTCTTTTATTTTGGAAGTGAAGGAAACTTCAGCCCCTTGGAATTTTTTTTTTTTTTTTTATTGCAGCAAATCAAGCTGGGAATTCATAAAAGTAAATTTGCTGCTCTCCTGTTTTTCTTTCAAAGTTCAGAATTTTTTGCTCTGTAACTGTTGGAAGTATGATTTGTGCAATAACTTGGAATTTTTAACTTAATTTCATATTGTCACATAAGTTATATTTAAGGGGAAGAGGTTTTTTAAGTTACAGATCCTTTCCCAGGTTGCATTATCTAAGTTGGGTTCATAGTTTTGGCAGGTTGTCTGAGCAGTGTTACAAACATGACATTTGGTAATATTTGAGGCTTCTTGATTCACAATGAAAGTGCGATTTGGCTTACAGTTTTAAGAAGGTATTAAGCTCCAAAGCATTTTGACCCTGTGTTTTTCAGCTCATTGTCTGGCCTCTATCAGTTGTCTTGCTCTGACCAATGAGTTTTAATTTTATTCCTTTAAATAGACAACAAATCCAGCATTTGTAGTACCAGAAGTAAAACTTGAGAGGGGATGGGAAAAAGGTTGGTTCAAGTCCTGATATGAAATTAAAAAGCTGTGAACTACACGCTTTGAATTTTCATAACGTAACCTGTTAATGTTTGGGTTGAAACAACATTATTAAACAGAGATACCCGGCTTAAGGAATGTGGAGAAAGGAAATATGTTGATTCCATTAAGGAATCTGTATGCAGATGCATTAGTTCTGTTAAGAGCAAATATATAAAAAGTACTTCAGCTGCTCTAAGCATTACAAGAAGTATCTTTTAATGTGTTGCAGGAGAGCACAGCCCAGTGTTGTACACAGGATGAGTGGCTGGCACTTAACTTACAGATGCATACAGGTATACTATGCAAGTGTGTATTGCCATGACGAACACTGTCTTTAACTTTTTAAAAATGTACATCCTGCCTAACCCTGAGTTTTTAAAGCACCACAGTTGTCCTGGGAGTAGGTCACATCTCATGCCCTCTGACTTCCCTTTTTTTTAGTGAGAGTTCTTAAGCTATACAGAAAACTACAGATAAGTTATGTAAGTCCACTAGCAGAGGAAGCTGAAGAATCCTGTTAACAGGACATCTATATCTGTACGCAGTATAGAAGGTTTTAAAACTGATATCTGAATATTGAAATGAGGTGTCAAGCATGAAGCTTTTTAATATGCTGTATGCCTTTGAAGCAGTAGTTCATGTTATTACTGAATCTGTTGAACACAAACAGGTCCTTGAGGGGAGAGAGGGCAACATTCCAAAGTAGAGTAGTGCATATCTGTTTGCAAAAAGTTTGTCTTAATGCTCCAGACTCATCACAATTAAAAAAATAAAAAAGTTCTAAAAATTGTGAGCTGATTCATAAATAATATCTAAGGGCTGTTACATGAGCCTGTACTGCTTAGTCTTCACACACTAGCAATATTGACCATAACTACATTAAAGAGCCTTGAGGGGCTTTAGTTGGTGTCTTATACTTGCATCCATTTTAAAAGCAAAACTCATTTGAAAAGTGGTATCATGTAACACTTCAGTCATGGTGAACCAAATAAATTGGCCTGGCTATCACTGTGGTTATGTGCTACAGGTTTAAAAAATAATGTTTAAATTTTTTGTGTGGACAACTATGTGGAAGCTAAAATTGACATATTTTTATGTAAAGTTTTCTATTCTTTGATTTTTAATAAACTTTGGAGACCAGTCACTCTTCTGTACATTTTTTTCTTTTGAAATTTCATGGATGAAGTAATACTTGACCATATCCCATTCTTTGATGTATACTTTGATCATCTACTTTAAAATTGTTCATGCTGAGCAACTTCAGAATGAGCTTGGAAGGTGGATGGACACCCTCAAACATTGGTGATGTGTTTCTAGAGGGAGTGATGAGCATGGCTATTGCTTTTGTAGTTGTGGATTTGATCCCTTGATAGTGAGAAAGCAAAGGAGCTGGAGATAGTTCCCAACAGTATTCTTAAGAGGAGATCAACTGACTGATGCTTTGGGATACCTTAACTTTCCATATAACTGTTAATCTCTTCCTGTAGTTTCTATATTACTTTCAAAATATTTGTCTAGTTTTCAACCTCATCAAAGATTGGTGGTTTGTTTTTGTTTTTGTTTTTTTTTTTTGCGTTCTGTTAACCCTCTGAGAGGACTCTGAAACATCAGTACTGACTCTAATTGAAAATTTTAAAAAATGAGTCTTTGGAAGGAACTTCTATAAATCTGTGAACTCTGAGAAAGGTAACTGAACTGTTTTTAATAGACAGTGATGTAGGGTTAGGAATTACGAATTGAAGATGTACTTGGTAAGTCTTAATGAGTATCTACTGGAGAAAAGTAGAGACGTGGTGGGAAGGGAAAATAATAAGAATTCAGTAGTAGCTGGGATAATAAGAATTTTTTCTGTCAACATCAGTTTGCCAGTGGGACATGGCTGACAGAGGGATATATAATCTCTTCAGACACAAAGATTAAGTGCAGCAGCATTGATCTTGTCATTTCTGTTTCCTGGGCTTCTCTTCCCTTTTTCTGTCCAGATAATGATTTTGCTTTTTTCTTGCCACAGATTTTGGCAAACTATTTATCCTTATTAGTAGTCTGCTTTTAATGCATTAGGTCCTTTGAACCCTCATGCTCTGATAATAATCCGAGATACCCACTTGATCTGTTTTCAAGCCTTACTGACCATTTTGTATACTGTTCATAGGCAAAACTAGCCATAGATTTTAGATGTGGAAGGAAGAGACTGCAAATTGAATGAAGGAACAAGGGAGTCTGTCACAGAAAGAGCTCAGTTGTGATCTATCCCTGTTTACAAGAGATGTCAGTGCTGGTGTTGCACTGAACTTTGCACAGGGATGGAGTTACCTGCACTGAGGCAGGGTAAGAATACAGAAAGGTGACTACTGGTACAGTGCTGCTGGTTCAGCAGTGGTTATTTCCATGAAAATGGCCTCTGGAGAATGAGCATAGCAACAGTCTCTCAAAGAGCAGTGTTGAAATACAACATGCCTTCAAGCAGTATGACCTCTTTATCATTTGTAGGTAAAAAGAAAAGTTTAAATTGTGAGGTAACTCAGTGTATACGTGTGGGGAAGTGAATGTTTCAATTTCTGAGCTCTCAAAGAACAAGAAGCCTTCTACTTGCTGGCTACTGTCAGTATAGTCTGATTATAAATTTGGTAATACCTGGACTAAACCAAAGTTATGACCTGAATTCTCCAATTGAAAGCCATGATAGAGCCATCGAATAGGTGGCTGGTCTTGTGCACTTAGACAGTTTTGATTGGGGTTTGAAGCATTTTGGAAAGCAGATGTGGTGCCAAAAAGAAGGATTTGGGAAGTAACCTTAGAACAGAAGCCTGAAAAGAAGCGTCTTGTAGGTCAGGACGATGTGTGAAGAAAAATACCAGAGGATGCCCCAGAACCTTGACTGATACTGCCTTGGACTAGTAGCTCTGGGTACCTGTATGGTGTGGAGGAGTGCAGATTTCTGCCTGACCTTCATACACCAGCAGCAAACTTCCCTGCCTGGAAGGATGCTGAGACCCCAGCAAATGTAGTGCTTTAGGGGAGTGAGTGGATGAGTGTGTGAAATAATCAGTTTGGATAAAAGCTGATTTGTACGTAAACCCCAGTATTCGGACCAGTATTAAACAACCACCCACTACAGGTAGTTGTTTCATTTGCCTGTAACAAAAAATGGTGTCAGAATGACTAAACCTCAGGTTCACAGCCAGAAGGCTCTTACAACTGACCTTTCCCAGAATCATCTTTAGGTGGCCTTAGGCTTTCTTCTCAACCAGGATATTAACTTGTATTAAATTTGGGTTGATCTTTTTTCCATTTCTTTTCAGCACACCGCATAGGTTTTAGTCCTGGAATGCATTTTGGATGACAAAAGTCCTTCATTTGTTCTTGGCAATAGGAGATCAGCTAAGGAAAGCTATGGACAACTTGTATGTGCAAGACATTCTATTGGACAAAATGTTTTTAACCAAGGATTCTTACCAGATCAGCCATGTATTTCTGTTATAATTGCCTAAAGTCATGGTCACAGGCTGCAGTTGTGTGTCAGTGAAAGGATGATAGGGATGCTTCTTATTGGACATCTCTCTTCCCAAAACGTGCCAAATTGTTGCCTAAAGCTCTGGTCAAAATCCTTCTCAGTGTTATGCTACTGCAAAAGTTTTGGCCTAGAGTTGCCTATGGCACAGCAGCCTTTCAGTTTCAAATAAATTAAGAATTCTCTAGTCATTGGCTTTTTTCATAAGCCTTTTCTATTGGGGGATTGTTGCCTGAGCATAAAAAGAAATGATGAATGGAGGGAAGAGCCCATATGCAGCAGATACTGTTGATATACACGTCTGTGTTTGTGATCAGAAAAATTTTCTGCGGTGTTGTTACTAATTGCTTTTGTGCCACTGCCTCTCCTGCTAGGGTGGGTGCAAAGGACATCTCGTCTGACCTCAGCTATTTTCCCCTTATGCACCAAAATGTGATGTGTTTTCCTGCTGTGAATTCTTAGCTCTGCAGCAAGCTGTTTCCTGCTTCAGTAACTTAGGGAGTTGGACAGTAGCTTGATTTACAGTCTCGCTAAAACATGGCTTCCAAATAAGTGCTTCAGTGACTCATTTTTAAACTTAAACCAAACAGGATTTAGGAGTTCCTATAAAAGGAATTTGTGTGAGAGGATGAAAGTTTAACTGTGGTTAAACTGTGAAAGTGGAAGGCTGTAACCTCTGTGCTAAAATTGCCACTTTTTATTAGTGAAAACTTTGGCGGTAATCCCCTTGGGGACGTTCTGTTGAGAAAATCTTTGTAAGAAATTTCCTTGCTTTTTGCTCTTCCTTTCCAGAGAAGAAAAGCTACATCTTCTGATGAGCTACGTACATGACTTCAGGATTGCTATTGGATGCATCTGGCTAATTTGAGGAGCCAAAATGAGTAGGTGATATCTCACCCTTGTCAAGGGTTGCATGTCCAGGTGATTGATAGGGATCACTTGAGTACCACTTATTGCATAATTGTGGGTGAGGTCATCAAATAATCACTGTTCTCTCAAGGAAATTTCTTAGGAGACTGAGGAAAAGAAAATAAGATTAATCTATTTGTCATTCATACTTGTGCATGCAGAGGATGAGCAGAGCAGAGCTGCAGTTCCCAGCTGCAAGTGCAGGATTTGTTCTGCTGTCCTTACAAGGGCCTCAGGGAGAACCAGGTCAGCCCAGCAAGTCTGTTTGCCCCTTTGATTAAGGAATGCTGCCACTTCTGCTCAGGAGCAGGTCTGTGCAACAGTTTTATGATCTGTTCCTGATGTTGTGGTTGAGCAAAATAACTTGCAATTTCCTCCCACTCCTCTGTTAGAAAGGAATGGTCAGGGGATGTGAGGTTATTGGGTTTACATGCGCTGTGTGGTTGTGAGGGTTAGAAATCATGAGTGGTTTAAACACTGGACACATTTCCATCCTTTGAAATTGTAAAACCTGGGGGGACAAGGCCCCAGGTAACCCGCTCTAACTTGAAAACCAGTCCTGCTGGACCACGAGACCTCTGTAGAGCTTCTCATCATTAAATTTTTCAATGATACCACAAAAAAGAGTAAATATTTTTTTATTTTAATTTGTTGGGTTTATGAAGTGTTTTAATGGGGATATGTCAGGCAGGAATTGTTCTTTTTTTTTTTTCTTTGCTTTGTCCTGCACTTAATAAAATATATCTCCAGATTCTAGGACCAAGAAGTTGAAACAGGTAAGAACCTTGTTTATTATTAACTTCTGAGTTCTGAAGTTAATAATCCCTTGAAATGAGTAGTCCCCAAGCGTAAATTACTGATCAAGAAATAAATAATGTTTTGTACCTTCTCTCTATTATAATTATTATTTTTGATAACGCTATGTTCCCAGAGTTCAGTCAACTTGCATTTGCAGTGGTAACACAATGAAGATGTATGGGAATAGTGATTTGTGTAGGATATCAGCAAAATATTCCAAACTGCTGTCCTTCACATTTTGCTCCTAGTAGGAGTTGAACAGATTCATCTTTTGATAAATTCAGACTTTTGATAATTAAAATTTGCTTGTTTGCCTTTATTCTGGAATACGTAGGTAAGTAGATTACTTAAACTAATACTGCCTGAAAAGTACTAAACCAGTACTGATGGAGCTGAAAGCATCATGAAAAGGATTTTCTAAAGGTAAGATCTGGAAGCTGCTGTTAGCATAAGTTTTACCTAAATCACTCTAAATTCAGTCTGACTAGGTCAGAGTTGTCCCCTACCTTGCATCTTAGAAATCAGAGAATGAAGAATGTTCATCAGGAGTGGATATGTAGAAAAGGAAATTTCCACAAAGAAGGAGGAAGGAAAATCCGAGAGCTTAATGATCTTCACTTGAAATATAAAATAACCATTCTACCAGAATGGGAATTTTGACATGCCAAGCTGCAGGTCTACTAATAAGGACTTGGACCCAATCAGAAAATCACCTCCTACTACTAGTATGATGTGTGGACCAGAGCTCCACGATCTCTAAGATACTAATATTGCTAAGAAATGCCAAATTCCATTATCTGGAAAACTCATACTAGTGTTTCATCTCTATTTCTGTAAGAAAGCAGAATAGGGTTAATTAGAAAGAGAGGCAAAATTTAACACTAATTTATCAAATGTTTTTTAATGCCTATCCCAGTATTGCTGCTAATAACATATATGTATTTAAATTATTGAGTGAAGCGTATGGTATGGTTCAGTGCCAGATGGTGACTGAGCCAGGGCATTCTGAATGGGAATGGCATCAATAGATGGCGCTGAGTACAAGTTTTTGGGCAAAAGTGATGCAGTTAGTTGAAGATTAACTTTGGAAACATTATTTTAGCAGTGTTTGCTAATGATCATGACACAAGAACTGCCATGCACTGACTGAATATCCTGATGTGACAAATATGGGAAATGTGGCCTGTACACAGTGTTAGAGTTTTGTAGTACTGAGTATATAGAGATGGGATGAAATACAAAGCACAAGGCTGGAAATTGAGAATTTATAGCTACTTTCAAACAGTGAAAGCTGATGAGTCAGACATGATAAAGAGGAGAGAGACCTGGGTACATTTGTTTATAGTATGACTGAATTCACCAGCATGTCTCACAAAGATGATACATGAACCACACACATATCAGATGGAGTATTTCCAGTAGTCTAAGTGATTTTCTTTTGTTACAAGTCCAGAGGCTTACTGGTTAAATTACCTGTGGCTTTCCTCATTTCAGGGAGGAAAAAAAGAAAAAGACAAAAAGAAGAATAATTCAGTTATGGCAGAAGCTACAGTCACAGGTTTAAAGAATCTTCTGACACCTGAGAATCTACTTCAACTGGAGATTCATCAAAGCTCAAGTTAGCTTTTATGATATTGTGTCAAAATGCTGTGAAGTACTAAGGATAACAGTTACCATCATCCAGCTTTTTGCATCCGTTTGCACTGTTCTTGTATTGACAAACTCTTGATCTTTGGCTTTGATGTAGCAATGACTTACCTCATGGGAATGCTAAACATGCTAGCTGACTGTCATTTCAGATCTGTGGATGACAAGTAGAAGATCTGACTGGATGTAATTGGTCTAGGGAATGTGGGATGGCTGAGGTAACCAGCTCTCCTTTCTCAGTTTTAGTGGCGAAACACATGTGATTTTATTCTGGGTTTCCTGTCAGATGCTTTTGTGGTGCTTTTGACCTAACCTGGCATCCTAGCTTGGTCCCTGAGGGCTTTTGCTTCCCATTCCTGTTCATTGACCTACTGATACAGATAGGTCCAAACTCAAAAGTATGGGAGAGGAGCAGTGGGAGACATCTGAGATTGTGAGGAATGTAATCCTATAGGCATGAAAACTATTTAAATTCTCCTTGCATGGCTCCTGGCTGTCTGCAATGGCTTGAAAAATGGCTAATTCTTCATCAGTGAGAAGGGTCCTCTTGCAGGGAAGAAGAGATCTACCACAGGACTTCTGTGTCCAAACAAAATAAATATCTCTGTTCCCCAAGTCCCTCTTCCATCTACTTGTACAGTTGGGTCTTAGTAACCTGAAAGAATTTTCTTCTGCACTATTTTAGTGTATTTGCTTTAACTTGGAATATATAGTCCTAATATAGTCTATACTGTCCCAAAGGGGAGAAATAACTCTATTAGGCTGATTTTACCCATTACTTGCTCTACAGTATTCTTAATACCAATGTTCTCAGATTTATGCAGGATATAGTTGAGGTTTTTTTCCCTCTGTACATTCCCTGCAGATCTAAATCTGATGCTTACAAAAATCTTTGTCATGAATGTGCCCTTAGATTATAGCATGGTCTTATAGCTTTATAGAACAGAATTTTTGGTGGTTCTTACCCGTCTCCTGCAAAGAGTCAAAGTTCAGGACTTAATGACAGGTCTGACCTTTTTGAATCTTTATCCTTGTTGGTTTCCTATTTCCAGTCTTTTCAAGTGTCTGAGGCAGCCTAAAGTACATTTTGGATTAGGGAATTCATTTATTGATTTATTTTCTCAGATCAGAGGCTTCCAGACCAGCAGAACTTTTTTAAAGTTTTCTTGACATGTAAGACATGCTCATGGCACTAAGGCTTAATCCCAGTGCTGTGCCTACAGCAGGCAGGGTGTTGGGACCAGCCCTGACTATGCAGTTGTCATTCAAGCTGTTGGGGCACACGAATTCATGTTAAGAGTCTGCTACGTAATCACGCAATAATCATGAGATTCACCTCAGTGATCAGAGCATGTTCCACCACAGCATCAGCCACACATGGAGGTTTGCTCAGCGTTGTCTCCACCTCTGATGTGCTCAGAACAGCCAGGTGGGTTGTCCATGTGTATCTTCATCAAACGTTATGGAACTGCTGAGACATCTGTGTGTATGGCGGCATCTTGCAGGACAGTGCTAAGATAGTTATCTGATAGGATCTGTCCAGGCATTTCCAAGTCTTCCAAAGATCTGCCTGGAGTATCTGAGGGTATAAACAGTCATGGCAACCAAACTTCAAAGATAGAAAATGCTTTTAAACACTTCTCAAAATGATCCACTTGTTCCTTCATCCCACAGCTTCCTCCTCCTTTTGCCTTTAGCCCTTTATGTTCTTTAGGAACTGAAAACCTGTGCTTTCTGGTTCTGTTGAACTCCTGAGAGGGGAGAGGACCATGGGGGAGGAGGGGCAGGAAGGCATCTGATTGTGAGGACTGTAATTCTCTAGGCATGAATCTTATTTAAATTACCGAGGCAAAATGCACTATTCATTATACATTTAAATTTCAGAGACCCTTTTGACGCAGGAGGTAGAAAGAGACTCAGCAGGATCTTTCTAAAGATGTTTTATGAAAAGAATTGTGGGAACATGAATTAATTTTCCAGCATTGTTTAAGTAGATTGCTGTCGGTAGCTACTTCACAATTAGCTTGTCCTTGTATCTTTCTAGGTAAGCATTGAATATGGAGAAAAAAAAGCTCTTTTTCCTGTGCATTTTGCAGAGGTTTGGGGTTTTTTCATTATTATTATTTTAAGTGCAGGTCCCTGTAGAGTCCTGGAACTGAATGTTGTTCATCTAGCAATAAGACTTTAAATTGACTCAAGAATAGGATTTTTTTTTTTTACAAGGTTTTTCTGCTGTCAATAAGAAATATGCAGTTTGCTCAATTCAATTTCCTCTGACTGCAGGAAGGGTGCACTCTTGTATCACTCTTATGTTGCCGTGCAAAATCAACAGCTTGTCTGCCTCTAGTTTGGAGGTGGTGCTACCTTGATTGAAAAACCTTCCCTGAGGCACAGGGTAGCTTTAGAGGTAATTTAATTTTGTTTCATACGGATAAGACTCAGACACTTTATTTGTAATAAGTAATGGATCACTGACCAAGCTAGTTGTTTTTCTATCAAAATTTTACCTGGGAAGCCCCACATTTGATTTGCACTGTGCAGCTATACCAATAGCAAAATGTTTAATCCTTCCAGATGTTAAATTGTTGTTTCCTTCTTAGGGATCTCTCAGTCCCTTAACTACGCACATCTAGCTCAGGTGCATGAGCTCCTAATTGTTTTAGCATGCAGAAGAGATTTTTTTTATTCCTAAGTGCTCTTGGGAATGGAACTGGGACACTGGCAGGTTTTCTCTAGCTAGCCTGAAATGGCTGTTCATTTTTTTTTTGTCTTTTTTTTTTTTCCCCCCGCACTCCCTGCAAGTTTAAGATGTCAGCTGAAAATAGAATATATTCAGCATGGATGTAAAAGGCACTCTTGAAAATAGCTTCAGGCATCGTCCAGACTGGGGACTCTTTGGTTTGTGCAAACAGGTACTTGTGTTCAGATAACACAGTCCCTTGTGTTATCCAGCTTTAGTTTAGTGATCAATTTAACATTAATACTAATTTCTAAAGGTTAGAGTTGGTCGAGCCAAATCTTTATTCAGTGACACAATATCAGCAATCACCATAGCAAATGAGTTTGCATTCACTAAAGGTGCTTGAGAAAGAATTAATATGAATAAGACTTCTAACACAGAACAAAAATATGTGCAAGACAACTTAATTCAGTTCTTCTGTGCAGTTCAGGCTGTATGCAGGGAGTCTGTGTTACCATCAATTTAAGAGTGAAACTTGTACTTTGAAAGAAGAATTGGAATTGCAGGTGAGACAAGCCGAATCAGTAGACCTAGTATTTAGATTAGGCTCTTATGTTTAATTAAAGAACTTCTAAACACTACTGTATTTGTTCACAAAGTTATCCTTTCTTGCAGATTAGGATTAGAGCTATTTCAATTGAGTTTTGGGTGTTGGTTTTATAGTTGGGGTTCCCCACCCCAAAATATTCCTTGCCACTTCCCCCTGGAAGTTACTAGAGATAAAGGTCTATCTGTTTGTCATCTTGTACCTTTTAGTGGGGCATTGTCTCCATTTAGACTAACATTCATTATAAGCATCTAAGACTTTCATTGGCTTGTGTCTATATTAACACTGTGGGAAATGGGGGGTTTGCAGAGCTTGGCTTTCACTGTCAGAAAGTGACAGAAGTAAGCATTTGGTCTACTACAGCAGAAGGACTTGATCTTTCATGGAACCTTTTTCTCTCCCAAGCTACTTCATAGGCTGTTTAATAATATAATGAGTAGACCTTCAAAAAAAATTGTGGTTTGTCAGTACTGTGTATCACACATTTTGTATTTTGCTTAACCTTTGTATGCTGAAAGTTTATAAAATATTTTAGATTTTTGGTTTGGTTACTGTATTTCTTACTTTGAATTCAACATGCATTTTAAAAAAGCTTTCAGCAGTGCAGATGTCTTTTTTTTTTTTTCCACATAAATTACTTCTATATAGTTCTCAGTCAGTACATGCATGCTTCAATTCAGATTAATTTAAAAATCTGAGCCATCTATTCAAAGTATGGCTGGATTTGGAGAGGCCAAGAATAATACTCTCTTTAGTTTTATGTAAACTGTATAATTTCCACATAAGACTGCATAGAGTACACAGATCAGGACTTTTTCTCCTTTGAAAAAAGGTAAGTGAAGATGGATTTGACAAAGGTCTAAACTACCAGGCAAGGGATTAGTTGACAGTCGCTTCTGACAGCAGTTGAACATCGTCAAACAAATACATAGGTGGAAGTTGAAAGGGAGCAAAGGGAATGATTTTTGTAACTCCTCGTTTAGCCACAGAATTTCTTCCTGAAAGATTTTGTATGTGAAATCTTGAGTTTGAAGAGAAGTTGGACAAATCCCAGGGAAAGAAACCCATTCAGGGCTATTAAATGTGAGATAACACCTCTGGATGCAACAACTAGAGCTGCAAAGGAGTTGGTTTGGAAAAGGAGCTGTGTGGTGCAGATGGAGGCATGATTTTTCATCCCCCTTCAGAGACAGGCAGCAGTTTCCAGAATTTTGGCTGGCTTCGAGTTGAGGTAAGCTGTTTCCAGATAACCTGAGAATGGTTTGTGTGGAAAAGGAAAGGCACAGAAGAGAAAAGTAGTTTCTACAATGAAAAGGATCTGGGAAAAAGCCTAATAAGATTAAATTAAAGAAAATTGCATTGAAAGAGTCTGGTAACACTGCCTTCTCCAACTGTACAGGAGAGTGCAGAACTGTAAAGGGCTTTAGAGCAAGGAGAAAATGAAGAATAAGCTAATTGCACAGAGGTGCTGGAGAGGGGAAGTGGATTCAGTGTCAGGTGAGGAAAAAGTGGTAGAATAAAATGAGAGAAAATTGGCAGCTGTTTATGGGGTTAAATGTTTGTTGTTTTTTTTTTTTTGTCCATTGTGCTTCTCTTGCCCATCTACAATATAATGCCATGTGGTAATACAGCCTCCAGTTATAGTTGTCTATTCTGCCATCCACCACTTCCCTGGTTTGTCTCAGCCAGTAGCTGACACTGCTCTGTTGGGTGGTGGATGCTTCTTCTAGTACAGCTCTGTTCCCAACCATGTGTGGGTTTCAGGCCAGCGGTCTATGGTGGACATTAGTAAGGCTAATGCACTTATATATATGAAAACAAGCTCTCTCTAGTGTGTGGAAGCCTCTTTTGTATGAGTATGTACCTTATCATTTCAATGTTCCACTGATTATTTTAATTGTACTAAATTTCTGTATGTTGTCTATTGGGTTTACCCTCTGGTTTAGATTATTGTCATTTCTGGTTGGGTACAGCCTGAGAGCTGCAGTAAAGTGTGTGGGCATCCCTTGGTCATGTCTTTAAAGAGTGGTGGGGTTTTTTTATTTTAAAACTAAGTATATCCCCTCTTTCTATGTATTTAATTAATATTACACAGTGTTTACTAGAGATATGCAGGAATACTCTTAATTCCTGTACTTAACAATGTCTACCACTAAACCACTTTCCTTTCTGGAAATCCAGTGATTTCATATGCAGGGAATGCCTCCATTTTTATTCTGTAAGTACTCTGTTTATACATGGACTTTGGAAAGTGAAATCTAGATGACTTATTATTTCATTATAAAAAATTTAGTATGCCCCTGTATGGAAAGAAGAATTAGATCAGGCAGACTATATAATGCATCAGGGTAATTCTTTTCTCGTTAGCTGCAACCCAGTATTTATTTTTTGACAGGATGCTTCATCTGTTGGTGCATGTCAGAATACCACTGATTTAACTGATTTAGAGCATCTAAGAAAGGGCTCTCAGGAGTTTGAATGTGGTGCAGGATATAATGTTTGTAAAATGTCTTGAGAAGTGTAAAATACTGAAATAATTAATAAGTCCTTATAAAAATCTAAAAGGGTGATAAGATTCAAATGTCAGCATCTTCAAGTGGTTGATAAATGAAGTGTGTTTATAAGCTGAATTCTGCAACTCTCCCTTCTCAAGTAAGCTGCTGTGATTTGGTGTCCTCTACCAAGCTGCTCGAATTCTTGTGGATTAGAGTAACTCAATCACTTTCCCGATTATTCATCCCTTTTGAGCCTGATTGAAGTTGACCAAGTGAATCAAATCTTCTAATAGAAGACATGTAGATGGGACAGCTAGAAAATGGAATTGCATAAGCTTCATTTTCTTAGGAAACCCACCTATAAATACGGTCTTCTAGATCTATTCATCGGTCTTGCGCTGCACTGAACTGCAGTTTTTCTTGTGTGACAGATATCAAGATTTGGAAGCAGAGAACATTTTGATTACATTTGTCTCCTTTGTTGCTGCAAGTACATTCTGTAGAATGTAAATCCTGCTGCTAATTAAGTTGTTCTCTATTTGATACGATAGTCTTAAAAGGTATAGGTCACCTCAGGTAGCCTCAGAAAGTAAAATATCCGTATGCAGGATTGTAATTTGCCAGGAATAACTACTGTATATTCATTCAGTGGAAACAATAAAATCTATTTTCATTTTTTAATAAATTCTTTTCAGTCTGCAGAAGTTACTTTTGTTCTTAAAGTGTGGAAAACAATTATAATACTGAAAAAGTCATGTATTGATGATTTGGATTGAGTTGAACAATTCAGAATAAAATTGTTCGACCTGATGTCTGTTTGCTTCATACTCCATTTTTTAACTATAAAGAGGTGAACAATGATTAGACATAATGTCTATGCAGAAGCAACATGCTCAGAAAGTGATGGCAAATACAAATCCTACATAATGGGTCTGATTGTATTTTGTATCTGAAGAAAACAAAAAATGATAGAAGCAGATTGTTTCATGAGCAGTAGAACAAATGCGTTTCAGTCTGTGCTGGTTGTATTGTTTCTGTCTCCTACCCTCAATCCCAGTGCCTCATGTGTCTCCTGTGATATCTCCACTGGGCAGAGGCCTGTAACTAACCTGAAGTTGTAGCTCTTCTGCTGACCATGGTCATATGGAGAACGCACACCCTCTGAGTTAGGACTGCAGTTTGGTGTCAGGATACTCACGTATTTGTGCTTCCCCTTCACCTACCTGCGGATTTTTAGGGAAGCTGTAGAATGTGAGTTTCCCTCAGGGCTTTTGCAGTATTTACTCTGCAAGGAGCACCTGAGGAATGGGGACAGACTCAGCAAAGAGGAGAGAAGGATTCAGGTGGATCCGATGGTCTCCCAGGACCCACAAGGAGGTTACCAAGAAGCTGGAGCCAGGCTTTCCATGGTGGTGCCTGGTGGGATGACAGGAGTCAACATGTATAAATTAGAACATGAGAGGTTCTGACACGATGTAAGGAGAAACTTCTTAACCATAACAACAGTCAAATAGTGGACCAGGGTGCCCAGAGAGGTCATGTAGGCTCCTTCGTTAGAAGTTCTCAGGACCAGGTTGGACAAAACCTTAGTGTTTTGCTGATCCTGCGTTGAGTGGAAGACTGTACTGCAGATGAACTTCTAGAGTCGTTCTATGATCCTATTTTTCTGTACAATTTGGTCGACCTTGTGAGACAGCTGCATGGAATATACAGGGATTTATTTATTTTACCCTTAATGAAAAAAAGCTTCATTTTGGTTATGATAAAAACAGGTACAAATTTTGTTTTAATTCGTCACAGCAAGCTGATAATATTTGGGGGGGAAGCCTTTCCTTCACCACGTCCTACACCCTTTTCAGATCAAGGAAAGTGAGGAAAACCTTCCTGTTAAAACAGGACTATGCAGGATGAACTGAAGAAAGCTGTTTATGCTCTAGTATTTGTTTCTCCTGCAAGGAATTTCAATGGACATAATCTCTGTTCCCACATATTGAATAGTTTTAATATTTATTCATATAATTTTTCTTTAGCCTCTTATTCCTACTATTTATAAAATAGCTTTTATTTTAAAGTTTAATCCTCTTAATGTAGTTCCATATCTTAGTAGGAGTATTTACTGTTTTACAGAGCCTTTTTTCTTCTACTGCCACTCCTGCAAGTGTTTTGCAAATCATGAAAGGAAGGAATCAGCTTAGGTAATTAGGAATACTCCCCATATTTCTTGCCAATTTGCTTCATTTAAATGTAGCAAAAGCCTTGGAAGCTGACTTTGGCTTTCTCTTTGAGATTATCTTTTTTTTTTATATGAACCTACTACACCTCTCTTGAGCATTCTGAGGTGTGCTGGCTGCTGTATATCCTGTTTGATATCCTCATGTGGTTATTCTGGATGCAAAGCAGTTGATGGGACTTTTTTTAAAACTGAAGTCTGTTTCTGAAGACAGATTGTTACATTTGCGATATGAATGAAATGCTTCTTTTGCACCATTAATCGATGGAATTATTTTCCCTTGAGCCATGATATGAAGTCAAGGGCTTAAACAGACTCAGAAAACAACTGTCTCTCTACTATTGATAACAACCTGGACTGCAACGTTAGATAAGACTGAGAAAAAAACCAGCCAGACAAGGAAGATTATTAGTTTGGACACTATGTGGGCATCAGAAGAGTTTCAGGGAAAAAGAGGTGGGGTAGGGAATCAGCCCATCATATTTTCAAGGCTAGATAAAAGGTTTTCTTGTTACAAATGGAAAATTAATGTTTTAATTTTGACTGAAGTGAGAGAATATGCTGAAAGACTAGCTTTAACTGGTCTAGTATATTTAAATAGAATATTTTGAGAAGGTATTGAATAGTTGAAAAATACACTTTCTGACAGGAACAGTAATTGAAAACAAGAAGCTAATTAAATATTATCAGTACCATTCAGGATTTGCTTTAAAGACTAATAGGAAAGGAGAGGGAAAAAAGACTATTGTAATTATTTCAAGTAATATCAGCAAGGAGGTTTTATTTTTCTTTTTCCCAATTAGCCTCTTAGTTTTTAGTTTATGTGTGATAAATTTTTACTATTCATACATTTACCCTAGAATTTAAAGCATAGTAGACATATATTTTCCCTGCAAGGGCATAGTTTTCAGTAATCCCAGACAGGCAGCATATGTGACAGCAACCTGATGACATGGGTCACTCTCTCTTCCAGTACTTCTGGAGCAACTACTGGGCTGGAGCAACTACTCCAGGAACCTCAGGGAACTCTGCTCAGATGCAGCTCCAGAGAAGGCTGCCACTCTCCAGGTCTAGAGCTGCAAGGAGTGCCTGGTGCTGCTTGTTAAGGCTGGGGCAGAGGGAGATAGTGTCCATATCTACAAGAGATGTCATCAGTTTAAGGAGCTACAGGAGGATGGTGGCACATAGCACATCGTTAGGGATGTGATGATGAAAAACATTGGCTGGATCCAGGCAGGACCCAGTCACTGCAGAAACAAGAGCCTGGACTCTTGGCTGCACACAGGAACAGCAAGACCCCATGATCATCAGGGTAGCAAATGGAGGCTTCCATGACTGTGAAGGCTGCAGGCCTGTGAATTCAGGCAGCAGGAGGGCAATTCCTTCTCCAGCTACAGATCTGCACCTACAGAAAAGGTTCAGTGCCCTGGTAGCAGGCTAAGTGCTGGACACCAGGTATCAGAACTGGCCAAGTCTGATCCATGTGACAGCACCAAGGGGAAGCAATCCATGGTGAGAGTGAGAGACTCCCTTCTGCAGGAAGAAGACCTGCATTTGTGACCTGGATCACTGTCTAGGGAGGTTTGTTGCTTACTGGGGGCTTGGATTCAGGATGTTGCAGAATGACCCAAGCTAGTTCCTCTGCTACTTTTGCCTGTGGGCATCAATAGCACTGCTGGAGAGACCTCGAGTGTACCAAGAGTGACTACACATCTCTGGTGTTCAGCATCAGCTCTGTGGAGACCCAGGTAGTTTTCTATTCAGCTGTAGTGACCTAGAGACAGGGAAGGGCTTGAGGTAGGTTTGTATGTGTCCTACATCTCCTCTTCTTGTACTTCATGAGAGGTTCCTGTCAGCCTGTTTTTTCCAACCTGTCAATGTCCCTTTGGATGACATCACGACCCTCTGGCGTATCAGCCACTTCTCCCAGCTTTGGGTCATCTGCAAACTTGCTAAAGGAGTACTCCACTCCTTCATCCAGATCACTTATTACTCTGTTTCCTGACATTATGCTCACACATTCCCTGCTCCTGTGGATCCTACTGTTTGTGGTTTCATCCTGGGGATGGTGCTGGGTGCTGATTTGTCAGGACCTGGTGTCCTTTGCCAGGAGGAATATGATGTTCATGTTGATAATTTTGTCTTCTTCCTTCTATGATTTAATTGGGGTAATTTCTGTATGTTTTCTAATACACTTTTACACCTTTACTCTTTTTTCATCTACAGTTCAGTGTTACATCAACATTTACTACATCTTGTGTGTCTTCTGTATTATTGTTAATAAATGTATTATTGTTCTGCTATCTTACCAGGCCTATATTTCTCTATACTTTATCATTATGTTAGAGGCAGAATTATCTCATTCTACATAGAATAACTTACTACTACTGCTAGCTATATAAAGCTATGGTTGTACAATACAAACAAAAATGCAAGTAAAACAAATTAACCATGGACACGTGGTAACCAAGTAAAGTAATTTAGAACAACCAAGTGAAGCAAACTTGCAGGCAGGTCAGGAAAAGCCGAGACGGAACAGGTCTGAGATGCTTCAGGTCTGGTGCCTCTTAAACTCATTGCAAAGCTTATAGTTAGGTACTAGCTATGGCAAAACTATATTACAGAGTTACATGGTCAAACTATTAATAATTTGATTCCAGATTTTCTAGCTTTGTATCAGTTAATAAGTTGTGATTTCAGATTTCAGTGTTTTCAGTTCTGTTGTTCCTCTCATGTGAATTATGCATAAGAAATGAGTTCCTAAGTATCGTAACTTGGCTTCTAACGTCATCAGATTTTGGACGCTGCACTATTTCTATCAAAATGAACTAGCCTGTTTGGTTTAATGGCCATGACATCAGGCTCCAGGAAATACCTAATATATACCATGAGCTTTTTAAGATGCAAATTATATAGGTTTTGAGTTATAGCAGTACTTTCTGTACTTGGACTGTATAAACACCCTAAAGTGCTTTTCATTCAGCCTATTCTTCACTGTGGGCTGAAGAACATTTCACTTCTATATATCAAGAGAAGCTTCTTGCATTGCTACTTTTGAGGTCAAGGTCTCATAGTGCTCTTACTGTCAATGTTCAAATTGCCTGTGTTATCTCTCTTGTGTCTTTTTGCCCTTATTATACACCAGGTTAAGATGAACGCAGATGAGCTATCTAGTGTTTGCATTTACAGATTATCTGTACTTTTTAACCACTGTATAGTTCTTCATTTTGTATAGGGAAGAACTATTCCCACGGGTATTCTTCGATAGGCTTTGAGTGTTTCAATATCTTGTCAGTCAGTTAATTTTTATTAAAGACATAGCCTTCAGGAGACTCTGCTGGGAAGGTCTGATACTGCCTGCTGCACCTAGTTGTGGACCTGAATAGAAATCTGTCACTTAAGAGCAAGGATGAGGCTGGATAGGAATAGAAAATTATCACTGGCAGTTGTTTAAGATGCAGTTTTGATATGAATTTAGATGCAGATGCCTATAAATAGAATAAAACTTTAAGTATAAAGGTAATTAAATAGGTTTTAAAATGCAAATGGAAGACTCAATTTTCTGAGAGCTTTCTTTAGCATGGCTCTTTCATTTCCCGCATCACAAAGTCCATTCTCGTAGGTTTAAATTATTTCATTTTCAACTTCACAGTTATTTACAGATAGGGAAACAGCCATGCAATATGCTCATGATCCTACCCAAACTGTGATTGACCCTGTTCAATGGAACTTGTGAGCAGCCCATGGGTGGCCAAATCAGTCCAGATGTATTACAAGCATGAACTTAATAAGACTCATTTTTAAACTGTTTGAGGCTTCTGATTCTGCTCTTCTCCGAATCCCTTTTCAGAACATGATTGCATCAAGAGGCTAGATATCTTCCTCTCATTTCAAATGGGTATTTATTCATGGCTCATTAAAAGTCATTTTTTCTCATGCATAATAGTTCATTTTCTTCCCTGATGGTAACTCAAATATCTGCTATAATGTGTACAGGTATACATGCTAGAATAATTTTTGCATGTTAGAGGAGTATTGCTTGGAATCACACAGCAAATATTTTCCAGTTTCTCTTAAAACAGGACCCTTGTCAAGCACGGCTTCTCCACATGCCTTTTAAGAATTGTCTTTGTTGAATACAGGTCATCAATCCTGGATCCATTATTAAGAGCATTTTCCCATCTATTGGAAATACCTCTGCTGACAGATTTTATAATTTTATTCTTGGTTGTTTTGAGGTTTTTTCAGTACTGTATTACACCAGCAATAATGCAGAAAGAATCACGTCTTGCAGAATATTCCACCTAAGGAGTCCTTCTGCTGTGCCTTTTGCAACTGGACTTGTCTATCTCGTATCAGCCTTTTTAGCCACCAGTGCACCTGTAACAAACGTGGGTAGATCCCTCCCCAAATCTTCATTCATGAAGCCTAGCCGTGATGACACCAGCAATTTGTGTAGACATACTTAGGTAAAGTGTCTCGGCACTGTTTATGGAAAGAAAAGCTAACATGGCACTCGTTGTAAAACCAGAATAGCTGTGCCTGACTTAGTGTACTGTGATGTGCACTGATCATGTTCAAAACAAAGCTTTACCTACTGTTTCTTCATAGTGTTGGTACTGACAACAAAGTTCTTCCAAAATCATCCTCTGTCTTTCTTAAAAGAGAGTGAAAGAGAAATGAAAATTCTTACATGAAACATTTTGCTAGCAAAAGATGTCTCTTGCCATAATATGTTGCAATAGAGGAGATTTTGCATCTGAGGAGATTGTTTATAACTATGATAGTTCCCCCTTCACATGGTCTGAGTTCTATTTTAAATCTTACTTGAAAAATTTCTGTGCACTGTTTGTCAGTCTTATGCAATTACTTACGTCATTCTGTATTGCTATACTGTAAGATAGCAGATCTGAAACATAGTTTGCAAAATGCTAATTAGAGGAAAATTTGCCTCAGTTCTTATGTAGGGAAAAAGCATGTGACTTGAACTGCACTGTTAAATCAGTTTCTTTCAAGTCATTGGTTTTTTTCAACAAATTTGATTTTATTATAAAATATGTGAGGATCTGGGTAACCTCCCTCAGTTTCTCTTTTCTGACTCAGTGATACCTATGGCTACCCTGAATTCCAAAATCCTTCAAAGCACATGGATTTTGAAGGGAAGGAACAGAAATTAACCTCTAGGGTCATATCTGAAAAACAGCTGTCTGGTTGTAGATTTTCTTTCTGCATTGGCACCTGTAAAATTCATATGATACTTGAATTCTTGACAGTGCATGTAAGGAGTGAAAGTTAGATATGAAAGCGTATGGAAGTTCCTGACAAAGAATACAAAAAATTAATTAAAAATTAATAATTTAAAAGAAATATGTAAATATTTAATAACTTAATAGTCATTACTTATTAATCAGTAAGTGCTGATTCAATTAATAAGTAACAATTTAATATTATTCAATACTAGAATAGTAAAAGAAATTCTTAAAATGCATATGAGGTTTATCTATATACTATTATAATTTTATATACTGTATGCATACATACAGACTTATAAACATAGTTATAGTCATATCACATTGTAGTGACCCTTTGTCAGAGGCAGGCTTGTGTCAAAACTATTTGGATCTATCCCCAGTGCTCCCCCTGTGAATGACTGGCCTTGTTCATATACGTGTGGCACTGAGAGACCCATGCCTCTGTGTGTGCACTACAGATTTTGCACGCTATTTTTACACTGGTCTGCAATAGTTGTTGTGCTCAACATTTCTTTGCCTCACGTTGCAACAGCTGGCAGTTCATTACTGTGTTTGTTGCATCAGCTGTTGCTGCTTATGGTTTTTCTTAAACACTCTGTCTGTTGCTTGTGTTCAAATAGTCTTTTCGCTACATGAGGTTAGCCTCGTCAGCAGCCTGACTCATGTCCTGGGGCACCTGGTCCATCAGAGCTTCCAGTGTACAGACAAACAGGCAGAGAATAGATCAGTATCTTTGGACAAAGTCCCTTGCCAATACTTTTGAGGAAACTAAGTAGCTATGCCATAGGACAAAAGATCCATTCATCAGTGCATAACTGGTTAGAAAGGTAAGTAATATATAGAGTGAATGGTTAGTTCTGGCTAAAGAGAGATCACCAATGTACCTACGAGCTTGTGGTGCTCACCAGGAAAGGAGATGTACAATGGGATAAGAAAATTGCAGATAATGTGAAGTTATTAATGGCAATAAGGTTTGGAGCAGGCTATGAAGAGTTGAAGGACATTTCCAAACCACTCAGTATTGTAATACACTTACCCAGATGAAATCAGACAGATGGAAGTGGTAAAGCAATGGACTTTGGGGGAAGATATATACACAGCTTCAATTGTAAACTGACAGGTTCAAAGTTGATCTATACAACTCAGGGGCAAGATGGTGGGGTTATGCTAAATGATTACATGAAGACATTGGCTCAGCACCCAGTAATGGCCCAAATAACAGATCAAATGGGAATTTTTAGGAAAAAAATTATGCCAGTGTTCCGTTGTATAATTCTATTTGTCTAACATGAAATTATATATATACATATACATATATACATATACATATATATGTAGTGGGGATATAATAGTGTCTACAAATCTGTTCAGTGCTCTACAATACAAAAACAAGAGGCCTAAACTGCTAAATCTAGCAGGAAACCAGTTCAAAAGCAACAAAAGGAAGGTTGGGTTTTTTTGCAACGAATATATTTAGAGATTTATGTGCAAGTCTTGTTGATCCTCTGCTTGCTGTCTCTGATAGCAGACTCCTCTGCAATGCTCGGGGTGTGATTTCTTTATAGTTGACAGGAGATTCCTAAGCCAATCTGCTGCCTTTTGTCAGACTGTGACTTCTCTATTCTTGCATTGGAAGACATTGCCCCAGGATGACCTCTCTCCTGGCGCACTTAGGCAAAACTATTTATTTCCAAATTTGTTTTGCCCTTTTACAGGCCATGTCAGAAGAGGACTACTTGAAGGAGAACTCCAGGCAGGATGGCATACAAAAAGCTGGTGCAAGAGGAGAGGAGCAGTGCTCCAGTGATCACCTGTAGCAAGTGGATGGCAGGAGAGACTGGGTGGTGTGGCAGTTCTCTGCTGTGTTTTCACAACCTGTTTCTATATGTATGTGAGGAAGTGAGCAGTGTTCATCTCATGCCAAGGTAAGTTCATCACCTTCCTCTGTCCCCTGCCTGATGTTACTGTTGACCCCACAGTGACCCACTCACAGACTGGGTGGTTACTGGAGAGCAACTGGGAATTTTCTAGAGTTGTGTGGGGAGCAGAAGGGGTAAGGTAAACAGCACTAGATTTCTGATTTACCTCTGCCACCTCCATGTGTGCATATGTCTATCTGAAATAGTGCTGTACATTCGGTCAATTTTGTGCATACAGCCAGCACCTCGTGCAAAGCTGATGGTGATTCAACGTTGCGAATCTCCCTCCTTCCTCTATTTCCTCTGAGCCTTGGGAGAGCTTCAGACAAATAGCTACAAGGATCCTTATCTACTTCCTTTAAGTAGCAATCCTGCTATCTTCAGGTTTGCTTCCACAGCATGATGGCAAGGGTACATGCTGCACATAGCAGGGAGAGAGGAGGTATGGGTGGAGACAAGCCTGCTGAAAGAGTGTTGGAAAGGACCATTCCTACCATTCTCTGCCCTGCCTGGGCAGAGCAGACCATGGGGTGGACTTTTTCTTTGCTGAAAGGGTGCTTGTGCACTGGAACAGGATGCCCAAGGGAAGTGGTGGAATCACTGTCCTTGGAGGTATTTGAAAGACATGTAGATGTGGGACATGGGGATATGGTTTAGTGGTGAACTTGGCAATGCTGGTTTAATGGTTGGATGTTAGAGATCTTTTCCAACCTAAACAATTCTGTTTGAAGCAGAAACATTATCTTCCTATGTGTTTGCAGTGTCCTGCATAACCAACTGCTGGTACCAAACAGAACCTCTCGGTGACAGTTTGTCTGTGAGTAACAAACAGCAGAAAGCAAAAACGCAAAGAGGGTCTCAGATGGACAAAAACAGCGGAGAAGTTTCAGCAGTTGTTTGTGCATACATCAGTGGTTTTGGCAATCTGTTCCTAGGATAAGCTATTACTGACTGTTTGTCTCTTTAGAAATTATCAGTTTGACAAATGATGGTTATAAAATGAAGACTCTTAAATTGCTGACCTTAGGAAGCGCAAGGAAGGGGTAGCTTTAGTAACTAAAGACATCTTAAAATAGAGACAAATCATATTTGCCATCATGGAGGCTATCCATCAAGAAGCAAAATAGAAATAACTTTTTTTTCCCTCCTAAAATTCAATATATATGGAAAATTTGCAGTTGTATTTAGGAAAATAAGAAAGAAAATTATGACCTAGTTAATATTTCTCTATGTATTGTCTGTCAAATGACTAAAAAGCTGGTAAAAATATCTCTACTGAATTGGAACAGGATCCCAGACTAAGCTTGAAGTTTCATATGAGTGTAAAACAAACATAAACTTGTTGCACGTATGTCACAGTTCAGGAGAAATCACAACTGAGGAGTTTGAATTTAGAGTATGTTTCCATTTACCATTCAATTTACTGTTTTGTGTCTCTCTCAAATAATTTGCTACAGCTGGTACGATTTTATTAAATCATGATTTTGTCAAGCTGGTGTGGTCCAACTGCTCAGGTCACAAACAGAAAATGCTCAGAGGTTGACTTTACCTTTATTATTTATCCACAAGAGGCAAATTATTCCTTAGGTCTGATGAAAAAGCTCCGATTCATTTTGGGGACAATGTTTTACAGTGTCTACTCTTACACTCTCCCTAAATTTCCTGAGGGAATCCAAATGTATGCTATTAGTTATGAAGGTGACATAAATGGAAGAAATTATCTATAATAAGCTGGCAGCAAAGTAAGATTTTAATGGACAGCTGAGAGATTGTACTTTTAAATTCAGATGGAGATGAAAAACTGTGTAGTAATAAACATTTAAAATAGTAGGGAAATGAGAAATTGTGCTATTCAATTTTAAAACAAAATGTTCCACTTCTTATTAAGGACCACAATAAGCTTTTGGCTTTGCTCTTCAGTGAGGAAAAATGACTGGGAGCAAGATAAAAAAGAACTACCCACTTACTTCAGTCACTCTTCAGTGTACGTGCCAGGCACACTACCCAATTCCATGACTGCAGGTGTCTTTTGTCATGACATGGACAGGGATTTACTAATTATACATCCTGAAAGATATCTTTTCCAACAGACAAAACTCAGTAATGAGTCATTTTAGTGTGTTTAAGTGTCCTATTGTTGAAATATAGATTTCTTGCACACACAAAAGTCATGTTGCCAGAATAAAATATGATAAATTTTTAACATTGCAGTCACTTCCTGTGAAAGACTTCAGCCTTAAGAAACAACTACAGTGATCATATCCTTCTCCTTAGCATGGGGGAAAAAAAAAAGAACAAAAGCTGCAAATGAACTCTAATGAGCTAACAAGTGGTAAAGTTCTACTGGTCCTTCCAGTTGGTACAAGCAGCAAGAAAAGCTGAGTTCAATTATTGAGGAAGTGGTCTCCCTAAAAATAAATAGTGAGAAAAATTGTGAACCAGGGCAACGAATTCCATCATCTACATTACCATCATGACTAACACCCCTGGCAAAACCAAAGGAACTTCAACAAGAGGGCAATGCATCTTCACAGAGAGAAGATAATACACCTAGGGAATCTGGCAGTGAGTGAATGGCGAATACCTAGGCAATCATTGTGGCATTTGTGCCTTGCTTCATGCACACTCAGGACCTCCTCTCTGCTTGCTGTGGATCCAGAATACAGTGCGTGTCTCCATTGGCCACTTGACATTGAATGAAGTAGCCCTGGCAAAGTCCCTCAGCTACTCCAGAGGTCTGTGCAACAGCAGTCTGAATAGACCTATCATTAGATAACTGAATTTGTCTCTGACCGTGTCTGCCTTGGTCACCTACCATAGCAGGGCTACTAAGTCGCCTTGACTTTCTACACTCTAGCTGCATCTGCTTTTTTTTACCTCCAGAGTGTTATCTAAGATATATGGGATCCACTAGATAAACTCCTGTCCCAGAACAGAAAACCTTGAGTAACTTTTTCAAGGTCCAGTGGACCTAGATAAGTCCCTTTGCTCTATGTAGGTCTCTTAACTGCTTGCTGCCCTAAAAGTTTAGCAGCAAGTTTTGCACTTAAAGTCCAAACTCATATTTCAACAAATAAAAGTCTTGAACTTTGGTTTAGCTTAAATTTAAGTAAGGCTTGACCCACCCACTCTGCTTGCTGACTAGAAACCCTCTCTCGCTCATCAAGTGCCTGTTTACCCAGAGCCTTCAGGAAGCTCTGAGCTGTTCCCCTGTCTCACTAATAACAGTGTCTGCGGTGAGTTCCTTGCTGTTTGGGACTCCAGTTAGAGCCAGATGTTAGTGGAGATAATGTTCTACAAGCAGGGAGTAATTGAGGGAACAGGATATTTTGTTCTAGTAAATCCCCAACCAGCACAGTGTTTGCTGTAGTGTGCTGTGTCACCCAGTCCACTCTGCTGAGGGTGGGTCGCAGTCATCGACTTGATTTTCTAGGCTGGAAATGGAGCCGTGCTGTTTGTAAGAAGGCAATGTTGTTCTGTTAGAGCAGACTGAACACCTTTTTTCTTTTCCTGATTTGAGTGTAGCTAGTCTAAAAGCCTGGAATATCTCTCTGACAGATACACCTACAAGCAGTAGTTTGAGTGGATACTTGTCACCACAGTGGTACCCCTTTTTGAACATTTCATTGCAATACAAGGAGTTTAAAGTGACAGTTGCACACTGGTGCAACTAAAATGCTCTGTGATGCAAAGACTGATAATTTATAACAACACAAAGATTCAATTTTTTGAGTACAAGTGCACACAAATGCACGCATGCTCTCATTGCCCCCACCTTCAACACAAAAAGAATTGTGAAATTGTCTTGAGCCCTGCTTCTGTTTTGATGAACACAGGATATAGGTTGAGCCCATCTTGTGATAGGTCTTAACCCTTGTTAGAATTTGTATGGTGCAGGCTTCCATGTTACATGGTGCAGTTTAACAGATGCTGTGCAGCTCCGGTGCTTGGATCAGGATTTTATCTGCCCTGGGTTACAATGGGTAGTCATTAAAAGTGGATTCACTAGTATGGTAAACACCTGGGGAGGTGGCCAGGGAGAGTGATAATTGCCCCACCCAGAAAGGAGAGAGAACTCTCTTCTCCTTTAACTGGTGGAAATAAAGGAGCCGTTATGTTCCTCAAAATCCAACCAAACAGTAGTGAATTCGGAGATCTAGGATTTTGAATCTCAAGTCTTTGGTCTCCTTAATAGAATTCAGAGCTTCACATAGAAAAAAAAAATCATCATCGGGTACTGAAAAGCTTATAAGAGACAAAAAATTTATTACGTGTTTTGTAATTAGTGCCTGGATTCTGCATGAATGTCTAGGTTTTCAAGCTTTACCCTACAGTTACTCATTCTTAGTCTGGATGTCTGAGTGATACCACCTGGAAATCTTCTCTCATCATGTGTAAAAAGAGTGAAGCAGGTCTAAGACTTAAGCATCACAGACTGGAGAATTTGGGATGGTGAAGTCTAATATTAGAGGGCAGAGGTAATGGAAGTGGAAGAAGAAGTAAAAGGGATCAAACCCAACAAATCAGTGACATGTCCAAGCCCAGGAGGCTCCTTGCACCAGCATGGCAAAACATATCCAGTTTCTGTAGTGAAAGTTTACATAGCATTACATATAACCTTGCCACTTATGGCCTCTGATGCAATCTAAAGGATCTGTGCATAGCTGGCTTGACTTCAGCCTTTGGGGCAAGAATTAACTTCATAGCTCCAGATTCCCATGTGCCTTTGCTGCTGTCACCACTTTTTTTGATCAACATGTCAGCTATAGTGTGCTGGAAAAGGAAAAAGAGATGTTTAAAAGGATAAAAATCACCAAATTTACTGGGCAAATAGTTGAAGTGTATTTCAAAGGCAATCACATGTTGTGATGATTTTTGGATATAGGCAGGCAGGAAAGATGAGCTATAAAAGTATTTTTTGCAAGCGTCATCCAGGGCTTGTGACTTTTTTAAGTCATATATCTATAGAGGAAAGAAATGAGGATAATAGAGATGAAAAATGTAAACAGACATGAAATACTTGAAGGAAGTATTCACAGTATATTAGCAGTGTTGAACTAGGACAGAAATCATTCAATGCAGTTCAACATTACTGTTTTGAAAAAATAAATTTTTTTTTGGCTAAGATTGCAATTTGACAAAGATTGCTAACTCAACAGAACAGAATCCAATAAAAATGTAAATTATAATAATTAGGGCAAAGACTAATTTCTTTGATGATTTTTGTATACTTTACTCTGCCAAGTATCTGTGAAAAAAAAGGAAAGAAAATACTTGAATTTTTCCAACTGTACTGAATAACAAATTGCCTTTACATCATGCAGTCTATCTTGATAGACCATTTTTATTATTCTCACATTGGTGTATTGCTCCTGCACTTGTTAGTACCTCTTAAATGGATATTCCCTATCTATTCCATTTAATTTGTCAGTAGTAATAAATCACAATGGGTTTGTTTGTATGTTCCTGAAGTAAAACAAATAACCTAGCCTTACTGCACTTAGCCCCAAGCTTCCTTGTGGGTGATATGTGTGCCTGGAAATTTAAGTCAGAAGCAATACTTGTTTTTTCATGACCCAATTGCTGTGTGTACAGTTCTAGAGAATGGAAAATTAATACTTCATTTTTCAATTATTTCGGACTGAGCTGCAAAAAAATCACCTCCAACTTCCTATCTGGATCCTCGTTGAAAAGATTCCACAAACAAGTACATAAAACCTCTTCTAAAAAGAAACAAGCTTGAAGTATGAGGGAAGGAGAGCCACTCACCGACAGCTCTCAGCTTTTGAAGAGCTGTGGTCAAAATTCATTGAATTTAAACAGGCTAATTTTGTGGTACCTCTGGCATCGTCAAAAACTTCTGTCTGTATTTAGGGCAAAATTGAGTAGTTTTGAAGATGATTTTAAATAGCTCACTTGCTAAAATATGCATGTTTAAGAGACCTAAACATAGCCAAAAGTGTGTCTAGAATAGTTTTGCCTGAAAATGTTACCTAAACCTGAAGAGGAAATGGTGCTTTCCTTACTACAGGAAGATCTGATATCTTGGATATTCAAGACCTGAGAGCATCAGTTAAGTTTTAATGCCCCCCACCAGCCTCACCTGGGGACTCCACTCACCCCTTTGACCAGGGGACCCAGGCTCTCATTTAAGCTTACACTTGGATCCTCAGTCCTTGCCTGAACTATATCATGGGCATAATGGTCTCCAGCTCCTCCTTGGGACAGACCACCTTGGGCATACAAGCAGGTAATATTGTTTCCACTCCTGTCTCTGGCCCTGTCTCCTGCCAGTCCTAAGTGGACCCCCAAACCTGGCTTTGCTTTGCCTGAGGCTGGTGGTAAAGCCCATCACCAACACACTGCCCTGTACGCTGTGTGCAGGTCCTGTGAGACTGTGCTCTAGCCCTGCGGGACTGTGCCCCATTGGTGAGGACACTGCCTTAGCTGTGGTTGCCCACAGCTCCTGGATTGTTCCCTCTCTCTGAGCAGCCCCACTCATGCTGCTGCCTGGCACTACTTTGGGCTAACCAAAGTACAAATAATTTTTTTCCTGTTTTGGAGATGGACTTTCATAGAGCCCTCTTGTTTTCCACGATGAGCTCCTGCATCACAGACTCATTGTGTGATGTCAAGAGGAGGATGGTACACGATGCTTTGGGATGCAGTGTTTTGAGCATTTTCTCTAAAAGACGTTCCTCTGTGCCAACTCGAATGTGGTTACACATGAAAAGAGTAGTCATATGGCAGTTCATATGTATCTTGGAACTATGTCCTCTGGTCCTCAGTGGAGGCAACCAACTACATTTAATTGTAACTTGGAATGGAACTGGGCACTGCTCCTTACACGTACTGCATCAATGAGATCTCAGAGACCTTCTAACTCCCCTCTTGACAGAGGCAGAGCAGTGCTGCACTGGCCACCACAGGATATTCTGTTACATGCCACCTTAGTTGGCCTTTTGGCAAAGCAAACACTTAGAACAGGGTTCTCTGTCATTAATAGCGACTGCTCTGGCTCTCGTGGATAAAGAAGGGATACAAAACTCCATCCTTAATGTCTCTGTGAATCTAACCTAAAACCCAATACTGGTGAATCTCACCTAAAACTCCTGGTTTGCTTTCAAGATTGTCTCTTTATGTCTCTGTAGCGGATAAATGGAGTACGAGATACTCCTACTGACAGAGTTGAAGTTGCTACAAGTTTGACAAAAAGGTCCTCTTATGGTTTGAAACCTCCTTTAAAGATTAAGAAAGATAAAAGTAGGGTTGGTGGTCATTTTCCAGGATCAGCAGCAACATCCCAGGTGTTGTTACTAGACCAAGATCCAAGATTTACCCATCATCTTCGTCACTGACTTGGAAATGGTAGTGCACAATGTAATTTCCAAGTTCAAAAGTGATACATTTTGGTATTCAAAGGCTCTTTAAATTGCAAAGAACTCCAAAGCAACTTCATAAAAGAGAGTAAGTGAATATCCATGCCATTTTGACCAGGAAATGGGGAAAGGAAAGGGGGTCATGGACAATTCCACATGCCTCTCTAGGAGATGTGGAGTTCCATGAACAGCATCAGTCTGTGGTTGCCCCTGTTGACATGGACTCCATCTTGGTGCCAGTGGGCCAGCCCCTACAGTGGCACAAGAAAGGACTGTGAGCTTGGGGTGAACAGCAGTGAGTGCAGGGCTTTCGGATGTAAAGTTCCCCCTTCGAGATATGACTGCTGATCATGTAGCCATATTGGGACAATCACAAGCAACTTAGATCAGTTTCTGGCTTCTGAAGAGTTTAGTGTTATTCAAAGACTCAGAAATTTCAATGTACATTTCCTTCTCTAAATTGTCAATAAACATATTGAATAGAATAAGTCCTTCTACTGATTCCTGCTGGAAATTTAAATATGATTTTGGGAGGATATACACTGAGCCTATGACTATACTAGTGAATTAAACTGTGACTAAAAATGGTACCCAGACATGGTTTGTGCCAGGAATGTGTCTAATTCCCAGGATTAATGACATCATGCCATCTTGGCAAAAATTTCTCTGGTTCAGTCATCCATCTCTTTCTCATTAGATCTTATGCTCCAACACAGATCAGCATGTCATGAAAAAAAATACCCTTTGTGTCATGTTGTGAAAACTCTTCTTAGGGGCTGTTGGTTTTTAAAGCCTTTGGCAAGAGAAAGAACATAGAGCTATGTGGGATCCTGAAGGGGATAGGACTGTATAGAAGGAAAACTTTTTCACCATGAGGACAGAAATTCAGTGGAACAGGTAGCCCTGAAAGGCTCTGCTGCTTCCATCCTTGGAGGTTTGTGTGATCGTGTTGGAGATCAGACTAAACCCCCAGCATTGCAGCCTGATCTTATAGTTATCCCACTCTGAGCAGGAGGTTCAACTGCATGAACCTTTGTCTTCTTTTCTGACCTGGGTTATCCTGTGGTGAGGAGACAGGTGGAACTCACAGGAAGCTCCTGGGTGGAGCCAGGTGCTATGCTGCAGGAGGCCTGCCCTGATGCTGAGGGAATGGGTCAACAGGACCCTCATCAACTGCACAGGCCAGTCCATGCCACAGGGACTACATCACCCCATGCAGCAAGGGAGTCTTCGGCTCCACAGGCTGGGCAGCAGCTTTGCAAAACTGGTGACCTCAGTCCAACATTGGTTAGTGGTGTGCTGTCATGGTAAAGACCATCAGGCTGTGATCTCTTTGCTGGAGAGGGGTTGGTAGCCTGAAGAAAGTCATTCTTCCTTTCTATTTGACAACCATTAGAAGAAGCATCTACAGTGTACAAAGGACGGTTTTTGAAATATTGCCCAGGAATGCAGGGATGGTTTAGAAAAGTCAAAGCTCTGCTGCAGTTGAAACTGGTGAGGGACATCAAGGGCATCAAGGACTTCTACTTTATTAATAAAACATGATCCAATTGCTTAGATCATCAGTGGTTTTAATGAAGTAGACATAGGCTGAGGTACTCAAAGCCTCGGTCTTCACCATCAGTGTCTGCCAAGCCCTTGTGCTTAGTGAAAGAGTTCAAGGAGGAGAGGGACTATGAGTAGTAGGTGAGGATTGAGTCAGAGATCACATGTGAGAAGTCAACTGCCATTAGTCCAAGGGACCCTATGGGCTCTGTCTGAGGATGCCAAGACAGTTGGTCAACGTCTTTGCATGAACACGTTCCATAGATTGAAGGCTCAGGAAAGTCAGGGAAGATTCCTGATATAATGGAAGAAAGTTGCACTCAGCTTCAAAAAGAACCCAAAAAGCCAACTCAGGGAAAAAACCCCTCACTTTGGTTCCTATAAAAGTCATGGAGTGACTCACCTTAGAGCGCTCCTCCCCAAACATGCAGAAGAAAGTCACTGGGAAGAGTGAGTATGGAATCAGTTACCAAGGGTAAGTTATAATAGACTCACCTGCTTGCTTGCCATGATTGAATGACTGCATGGGTGGAGTTGTGGGGGAGAACAGCAAGTGTCATTTGTCATGACTTTAGTAAATCTCAACACTCTCTCCCACAGTCTTGAGAGGTAAAGAACAGGTTGGAAGTTTGGGACCAGAGGGTAGTGGTTAATGTATCCCCTCATCCCACCATATTTTTCTTTTTAATCTAATTTTTCTTATGATCCTGTCACACTCCAGTAGTTACTTAAGGACCCATCAGACACACTCCAACTTCATTGCTCAGACAAAATGCAGGAGGGAAGAGGAAGAGAGTGCAGCTTGTCATTGGTATGGAATATATGTGTCAGTGGGAATTACCAATTCATAAATTTAGGGTTAGGGAACAGAAGAATACAGATCTGGTCAGGTAATGTTTCACTGCTTATAAAGAGGATGGGAGACAAGGAATACATCAATCTTTGACTGCTTGCATCAATTCTTTGAGCATGGATTTTGTGATTGGCTCTGTCCTGAAGTTGTCAGCCTGCATGATTTTTTATAAAGCCCCCCAGTAAATGTAAGAAATATGAATACAGGGACATTTTTAAAAATGGTTACTAATCTGCATAATCAGAGGTTTTTTTTAAAATACACTTTGACTTCTACTGTTGTAAAAGCATTCAGGGTGCTGTATACAGTCTATCCTCAAGTCTAAGATTATTGACAAGAAGCAGTACTATGTAATCCAAGTAACAAGGACTCTAATATCAGTTTTGCTGGTAGTTTCACAGCAACGACACATCCGACAGCTCCAGAACTGTCTGAGTGCTACAGAAGTTTTACATGGTGGGAGTGGTCTGTGAGTTGTAAAGGCACAAAAAATGATATTCTAGTGTTGGATTATCTGCTATGTGTTAATATTTGTCATCACCTTGTATGACAGTAAAAATGGTAGTGGGCTGTCCTCATTGTCAGATGCCAATGTCTAATATCCCAGGGCCCATTTCCTCCTTTTACACAGTGGTCATTAGTGTTAGGATGTCAGGAAGGATTTTGGGTCAAGAAATTTTTGTCAGGTTTGTCATTCATTGTACAAACGTGTTTAAGATTGTTATTATTACTGCTAGTTCTAACTGCCATGCGCCTGTAAGCATAGGATAGGTACAAGAATAAGGTGCCCTAAGTTATGTGCATGTAAGTCCCCAGCCCCAGCACACATTTCCTAGAATCTTTATATATTTTTAATTCATGAAGCTAAACAGCCAAGCACTGCAATCCTAGGCCTGTTAGTGTCATTCCTCCTTCAATCCTTTTTTTAAAAATCAAAATTATATAATCCTCAACATGAATATTATGCGTGTCAGGGAACAGTGATAACTGGCTTCTTTCTCATGGAGGATGAGCTGAGCAAGACAACAGAGTCAGAAGGGCTGGTGCCTCACTGTCCAAATCACAGCCCTGCACTATCTAAGCAACATGAACAGGGCAGCCCTGGAGATGGTAGCCAGGTTGAACTGCAAGTCCACGTCATAAGGTAAGTCAGGTCCCCAAGAGACAAGTCAAATGAGTCAGGTCCAGGTGAAGACAGGAAGCCAATCTGCAGGTCAGGGTCAGGTTTGGTGAGGGTAATTGGGATCAGATACAGCCCAGTGATGGTTGTCTGACAAGAAAAAGCAGTTCTCAGAACAGTACATCGCAGTGAAAGAGAAAATTTTTTGCCTGCAAGAACTGACTTGTCTGCTGCAAGAAGTGAAACTTTTGAGAGAGGCTACAGGAGTGAGATGATGGTGAGGATCATGTCCCATACTATGAGACAGATGTGAAAAAGTGTGAGTAGACTGCTGTATGGAAAGTGACGCTGGCCTCTGCATCTGCATGTTCCTGTTTGTGTTACTCATGCCTAAGACTGTAGTGCTAACAGACTAAAGTATATAGGGACATTTAAAAATAAAATTTGAGGAGAAAGGCGTTCAGTGAGGTTACCGTTGCCTTTCTCATTTCAAGTGACTTGTGTGTATATTGCTACCAAAAACCATGTATAAAAAATGAACTTAGTCTCACACAGTCCTTGAGCACCATATTGACTCTTTTTGCATCCAACATGAATTATATTTTATCAGTTAATAGGTTCACATACTTCCAGTCTTTTCCTAGCTTACTATCCCAAATGCATTTAATGCAAATTATGACAGCTTCTGTACTTGCCTCTAATGTTGTTTTTTATAGGACATTGGCCATCTCACTGCTACAGGCCAGCATGAAATTTCATCTCGGTTTAATTTTAATGGAAATTCCCTGTTAGCACAGTGTTCCAACAGCCACAAACTGCATTTGCTCCATGAACTCTTTTACTGCAGAGCAGCTAAAGTTACTGGTACACTCTCCTGACTTTTTGCTTGCTGTCTCCAAACAACTCCACCTCCAAACAACAACCATCATATGTAGATACCGCAAGAAACAGAACTGGTTTTTTATTAGTAATTGGACTTAATGGTTTTTATATTTCTTTCATGCTTTGTATGCAGTTTGGGGTAACTGTAGCAGACCTAATCAGAAGGCTGTTTTCCGTCAAGAAAGCAGTGATCCACAGAGCAGTTGACCTGAGCAGGCACAAGCCTGTGCTGGGACCAACACAGGCATAGGCAAGGTTAACATGATCAAGCCAGGAAAACCAAACAACACTTCAGAAACAGGGCTGGGGACAGGCACACCTAATGCATAGCTCAGGAAGGGGCTGCAGGCCCAGAACTGAACTTAAATGGAGTCCCTGGACTATGGATGAGTGGAGGCCCTAGGAGAGGCTACTTGGAGTAATTAGGAACTTTCAGTGCCTTCACTAGTTAGTCCCTGACAAATTCTTGGCACACAGCTACAAGGAGAAGATGTTTGACATGAGCTGGATTGCTTTTGCTGCTGATCCCCAGGGCTGCACTTCTGGGCAGAGGGACATGTGCCTTTTCTCTGTATGATGGAGTAGACCCTCCATCTAAGATATATTTCTAAGATTTTACTAATCATCATCAACAAAATCATACTGTCTAGGACATACCAAAGTTATTTCTAAGAGCTCTGACACCTTGACAGAATATTTTGGGCTGGTAAAAGCAAACACTATCACTACTAGTGGGGAAGAACCAGATGAGGTGTATAGCTACCTATTTTATCTGACTTATGCTGTGTTTGCTTGTGGTTTTATCAACAAGGATGTGCATGGAAACATGTCAAAAGGCGTGTGACCCTACAACATAGCACTAATATTTTTATAGCTTGTTTTTTCCCCTGCATACATATACCTAGAGTTTTATGACCTCTTAGGTGCCCTCCAATGCTACCAACTTTGTCACAGCACAGACTGAGAATTTCATGAATTGTTTAGGGGACCATAACACCCCCAGCTTGGTGACTGATTAGGTGACCTGACAAGTGAGCTGCTGCTAGACAAGCACTTTACTGTAGAGATTGCAGCGTAAGCAGTCAACTCCTATGGCTACCTGCAGTGTGTATGAAAGTTAAAGGCATCACTCTAAATGAAACAAACAGAAAACATCAATTTTGAATCACTGAGAAACCCCATCTTGGACTATGGCATAAATATAGACAGTGATGCACCCCCGAAGATCATGATAGCACAGTGCTGTGTTGTCAGGAACAACACATATGTGATAGGAATAAGGGCCCTTCAGAAGCTGCAGAGATGCTCTGTGACAAGAAGGTACTCACTAAAAATTTTGACAGCCTTCCCGATAGTTTTGGATCACTTGTCACTCAGTCACTATTACGAAGTAATAGCCCTTTTTCTGCTGTTCTGACAAGGCACAACAGCTGTGGAAAAAATTACTTTGTAAAAAGTCTTGGAGAATGCCAACTGCCTTCTTTTTGCTCTGCCTGACTGCTCTGCAAACATTTTTAAAATAAAATTTGTGGAGGACTTCGCTGAAGATCTTAGTGGTTGTCTGTATGAAGAGAGACTGAGAGAGTTGGGATTGCTCAGCCAGGAAAGGGTTAGGTTTAGGAGTGCTTATTAATGTACATGAACACCTTTTAGTAGAGTGTAAAGAAAATGGGGCCAGACTGCCAGACTCTTCTTGGTATTTTACCGTGGATGAACAAGAGACAATGGTTGCTTATTGAAATACAGAGGCTTTTAGGATAAGAACTCATTTTTTTCTGTCAGTTCAGCTAGTTATTTACATATTGAAAAAAGCTACTGACATTCAGCACTAAATAGAAAGGTCCCAGACCAACTTCCTGCCTTTCTATCAGGGCAGGCTTAGAAGTATGATGTTCCACTGTCTGACAAGTGGCCTGTACCTTCTGGAGCAGTTGATCTGTTAGTGGTCTCAGGGCTATATCATCAGTGACTTGGGTGCGTGCCTAGAAACGATTCTCTGGCATAGGGATTTGCTGAAAAAATAATAAAGAGAGCTCTTTGGTGTCCGTCTTCACATGTAGTCAAAAGGTACCTATCTTCTCTGGTTTGCGTCTATCACATTGCCAAATATTGCTGTCCATGGTCATATTAACAGTGGTGTTCAAAGCCCCTGCAAAATATATTCCTGCTCTTATTTTTTTCTCTTTTATTCAAGCAATAGTCATCAGCACATTGCTGATCTGGAGACAGGTTGAAGGCAAACAGGTGATAGCCAGGGTAAGGCTGAATAGGGGTGAATGCTTCACTGTTGGCTGACAGCATATGTGGTCTTTTTTATAGCTGTCAATCCTCTCTATGAGTTGCAGGTATTCTCTCACATCCCAGCCATACCTAAAATAAACCTACAGTGATTTCACTGGGGTTTGTTCATCATCCACTTATAGAACCACAAAATTTATATCTTAGTTTTTAACATTGAAAAGGTTCTAAGCATAATTAATGCTAAAAGCCTTATTATCTATCACCACAAAAACAAGAAGCTTGAGCAGCTGTCCCAGAAACAAATTTTCCTGTTTGCTGACATGGCTGACTGCCCATTATGTTGAATCCTTTCATGTCCACCTGGTCAACCAGGTATTTAGTGTCAGTCACGTGTGAAGTGTGTCCCAAACACACCCTGTGTGCCACACACACTCTCTTCACATACAGCAGGCCATAGGTTATATGGCTTACAGATCCCTGCTGCCAGGGCGCAGATCAAACAAATGCTGTCTTTGCTGTACATCAGCCTAATTTTTACATCCTTTCAGATCTCTCTAATCTTCCCTATTCCTGGCTATTGAAAAGCCCAGAGGTGCAGACTGCCATGGTGGAAAGTGGAGGTACCTTTACAAACACTCTTCTCAGTGCTTCTAACAAAACCAGCTTTGATTTGCTATGTTACTATTCTGAGCAGCCTTAAATGTAAGTAATCCCTTTTAAGTTATATATCTCCTTTTCTAGTGGTAGAACAGACTTTTTTTTGAGGGGAGGGCTTTCAATTTCTTTTGCACCATTTAGCCTGGATTGTTCTTTTTCTTCTTCACAGCCAGATTGCCTTCTGTCCTCATCTATTTAAAGGGCAGTGCCAGGAGGCATGACAAGTCTTTCTTTTAAAGTTTCTTTTTTTGAATGTAAATAAGCCACAAACTCTCCTTGATTTTCTGCTGTTTCCAACTTGCCCACCATGGCCCTGGAAATTCATCCAAACATATTTCCTGCAGTGTCATGAGTGAGACTTTCAACGTCTTACTTAACAGTTTCCAAAGCCTTTTCAAAAGTTGTCTGGCCTTTCTACAGCTGAAGTATATGGAATTCCACATGGTGTATGGAATATACGTCCTTCATATACAGAATATTTGGCAGGCTATAGAGCATCCCACCTATGTATGTGGTATGATTGGAATACCAGGTACACCCCTGGTAGCCTGGACAGTATAACTCACTGACAAGGCTGGATACCTGTAACAATTTGCTTCTACCATGTTAGTAGGGTTTATTAAAATATCAGAGACATCCAGGGCTGCAGATGATACCTTACAATCAACTTCCTAAAACAAAATAAGGTGTGTTTGTTCTGGTCAGTCTTTATTTCAGCACTAACTATGTCAATGCACAGGCAGCAGGCTGGCAGAGAGTGGACCTCTGGGTGCTTAGAAAAGCTAATAATATATTATTGTAGCAAAAAGTGCTGCATGCTATTAAATATCTCCACATCTTTGTTAGAGTGTTCGGTTAAAGTGCTTTATGACGGAGGCTTTTGCTTCACTAATAGTAACAAAGTGTTAAAGGTTATACAGTTTTAAAAGCTTTTTTGAAGACCAGCTTAAAACACGTTTTCCCAGTCAGTCTGTAGCTTCTGAGGTGGTGTGCCCTTGGTAAAAATGGTTCTAAATGGTTGTCCCTGGCTATTATGCAGTGGCCTGCACAATATACCTGTCACTATGAAGATGTACTTAAAACCAACCTTATATTTGGAAAACTGTTGCACTTCCACTAGGGTGGCCACTGTGCCTTCACCTCTGCCACAATCACTTTGTTTATTTTAAAGTTCTTTCTTACTGCCTTACAGAAGTTTCAAGCTCCTTTAGCTACTCCAGTCAGGTTATTTATATCCCCAAAGCTTCCCATTTTCCCAGGAGCATAGTGTCTTCTAACAGGAGCTGTGGCATAGACATATCTTCCAACACCCCATTATTACACACATTAAAAAATCTCATACACAGAGAAATTTCATTAATTCAGTATGAGGAGTAATGGCTGCTGATCAGGTTTCTCCAGCTCCAGCACTGATGAAGACTCTCCTGTATGTTCCTCATCATCTTTTCCTGTTACAGATTTGCATCAGAGTTTCTAATGGGTATGACTAGAAGACACTAGTGTCTTCCCATTACTTGAAGATGAATTACAAAAAGCAGCTGTAGTAAAATGGGCTTTTCTTCTCTCCCTTTGTTGTTTGGGATGAGTATTTTAATTTCTGTATCTGAAAAGCTACCTTCACAGAGGTCAGTGGAGTCTGTATGCAGCAGTGTGCTAGCTTAGACTGATTCACCAGAAAATTAGTTGTTTATTTTGGGGGAAGGTAAAAGTGTTCCCAACTAACAAACCATAGCAGAGAATGTGGCCCCTAAATGATGTGCTCAGGAGGGAAGTTAAACACATGACTGGAAATGCAATACCTTGTTTGTTTTCAGATTCCAATACAGACAAACTTAATCTGAAGGCTTCACAGTTGATGTTGCAGATGAGTGCATACTGTACTGCACTGAAATGTTCTGTTTTGATCTTTTGATGCTGTGTTATGTGATAAGCCATAATCATACTTATGTTATCCCATTTGTTCTCCCAAGCTAGTATCCTAACAACTTGGATAATGAAATATTTAAATCCTATTTTTGTCTTAGCAAATGTTTTAAAGCATTAAAACACAAAGAAATGGAGCCAAGCAAATGTTTGACTTCTGTGCTCTGATTTATAAATTTTAATTTAAAGTTGTTGCTAATTTTAATATGAATTGTTCTTTCTTTTAAATGTGATAATGTAGTCGACTAATAAATTCATGAATGACTGTGGTTTTAATTTAGGTCACTAAGATATATCTGGACCATGTTTATTTTGTTAGACCACATTTGGTTTTGATTAGAATTAAAAAACTATGTCATCAGCAAGGTGAAAGCATTTCTAACACTAGGTTTTAGACTAGTGTGACACTACTGTGACATTGAGAAAGAGCTTTTTAGTCAAGCAAAGTGTTTCATTCCTTTTTCTTACATTTTCCATCTGACACAATCCCAGTCACTACAGGAAGATGAAAATAGCCTTTGAAATGTGATTGTTCGAATGAAAAATGAGATTCAGACTTTTTCACCTCCCAGCTGCTGTACTAACCTCAGTTAAGACCAAAAATGAGAAAACACTGCTAGAGTTCTGGTTTTGAGTGACCACACTTCACAGTCTAGTACATGGCCAAAAGGCCCAATATATATGTAAGTGGGATGTTACTTCACTTTCTTGCCTTGAATGGCTTCTGTAGTGGAAGAATGGAAATGTGCATTAATTCCTGACAACATGTTTTGTCCATTCTGGACAAAATACAACAAATACAAAGGTACAGTCTGAGAGTTTATAATTTCATGACCTTTCATGAGTGTTCAATTTACATGGATTTCATAAGACAGTCACACTAGTAGAAGAACTACAGTGACACTGTTGTGTTTTACTGAAATTTATTTAACTTTTACATTCATTTTGTTATGCCCAGCCTGTACTCGTTTTAGGGGTAAACTGACTGATATCTTTAGAAAACTTTGGTTTATTTGATCATGGCACTTCACTTGGTGAAGGTGAGGGTCTACTAGGAGAAGACAGTATCCACCTGATAATAAAGAGAAGATCCCTGTGACCAGACTTAATAATGTAGTAAGAGGGTCTTGAACTATGCTCAAGAACAGGGACCTCAACACAGAGGCAAGTAAGGAAGTGCTGCACATGAAGGAGACAGCGTGAGAGAATGTTACAAGGAGGACTTTTCACTTTATTATTCAAAAGGAAGGGCATTCAAAGGTTTGTCGCAAATGTATGGACATTAGCGCACAGCGTTTAAGCCGCAAGCAAGAAACATTGGTGGTACACGCACCAGCACAGAGCTGCTTCAACATCAGAGCAGTGAATGTCCATGTAGCTAATGACAAGACTTTTTAATTTATAAAAAAATTATCTTCCCATAAGGGAAACTGCAGATATAAAGACATTCTGCCCATTTTATAGGTGTTACTGTTGTTATAATCTTCTCCCTAATCATTTTGTTGGATGGGTATAACTACCATATAGGGAAAAAGAGGTCTTTCTCTCTTTTTCAAGCTGATACATTGCCATCAGAAGACTCAAACTGAAGATACCTTCAGAATTTACACAAGTTGTTCATGTGGAAAAACAAATGAAAGATAATCCTCCCTCCTCTCCCCCCCCCATTTCTCTCCTGAATTCCAGTTAATTTTCTTTTCCCACATTTCTCTCCCAAACTTGCATTTGCTTCAGCAAATCTCTGAAATGAAAGGGAGAAAGAGCTGATACATCAAACCCAGGCAATATTTTTGGAGTGTTCTAGAGAAAATTGACTTTTTAAGAGGATAAGTCCCTCAAAAAAAAGATACAAAGGAGCTTTGTGTCACAGGCTATTATAGGACAGGAATTGTCCCAATGTTAGTAAGAAATCCATTCACTTTTGGAAATGTGTTGTGAGTTTCTTCTCTATTCCTCTTGGAAAAGGAGAGTTCATTACAGTTATGCTTTTGTAGCTGCTATACTTCCAGCAGCACTGTTTTTACATAAGCTCATGTGTACAGCTGTGTATTGATGGTGTTCCACTGATCTGTATGCCATAAATGTTTATGACAAGTGTTTTTATGTCATTATTTCTGAAATATTCAGCAGTTCTGTGGCTATATTTGGAGTTCATCTGTTTGTGAAGTTATTTGTGAACTGAATTAATTCTATTTTATGCTTAGAAGTGTTAATTTAAGTCTTCTGTTAATAGAACAATTATTGTGAGAACAAGGCCTTTAAAATAGTCCTTTTATTGGCTTTTAATGTTTTTCCCTTAGTTGTTATCAGCCAAAGAAACATATTGGTACAGCAAAATGGCAGTCTATGTACAATTTAAAAATAGATATTAGGGACACCAAGATAAGTTCAAGTGAGCAAACCAGTGTGAGTTCATGAAATAGTAATATTTTAATTATTGCAAAAATGACTGTTCTCTTAACTATCATTCTATTTGTTGATTTGAAAACAGATATGAATCTGTACACTTAATTTCAAACCTCCCCCTGCACTGCTTATGAGAAGCATGCCATCTATCCAGTCACAACCTACTCACACTGATATCACCAGAGGTAGCAGAAGCCATCACAGTGAGAGGTGTCTCTAAATGCCCTGGTTGTTCCAGCACTCTCCCAACAAAGGAGGCTATTTCCTCCCCAGGAGGTGACTCCTGCTCAATGGCCATCCACATCTGTCATCTCCAAGCGGTTGCAATTGACAGAAGGGCAATAGAGAATCATAATCTTATTTTAGGGGGTACAGTGAGCCAACACTGAACATTTTAGTTATTAGTTAAACACGATACATATGTACAAAATCCTTTTACATATCTTCATGATTTGTACTGCATCATAAAATGTGTGGAGTGTTGCTACGGACATTTTTCCTCCAGTGAACTGCTAACTGACTCAAAAGAGAAGTTTGAGGAGAAGGTTTAAAATACTTCTTTTAAGTATTTCACCAGTGCTTCAGAAATTTACTTCACGTAAAATCTATGGTTCCCTTCTCTTTCTGCAGTGTTCAGTTATTAGAGTTTTAGTCCTGAAGTCAATATGCAGGGGAGATCTATGGAGTAGATGATAATATCAGGAGGCATATCTACACAATTTCTCACCTAATGCAGGAAATGAGAGTAATGAAGACATGATCAATTATAGCTCAGAGGCTTTAGTGCAGGCCTTCACGAGCAGTCTAAACTGATATTAGGTATCTGTAATGTAGCATATTTTGTTCAGCTAACAGGTATCGAGTAGAAAAAGCAAGCTAAAGTCAGATACAGAGTCAGGGCAATTATCTCTTAAACTACTGCAGTAAAGTCTCATCTGCCACAATGATTTCTGTCACAATGTATTACTTGTACTCAAGCTAGAAACAATGATTCTACTTTGGGTGCACCTATCCACACCACCAGTGCAGGTTTCTTGATAGTGTTGTCACATGTACCATTTGCATACTGGGATTAAAATTTAACTGTTAAGGATACCAGTGTAGAAAAATAAAAAGCTTCCTATCAAGTAACTAAGTATTTTTTCATTATTTATTCTGAATAGAATTTGATGGAGTCACAGCAGTCTGTAGGTGAATTTAATATACTGTCTCCCTTGCTATCCTAAAAAAAAGTTCTTTGGTTAAACAATTTACAGTTCACTAGGCAGAAATGGAAAAGAACGCACCAGAAAAGTCCATGTTAGAAAAAATGCTCTTCTCCTGTATGCTTTAATATATGTTTGTATTTCCTTTTCTGGCCTGTAATGTTAGAAATGTCAGTGTTAACTTGAAACTCAAGTCCCTGGTGGAAGGTATTATAGCAAAGTTTTCTTGTTTCCAGGTTTTTTTCATAATATAATGTGAAGTTAAAAAAATTGCACTTTTCAACATCACTTGATCTTGTATCTTATTCATTTTTGAAACACATACTGGAAGAGGGCTTTTATGTTATACTCAGAGAGTATACATCCTTAGAGATGCTGAGGACCCAAAGGTTATGTCACAACTACATTAAATCATTCTAGAAATAAGTTACCTCTTCCATGGTGCTATTGAAGAAACAAAAAAGTGAGACAGGGAAAAAGTACTCCTTCCCATTTTCCGTTTTCAGACATGTTTTAGGAACTGACAGTAGGAGATATATTAAAAAATACATACTCATGTAGTGATTTATACCAGGGACAATGCTTTCTCCACTTGTACAAACATATTGATGTTTTTCACTGAACCATGGATAACTACTCCTTCAGGTGTTTTTATGGTGTCACTTCTGAGCCCCAAATCTCTGCTTCATGAAAAACAGAAGATATTTTTTAATGATTATCACTAATTTTGATCACTGATTTATTGTGAAATTATTATACTGACAGACCACACTGCTGGCCTGTACTCTCTGTTTTGAAGAGATGGATCTCTTAATATTACTAAAAGTGAGTTAATTATACTGAAGCATAAGAAGACAAATGAGACTTGCTAATTGGCAATTGAATCTAGTAGTGGTATTTCTTAATATTAAAGATGAAATTTGAGTTGTAAACTCATTAACATTATTAATGTGAGATGAAGAAACATGTATCTATATTCATGTGGGCATTTTATACATCTTAATCAGCAATATTTCATGATCATTTAATGGGAACAGAAAAAGCTGATGTGCAGGAAAGAGGGAAGTTTTACCTCCCTCACAGGATAGACGAGAAGTGAGAGAAAATCCAAATTTTGTGGTAACCACACAGGAAATGGCTTACTGGTACCTTCTTACTTTTCTGGTCTAATACACCACTAACTTTTAGATGATAAAAAGAAGCATTACAGATGAATAGGTAATGTAGGATAGGATCCTTCACTCCCAACTCCTCTCCCCCTGCCCTGAGCAGCACAGGAGGGAATGAGGGTGATCTCATGACGATGTCCCTGTAGCCCCTCTGCTGACAATATCTTACACCTGCACTTAATATTCAGGTCAATAGCAAGGACACAGGGGGTGGGAATCCATCTGCTCTGTGGTCCCAGGGAGATGCCAATCACCATGAGGCATATTCCCCACCTGTAGAAGGGACTGAAACTTTTGAAAATGTATCCCATGTGCTATAATTATCCACCAAACCTTCAGATGACTGTGAGGGAAAATCCTGGGACAACTCCAGTAATTGAATTGAGAACAACCTAGCTTATTGTCAAAAATGAGACATAAATTGGCTCGTATGAGTGGGAATTGGATTATTTAAATAAAATGTATGCTTAAAGGCACATACTCAGTGTTTTTTGAAAGCAGGTAGCATGCCAGATATGGAGATCCAAACTGACAGCCATGCTGCTAGGCTTGTCTCCAGGTGGGATCTAACTCTGGCTTTGCTCTGGACCTGACTATGACTCCAGTGCTTGTCAGTGCAGGGCTGTGCAGATGCCCATTGGGAACAAATGCTCACCCCCACTGCTGTTGGACATGTGGCTGCCATGCCCATGCACTGTTCCTGCCACAGCTCCTCCCAGACTCATCAGGATTTCCCCATGCCCCAGAAATACCATGCTGTGAGTTTGCCTGCACAGGGTCACCCAGAGATCTGGTCTTCACCTTATTCCTACTGTGTGCAAATTAGCTCATCCTCCTCATCCAATCCACAGCAAACCAGTGGATGAGAGAAGAAAGGCAATTATAGTGCAAAAATAATTTAGTTGAGTCTATATACAGGGATGTAGACATGGCTTTCCTTTATCCAATCAGCTGCTCTATGGGAAGATGTCTTACATGCTGAGAAACCCTTGTAACAAATCCCAGTACATGTACCATGCAAGCAGAGCTACACTGAACTGCAGGGCAAACCTCTTACTATTCTGCCTTCTGTCCTATAGGCTGTAAAATAATAAGACAGCAGTATCAGAGAGGATTAACCTGGGGACCTGATGAGACCTGGCCTCCAGCTGTGAAAATCTTGATGATTGGCAGTTTAAATGGGCGTTCAAGTGCACAGGTGACAGCAAATAGCGTGATAGTAGGAAGAGAGACAGCTGGAAGGTATGGATGCAGGGACAGGATTGACAGCTCCTTTAGAGCTGTTCAGATCCATCTGTACCTGAGCTTCCCACTGCAGCCATCTCAGGAACTGGCTGAGAGACCAGGGCTTACTCACTAATGCAAATCAGGAGAAGAATAGGTATCTCTTTCTGTTATGCAGGTACCCATTTGATAAGCATTCAGACCATGTTCTTAATACATACAGGCCATGTCTTCTCTTGCAGTTAGGAAAGACATGAAGGCCATCTTTCTCTGCCTGATATTGTCAACAGAAAGCTCAGTGAGATAGGTGGAGGCTGACTGGCAGCAACTGAATGTTTGCTTCCGAGTTTTAAAGAAAAGTTGCAGTGGATCCCCGCCCCACCCTGTAACTGCTCCAGAAAATCAAGCAGAGGTATCTAGATTCAGTCCTGATCATGCTCCCACCTGTAAGCAGTAAGGGTAGAAGCTGTTTAATCTCTAAATCATATTCTAAAGGAGTTCAGATGCAGGCATGATGCTTCTTTTTCCAACTTCCTGCTGTGAAATCACATTAAAAGAAACTAAAAATACATGCTCTATTACTGTTTTTTTATCCAAACAGATGCTGTACTTACTACAGGGATGTTATTTACCTGTCAGGCTAAAGACAAATTGAGATTGGTAATAGGTAGGTAAAAGGAGACATTCCTCCTGCTTCTCCGAACTCCTTCTGATGGTGTTTAGTGGCTCCAAACCTCAGTGTGACAATGTAGCAAAATTAGGATTTACAAGCTGAAAATTAAAATTCTGTTGTTTTTTTTTTTTAAAAAAAGACATCTAATTACTAAATAACAGAATGAAAGTACTGGCATTCTCACTGGTTATTTGTATTTATAACTAGAATAGAAAGCGTAATAAAAAGGAATACTGGGAGAAGCTGCCCTGTCCTTTCATACTTTCTTCAGATATTGGCAGTCTAAAAAAAGCTTCTTTTTCCCCAGTGAGATAATTAGAGCAATTCAGACATTTGCATTCAGGAAAGCAGTCACTTTCAAATGTGTTCTACAAAGCTATTTTCTGCAAAGAGCCATTTCCAAATCATGCTGTTCTTCTAAGTGCGCTAAAGCATAAAGTGTAATTAGACTTATTGCCTTAGAATTTAGTGGGAAAGGTTTTTAAAAAATTTAGCCCTCCTTAAAGCATGAGTCATTGACTGGCTGGGGGCCTGAGAGCCATGGCACAGTCCTTTATCCCTTTGTACGTGTTGCTTGTACATGAGCTTACTGATACAAAAAAAGAGATGTATGTTTTGCTGGTGGTATTCCCATCTGTCTGCAGAGAGATGCTGAGAATCTGTTCCTGTCTCTGATTCTAGGACTCCCATTCCATTACAAGAAGGACCACCAGGAGAAAAGTCTGGCTCTCCTCATGCTCTTTGCCACAGGAAGAAGTGCTGGGAAATTCAGAGGGCCTTTCTATTTTGCCAGTTGAGAGAGAGATCAGCAGACAAAGTCCTTTCAGCCCAACACTTAAGGGAGATAATTACAGATCTGCTCTGTAGCTCACGGAGTAGTTGCCATTTGCTTGATATGTAAAAGGGCAAAGGGATGGACCATACTCAGTGAAGGTCACATCTTCAAACAATTTTGTAACCTTTGAATGCATGTGAACTTCCAATTTCTCATTTCCAAAGGATTATCATTTGAATGTAATTGGGCAACCTCAAGAACCAAAAAAAGCTTTGTTGTTATGTGTGTAGTGACTGTAGCAACTCCTTCATCTGCAAGAGTACTAAAGCTTTTAAGAGAAAAATTTGAAAACCCAGAGTTTTCATCTGGCTTTTTTTCCCCTCTTATTATTTTCAGACTGTGGGAAATTGTGTTTTGGCACATCTGTCTTGGAATTGCAGCAATTGCAGCAAGCACGGAAATGAGGGAATTCAGGTCCAAACACCTTAAGATTCACAAAATTGTAATTAGCAGAAACCAAGTTCTATAACAAAAAAATGTTAGTCAACTTAACTATATGCTAAATATACAATTTGTCTGTGAGCATGAAAATTTTAAAACTCAGCCTGCCTCCACTTCCAATAAAGTGTTAATGGATGCATTCAGTGTGCAATGTGGGAGTCATGACTTCAACAGGAACTCTTAACTTTCACTTGTGCTGTTCAGTGTGGCCTCTTCAGAATCCCTCACACTCATTTTAATCTGATTCAAAGCAGTCTTTGCCAGCTGGTGTACACTCACTTGGAACACTGTTAGGTTAGATATCAGAGGATGAGCTGTTTAATACCAGCCTAATCTCACCTGCCTCCTAGATTCATGGTAATGTGACAATTTAAAATACAGAAGAAGGCAAAAGTGTGTTCCGTATGTTTCAGTCAAGAATGCCCAGACAAAAACTCCACTTTTCATTGAGGCATTTTCTAACCTTGGTGCAACTTTCTGATCAAGTTCAATTGACTGTAGTGCTGCAATATATCATCCAAGCAGGAGAACCACGGAAGCATCATACACAGGTAAAACAAAACGGTGAACTAGAGAGGAGTTACAAGCAAAGTTTATGATAACAACCCCTTAAAATTTTGGAGGTTTAGGTGAGGTGTGATTGTGCTTTTCCAAGAATTGGGCCTGTTTTATTTATAGGAGAAATAATATGTGCTCAGAGAATGCATAGAGATGGCTTACACTTAACTAAAAGAAGGAGACTATTTTCTCTCATCATTTTCTCAAAAAAGGGAAGTTGTTCAACATTTTCATGAGGTGGAACACTCACTAACCAACTGACTGCTAAATCTTATATAAAAGATAGACAATCCTCATGTTGGTCTTTAGCTCTGACAAAATTCTTCTTGCACCATTAAAGTTGAGTTCTACTGAATGCTTATTTATTTAAAATACTCTGTGAGAATTTTTTGTAGCTGAGTGAGCATGGTTTTAATAGTCTTTTACCAGATAGTATAAATGGAGGCTGCAGGATATATAGAAGGGAAGCATGCTGTGGAAAAATAATGGAGTCTAGATGTGCATTCAGTGTCTCTATCCTATTCAGCTGTTAGCTTTATTATCTGTACTATCAGAGCCTGTATTGTGGTGTTATTTCTCATCCAAAACATTACCAATTTTTTAAAGTGTTCTGCTGTTCAGTGAGTAATTTAGATTGACTCTACAGCATAAGACAAGTTACCAGCTGCTGCTGGCAACTGGTTGTGTTCTTACTTATTATGGTCTTAATGCATGCAATATGCACTAATCATGGTATTACTTTAGCTTTTGAATCAGTCTAATAAGCTTAATGCCATTGAGGGGTTTGCCTCTTGTCAGATCAAATTTTACAGGTTATTGTACTAAAAGGATCAGAGTTTCTGAAGAAGAGAAAATTTTATTGGTGAAATCCTCATTTTATTGCTGTCAGCTGAAGTTTTCCCCAAAGCTTAGAAGACAGTCAGCTTCCTAGGAGGAGTTTCTCATTTTTGAGGGATGAGTCTAAGATGAAAGGGCTTGGATATTTCAAATCTGGTGTTGATCCTTTCAGGAAATCAGGGTTTGGTTTGAATTTGTGTGGGCACTAAGAAAAAGCGAAGCATCAAGATTGAGGAGACAGAAGCCTCTCCCTGTTAAAAACCTCTGTCCAACCATCCCCCTCTGAAGTAACTCCTAAACCACTTGAGCCAAAACATTTGATGCTAACTGTTGCAAAGCTACACCAGGAATGCCACTTTGCATTCTTCTTTCATTTTAGCCTCCAAACCAAGACTGCTGTCCTGACCTTACAGCACAAGGCATCGCTAGAGTGAAATGCCGTATGAGATCAGGGTACTCTGACATGCTTGTCCCTGGCAACTGTCCTTCCTCAGCCACCACTTCGAGAACTCAAGAAGTCTCTTGTTCTGATTTTGGACTGAAACTGAGACAAAACTTCCTTTGGAAGATGGTCCAAGTTAGGACTGCAAAGGCCTTTTCTCTGATGTGTGTTTGTCATGGTTATAGTAAACAGTGACTTCAGTTATACTCCTCTGACCTCAGGTGGCAGAAAGAAAGAAAGAAAAAAGAAAGAAAGAAAGATGTATCATTTGTCTGAAACCCTTTCAGTAACCCTAGCAATAACATTTAGCATAAGATAGAGTAGCTGGCTGCATATGAGAATATTTAGTTGATCAGCGACCAATAACACGTGATTTAAGGAAACATGATATTTAGAGGCTCTAACAAAGATGAGACTGATGGAGGATCTAATTGCTCCTTTAATCATAGTGGACAGTTACAAAGTTGATAGAACACTTCTTGTTAGTGGCAGATAGTAAAACAAGGAAATGCCCTAGAGATACCATGCAATGGCTTTGAACTTCCCTCTGTTCAATAGCTGGATCCTGCTCTAGCACCAGCAGCAAGCCAGGCTGATCCCTCGTACAGTCAGGATTGATGACTTAGCTGGTTTATACCACGGCATGCCATGATATTATTACAACAGATAGCAAGATTTTCCAAAGAGCGGTCAGTGCCAGCACTGCCCTCTTCTATTTTAGGCAGCTTCCTGGAAGAGTTTGAGACCCTTTCTTCAAAAAGCTAATCCAAATGGAAAGAACGTTGGCAGCCTCAATACCAGGTCTTTTCTGAGCAGTGACATTTTTATGGCTGGTGGCAGGGATGACAGGCGACAACATTAAGGCAGAGCGTGTTCTGTGAACTGACCCCTCCTGAGGAGACCACCTGACCAGGACTGACTGTTGGGGACGACGATAACCACCAGCGAGAGGAATGGGAAAGATTCCAAGCATGGAGGAGAGTTTATAACTCATAAAAGGACCTTATTATACTGGAATGGACATCTACAGCCTAAAAAGGCTGTAACCGGACTGGACTGTTTCCCTCTGTTATCCCCAGTTACTTCCAGTTTGCCCCAGTTTGTTGTTATGAAGTTATCAATATGTTTGTACCCCTGGTTGTTGTTTTAAAATCATATCCACCATATTGTCTTCTTCCTCCTCTCACAGTTTTCCCGCCAGAACCTGTTGTTCTCCCCTGTTTTCCCGCTCCTCTGCCTGTGATTGGTTGCAGTTTGCCGCAGTGCAGAGATAGCTCCCATTGGTCCTTTCCCCCGGATACCCGAAATCTCCACCCTTCCTTATTACAATATCCAATCCCAATCCCTCCTGACTTGTCAATCCCTCCCTCCTCCCCTTGCTTGAGCCCAACCCCTTAAACTACCCTATATAAGTCTGTGTTTCCCCCAATAAATTTGGCATTGCTTCCCTCACCCTCAACTGTGTCCTAGTCCTTATTGCAGTGCCCTATCCTTTCCCTTACAACCCACGAGCTGTGGCAACTGACAGCCTGTGCCACACTGCATTTCTGGTGTGCATTCCCCGACCAGCCTGTTAAAGACTTGTCTTAGGAGTAGGATGGCCTTGTATGGGTCAGATGGAGTTACTGCATTAGCACTTCCGTATTTATCCCTGAGAACCTTCTGCTCAGCATCATTAAGGTAAAGCATGTGACTGTGTAGCCTCCCAGGCATGCATCCTTGCTCCTTCCTGTGATTCAGAGGTTTCCCTCTTTGCAGACACCATCTGCAGGGGTGATGAGCCTCTTTTATCAGCAGTATCTGCAATCTACTTGTGCTACAGAGTCTTTGGAAAAACGAGTTGCCTGTGCGATGGAAATGTCCTGGGGGTAGGAGATGATGCCAATGTCAGATTACTTTTGGGGCATGTACTGGAGACAGACCTGTTTTAGCATTAAATATTCACAGGTGAAAATCAAGGTCACAGCCCAATAGCTTGTGACACCCCAGAAGGAACTGCCAGGGCCAACCAGACCCAGCATTTGAGCAAAGCACACTCACAAGGGTTGCAAACAGGCTTCGAGACCAAAGATGCTGTTGCTTGGGGAATTCAGCCTTATAGTTATTGCATGGCATGACAAAAGCATAAGGTAGCAACAAGGTAGTGCAATTTTTTGCTTTCCTCTTTGAGCACTTAAGCCCATTGTTTATATATATTATCAACATGCTCAAAATCGCTGTGCACCTAATGTCTGATTCTTTGTAGGTGTGTACCTGACCAAGTCATTCACGTTTCCGTTGGTGGGCCTGGGCAAAAATGCATTAGGGTTGAAACTCTTATGCCACTAATATACTGCTTGGTGGCCTTGACACGCCTGAGGGAGAATTCCCAAAGGCTCTTTCTCCTGTATAATCTGCCAGTGCAGTCTATTGCTGTGACATATAAGAGATTGTGCCACACAGAGTGAAGCTGGCACATTGCAGTTATAAGCTGGATGTAGGGAACTCCTGTGTGAACACAGTGTCAGATCTTGTATCAAGAAGTGAGGCAAGCTCAAAAATAAAAAAAGGTTTAGATAAACCCACAACAGCCAGTAACTTTGTAATTAACCCTATTGTTCAAATATTCAAGTAAAATTCCTGCTCTGAACTGCTGGATTCCAAAATATGATATCTGCAGAGAGAGATTTGAGTGGTCTTTGCAGAAAGCTATGGGCTACGAAAGTTGGGGAAAAAACCTCCACGTAAGAAGCAAACAAGATACCATTGGTGTGACATGCCTTGCCCAAGCCAGAGAGTCCGCACTCTGATCTCATCAGACCTGTGCAGAAGACCTATTGTACTTTCTTTCCCTTTGTGTTCCCTGAATCCTTACATTCTGTAGACCCGAATATCTGTTCCCCCTGTAAAACCCCCTAAGACAAAATGGGTTTTCTCCTATGATGTAAGTGCTAAGACCCAAAAAGGTTGTAATTTAGGATTTCCCCTTTACCTCATCCCTGTAAAGTCCCTAATTGTAATAGTTCTGCCCCCTGATGAATATGTAAAACCCTTGTTGAATATGTAAACCCTAAACCCTTTAAATATGAGCTTGTAAGTCCAATAAATCATTCCAGCTTCTTGCTTCCCTTGAAATGTCTTAGCTTTATTGACCTCCACACTGAACCTCTTGAATGTTTCAGTTTTGACCCCTATATTGTTCCATTTTCGTGCTGCTTTATGTGCTTCAGTCCTTCTAAGACAAAATGACTTGCAGTGCATGTTTTATTATGGTACATGTTTTTGTTTCACACTTCATTATATATTTCTGTTTCTATATTCCATTATGCATCTCAGCTATTGTACCTCCTTTGGCAAATCACACGCCATGCTGCATTAGAATTTCTATTCTTGTTTTTGCTTGTCATTATGAATGATTTTTATCACAAATAATTTTATTTCTATTTCATATCACATATTTCATCTTCCAGACCCTCACTGTGTTCATGTTACATTATACACTGGGAGGTTTGCTTCCCATCAAACACTGGTTTTTTACAACTTATTACAGATTTTTTCACCATACATTTAATCTTTCTTAATTCGTTCTGCATTTTTCCTACTGCATCACAGGATTCACCATTTAACTTCAAATCTTATTTAATCTTTCTTCTTTGATCTTAAAGGTGCATTTCTGGTCTTGCCTATCATTACTCCCTCCGATTTTGTATTTCATGGCTTACTAAAATTTTTCAACTTATTATGTATTCCTGATGTCAAATCCCGTTATGAGTTTTCCTTTTCATATCTCATTAGCCACTTTTTTTGATTCTGCATCTCAATATGAATGTTTTTTTACATCTTGTTTCCAGTTTCCAATTTCGATTTTTGCTGTGCATGTTCATTTTTATTTCACTGCTTGGTTTTGCTTCAGCATCTCATTATGTGCTTTTAGATCTAATTAGGAATTTCATGTATCATCGCTTATTAGCCAATTTCCTTTTTGTTGCCCATTACAGACTATGCATTGCATTCTGAGTGTGAGCTTTCAGATTTCCCTGTGCATTTTCTTTTTCTCACATTCTTTAGTTAAATTCTTAACATCTTATGATAAATTTCATATATTCCCATGTGCATCCTACTATGATTTTTCAAATCTGTAACAATTTTTTGCTCATGTGTAAACTGTCTTTCTTTTGCACCTCAATAAACTTATTCTTTTAATAACTCATTAATAATTTGAATAACATCATATTGCAATTTTCATTTTTATATATTGTACTATGTTTTAATTTAAAGAAGCCATAATGAGCTTCCATCTTCGTATTTTTTGAAACTTGGGGATGGGGATGGTACCTCTTAGCATGCATTTTTGTATCTGCAAATCCTCCCATATTTCCTTTTCATATTGTTCATATTTTTCTGTGTTTCCTTTTTCAGAGCTATTTCTGCACTTTGCCTAATGCACTCAGTTCTGCAGCTTGATTTGTTTCTAATTACATGTTTCATATTTTGTAGCTCATGGTACACTTCTGATTTTGAATACTCCTGTGCTTTTCTTCTTTATTTATTTATGAATTTTTATTTTTGCATTTCTTTATGAAGTTCCCCTTTCAGAATTAATTTTCGTTTTTGTCTCTCACCAAACATCAGTTTTTCTAATAAATTTTCCTGAATGAATCACCTGGTCTGATTTTTTAACTTACATCCTTTGGTGTATAACATGACCCATTTTACATTTTTTGTGTCTCTTCTTTTAAGGTTTATATCTGTTCTGCATTTCATTGTGCAGCTGCATTATTCACATTTTGTTCCCCATTTGTCTTTAAAATGCCATTACATGTTTCCATTTTACAAGTCCCTATGTGTTGCTTATATTGCATTTTTCTACTTACGAGTACTGTTTTTGTTTTTGAGCAGTTTTATGTGCACCAGATGTGATTTTTGTTCATCTCATAATACATTACTCTATTGCCTCATTATAATTTTTTCAAGTTTTCCTTCTGTTATCTATGTTCTTACTGCAGACTGGTTTTGGGTTTGGTTGTGTTTTTTTTGTTTGTTTGGTTTGGTTTGGTTTGGTTTTTTGTTGTTTTGGGTTTTTTTACAATTTATTGTATCTCAAATTGCACATCTCATGTTTGTCTTTTCACCTCTAATTGAAATATTTCAGTTTTTTAACTTGGTATGCATTTTCTTCTCTAACATATGCTCTTTAAAGACATGTTGAGGTCTGTAGCTCAACATCACTTTTAACTTGCTTATCACATGCCCTCATATCCCCTTGCACCTCTTATTCCTCACTTGCCGTTGTTTCACCGTTTCATTTTTACTTTCAAACAAGTGCCTTTTTTTGTATCACACTACAGCTTTTCATTTCTACCTCTTTTTTAATTTTCTGTTTCTGTCACCTCACTTTGACTATTCTTTTCCCTAGGATGTTGAATTTCCTTCTTTATATAACTTTATGTCTTTTTATTTGTATTTCCTTTAGTTTACACATTTTTATTACACATCAGTGTGCAATGTTTTCTGCATTTCTTTCTCTTTCTCCTCTTACACACTTGCATTTCTTTATGATTTTTCCATTTCATCATGCCTTTTCCTACTCACCCATGACTTTTAAAGATTTTACTTTTCACTTTTACATATGCATTCATTTTTATGAATCACCTTTCATTCTGTACCTTCTCAGAAAATATTTTTCCCCTGATGCATCTCATTGCTTTTTGGCTTCTCATTGAATGTGTTCTTTTCTGCAACACTGTAGGTTTTGTTTGCATAACTGTTATACACCTTCTTTTTCACTTGAACTTGCCTCCATCTCATCATGTGTCCCTTTCTGCCCCTCATTATGCAAGTATTTTCACATGCCACCACAGAACTGGTTTTCACATCTCATAATTAACTTTCATTCCCTTCTCTCTCACAATAATCTTGAGTAGCTGATCACTCAGAGGTAGTTATTTTGCCTTTGTGTAATACCTTCTTAATGGTGAAAACAAAGTTTACTTCCTCTCATACTTGGTCCTTCTCTTCTTCTACTTGCTACTTGTGTATGTCAAAACAATTTAATTGATACTTCTTTCTTTTCTTCCCACTGACCAAGTTTTTTTGGTTCACAGAAGAAGCCAAGAGGCAATACAACAGAAAGTAGGGATATCAGCACAGAAAATACATTGCAGACACTAAGGGAATACAGAAAGTTGAGGATGAACATATGTTTGGAAAACTTTGGTCAAGTTTGTCATTAAAATCATACACGTTTTGAAATGCTGATTGCATTAGCAAGCACTTGCCACTTTCATAATCAGATGCACTTTATGAAAATCAGATTAGGCAGTTTCTTGGCGATTCCTATCTTATCTTGGGGGAGGGGAAAAAAGGTAAGAGAAATCTGGTTCTCCAGCTTGGTCCATGGGTGCAGTTACACAGATGAGGATAACAGTGATGGTGATTATGCAGCTGCTGCCCCTGAGCTCCATTTGAAGAACCATAGAAATGCTGTTTGGAGGAGACCTCTAGAGGGCTCCAGGTCAGCATCCCATCAGAGCGGCAAGTGCTGTTCAGCCTCCTGGCCTGGACCAGCTCCACTTAGGGTGTCCCCTTACCTTGCTCATATCCCCAGAACCCCAGTTCAAACTGAGCTTGTTCCTCAACCTCCTCATCTTGAGCAGAACAACAGGAGGTTGTGCCAGCCTGGGTTTCACCAAGCCCCAGCTTGAAATCCTCCAACTCTGCATACTACACGTCTTCCTGGGCAACCTGCTCTGCTCTGGTGCTGTGTTGCTCTCCTGGTGAAGCCCCAAGGTGCTGGATGCAGTTATTGCTGTGGATTATATGGCTTGGCACTATGGCAAAATGTGGGTTTTTTTCTCCTGAAGCAGTGTAGACAGTGATCTCGCAGTCCTCCAAGTCTCTTTACCCAATCCTCCTTAGCTGGAGAGGGGAAGAGGACAAGGCCATTGGTGCTAGGTGTGTTTGTGTGTGGACTGAGTGTGCCCGACTACACTGATCCATGTGGCTGAGTGTATGTGTATAGAAACTGTTATGTAGGTATGTATGTATTACCTCTGGCCAATACATGCTCAGCCTTGCTATGAGTTGGCCTGTGGGCATGGAGCTGTAGCAGCATTTCTGTCCTGGGCTCCTGGATTTGGCAAACCCTAACAGTCACAGCCATATCCCTAGGTCTGTGTGCTGTACAGATTTGCTGAAGATGGGCTCTCTTACCAACCAGGCCACAGACAGAAATGTTGAACCACTTGGGTACCGGTACGAACCTCTGCTTCACTCACTGTCATCTTCCAGCTGGACATTGATCATGACCTTCTGAGCATTTTAGTCCAAACAATTTTAAGCCCATTCAACAGTCTTGTCCATTATACTCATTCTCAGCTTTCAAATGAGGACATGGTGAGAGGAAGCACCTAAAGCCAAGGTACATCACATCCTGTTCTCTTTTAAATTTTTGTATCCTTTTCCATTTCCTTTTTCTTCTGTCCCCAAGAGGCATCTTAGGAAAGAAAACCTCTCCAACTCCTAGAACTTTTCTATATTAAGAATTCCAGACATGTTCATAATAAATATTTATCATATTATTGTTTCCATGCCTTACATGAGCTGCTACAAGCTGCAACTGGTGAGAGACACATATGGTCTCCTGTATCAGCTGTATAGGATCATAAAGTTGGAAAGGAGTTGTGATTGTTCTGGCAGTAGGGTTTTTGGCAGCACTGTAGGAGAAACATATTAATGGAGAATTAGTTCCCTTGAATCCACACTAATTTGATCCCACCCCAGTGACCAGGACTCTGGCTTTTTACAATTTTTCATGTTATCAGTGCTACTAGTAGCCTAAATATTGTTTTAAAGTGCATTTAACTGCAAAATTATTTTTACGGGAGGGAAAACAAAAAATATCATTCACAAATAAACTTTCCTCTTGAAGATAAATTATATTTGAAGCTGAAAAGTGAAACAAGTGGGAAACAACCGTATCTTACCCTTAACCTCTCAGTAAAATGAAGATTTTATTTTGGTTTCAGTTATGAGAGAGGTATCTCAGCACAGAATTGATTTTCTTGCTTCATTTCATGGGCATGTAAAATAAATACATTAAATGAAGTGAGCAAAAAGTGTAAACCAACATAAATACATTACAACAAAGACTTTTGGCTTAGGATAAAAGTGGGTCTGATACCTACCCAACATTCATTCCTTTTTTTTTTTTTTTGCATCATTCTTGAAATTCTGCTTAGAGAGGATGATAGATCTTTGAACACTCCTTTATATCTGTCCTTAATTTCTGAGTGCTTAAAAGCAACATGTTACTTCTTTACATGCAACTGTTAAAATGAAAACCTAAAATCCTCAATTATAGCAATTTAAAGGGATATGAATAAATGAGATTATTAGGGAAATTTTTGTTCTTGAATACTTCCTATATTGATATTATCATCCCTAATGACAGTTCATTTGGTTTCAGACTGTGCTAGGAAATGTGTATTTGTCTGGACAGCAGTTTCCTGTGAATCTGGAAGGCACTTGGTTTCTTCTGTGCATAATTTAGTTCTTGGCTGGCACTTGTAGCACTGGTGTGTAACCTGAATACGTCTGTATTCACAATTGTTCTGAGTGAAGGTAAGCAAGAAAAATTACAATAACTTTGTTCAACCTCTGAACTCTTTTGAAAGGATATGCAAGATCAGCATCCTTTGTGTAATATGTTCCTTTTGCAGCTTCTTCTAGGTCATTAAATAAATGAGCTGCAAAAAGAACATGTGGAACTTTCAGTTCCATTGTGTCTTCCCTTATATCAAATAAGAGTATTATTTTCAATTTTCATTCATTTCCTGTTAGAAAAAGGATGCCTGCACTTGCTATCTGGGAGATTTTCATGAGAATGAAAGGTAACCAAGAGATTCTTCAGATGAAGATTCAAATTCTGGGTACGACACAGTCTGGATTCTGGTGTTGAGTGCTGACCAACATTCTCTGATGGCCAAAGGTTTAAATCAGCTGATGACTTTCACATATGTGCACAAGACAATTGGAAGTACTTCTTAAGTTCAAGGTGAGCCGAAGCTGGCATAGCCTAGGAGCCGTGCCTAAAATTATGTACTGCACTGGCCAATTGCCCAGTGTAAATATATTTGGGACATATTAGGGCAGTATTCGAGACTGTAGATCTGACAATCCAGCTGCATCCCCTGTGGATGCAAAAAACCAATATCAAACAGGCCAAACCAAAACAAAGTATTGCATTTTTTCACAAACACAACGATCTAAAGATATCATCAGAAGGAGGCCTATAGGAAGCAATACCTTATTAAAATATGTGGTATAATGAGGAGAAAAGTAGGCAAGTTCTGAGCAGATGATCCTTTCTCCAGGACATAGTTAGGGATTCAGATTAACTCCCCTGAGGTGAGTTATTTCTCCAACTAACTTTGCAAGGAAAGGTTTCTGGAGTCTTCAGAGTAGACAGGATATTAGAGCAAGGGGGGAAAGAGAGAGGGAGAGAGAAGTGTTGTATTCTGTAGAGCATAAAATTTTGTTTAGAGGGGGAGGAAGTAAACTATAATGTGCCATAAAAAGTGTCTCTATTGAGGCCACAGGTCTTAATGTTCTAAGTGTTATGCATTTAATTCCCAAGTGCGTCTGAACACAATGGTCTGTAGGTCTCCCTTGGGGATCAGGACTGAGAAATAAAGTGCTTGCTCTGTGCAGAGCATTTCCTTGATGTCTGTCTGTTTCATTCTTTACACACTAGTACAGGATCTAATTCTGGTTAATTCTGGAGGAAGTAAGTAGTGGCTACTTACTTCCTCCTCCACAGTTCCTGTGAGCTTTTGTCGTGAGCTGAGTCAAATGTGCAAAAGTCAGGTCTGAGAGTGGAGTAAGGCCACTAGTAGATTTCTTTGGGGATCTGGGCTTATGCTTCTGCTGTTCAACACATTCATTAACAAGCTAGAAAAGGCAGGAAACTGAGGTGACAAAGTCTGCAGCTGATACTGAGGTACCAGAGTGGTAAAAGAAGTGGCTGCTTTTCAGCAGAAACTCATCATCATACTGTCTGGGCACTACAATGAATTATGAAATTTTTGTTAGTAAACATGAAGTGATACACACAAGGGGAAAAATAATCCCAATTATATGTATAAAAAGAATGGCTCCTAGCTGACTGTTACCTCTTGGAAGGGAGAATTTGCGGGTACAAAAGATGCCTCCATGCATATGTCAGCTCAGTGCTCTGAGGTGGCTGAAAAGCAGATGGAGCCGTATAAGGGGAGCAGGCTCAATCCTTCAGCAGCTCTTGGTCAGGAGAAGCAGGATACTGGAATCAGCACCAAGAAGATGTATTTTAGGTTTGACCCAATGTGGCCATCTTTACACAGATGATTCTGTCACATCTCAGTGTTAAAGGTGTTCTGTTGACAAAATTTTGTGTGGTCAAAACAGATTTCTTTTAGTCTAGATCCCTTTACTGTATTTTGTACAGTGGAAATGTACTTCTGAGTTTAGCAAGTTTGGGAGGCTTCTTACAGGTCATCAGCAAGGTTTCCTAAATACTCCTGGGAAGGGCTTTTGTATTCAAAAATCTATGTCATGTTTTCACTTGTGTCACTTGGACCAGTGGTCAGGATTCACAGGACTGAGTAGCCGGGACTGAAGAAAAGTCCTTAGTCCAACACTGATGCATCACGTCACTGGCACATGTCCAGCATGCAGCAATAAAGTGCCCAGCATATGACAATGATACACTCAGCACAAGGCAATCACAGGACAGTCACACGCCCATCATGCGCCAGGCATGTGCTAATCAGGTCTGTTGCATCTTAAACTACAGTTGTCCTTTTGGAAGAGATGCCCTTTCTACTGTGTCACTCCACAGGCACTTGTGGAGTGACACAGTGAGGGAGTGAGGTAGGGATGAAAATGAGACACTGGGGTTGGATTGATAATTCGGGGAAGACAGACTGGTAGAGAGCTAAAATACCCAGGTTAATGGGTATTTTAGAAACCTCTTGTGGTTTCTAAATGTTGGACTCGAGTACCTACATATCATTTTATCTCCATTTATCTCCATTTTAAAAAGATTTTTAGAGTTCTTTACTTCATCCAGTCAGTCATTTACTCTTGTCTTTACAGATAATGTTCTTCTAACTATGTTACAGAGTAATTTAATTTGGAAGAGGCCTTTGGATACCACCTAGGCCAATTTCCTATTCTAACTCAAACCTAGATATAGGATACTCCTTAACATAACTTCTGTAATTTGCTAAGACATTAAGAGCAGCTCATTTTAATTTCTTGCTTCTGGGCACTCTGTGTTATTTGAATGCAAAGTAGTATTCTAATATTAAATTCATATAAAAAAACCCCACAAAAACAAAGCAGAATGTCCTTCCTTGATCTTCTTCAGTTTGTGACAGCAGTTTGGCTCTGATTTGTTGTGCATCCAGATGCCCACCTTTCAACTGCTGCTGTGCAGCCTAGTCAATCCATGTGTGGACTGGCAGCTAGCCATTCAGGACAGAGCGACATGCAGCCACCCTATATTGCCATTGCCTACAAAGCTGAACTGTCTCGCTGAGGAAGATGGTTAGGAGGCTAGAGGATTCATGTGTGGAGAGGGTTGAGGTAGCTGGGTTTATAAGTTTGTGGGAAGGAAGGTTGGAGGGGGAGGGGGAAACCTCACTGCAGTCTTCCTTTACCTAAGGGAGTGGCAGGAAAGACGGAGCCAGATTCCTGGGAAATATGCATCCTTAAAGATTTCTGAAATGCAATACAACATGGAAATTAGTTCTATGCCAATATGCAGAGAGAAACCTGTGGACTGTTCTGCCTGTAACTGTTGCTTTCACAGAATAGGCAGAAAAAAATTTGTTTTCTTTAGCAAAATTTATGAGCTTTTGGCTATTGTTATTTTTTCCCTAAAAATAAAAAAATTGAATAACAAAAAATTCTCATCTGTGGGCTACTGAAGCTTTCTCTTTTGCTTTCTGTTCTTATCCCAGCCGAGTTTCTGAAGGGAGTAATAAATTCTTAATGGTCCACTGTTCAAGCTATTTGATAAGAACAAAGTTACCTCTCAAAGTAATATATATTCTATGCTTGCTGAGGTATGGACTGCCTATTGACTAGATTTGTAGCTATTGTGAATCATGACATAGAATAAGTGCCCATAAAAAGTAAAGAAAATCAGAACCCAACCCATTAATTTTCACTAATAAGATTCTGTAAGGGTTGAGACAGAAAAACTTACAAAAAAGACTGAATAATGTCAAAGTGTGTGTTGGAGCCTTTCTTATGCCTGAAGAACACTCCAGTTTCATACAGCACATTTTTGTTTAGTGTTCAAAATCTCCTTCAAAGCCACAAAAGTAAATGATGCCCCTCCCTGACTTCTGGTTATCTTCAGAAGTCTAATCTGGAATTTCTTGACTCCTGGAAGGTTTGATGTGACTGGCGCATCTCTCAAGGAGGAATATTTTTTCCCCCCAGTTCACTAAAGAGTACTGTGATACAAAAACATCTTGATCACAAATAATCTTTTAGACCTAATGTTTTCATACTCAGACTTTCCAAGCCCCAGGAAAATTATGCTTTCCTCAGACTTGAAAATTGAAGCAAAAATCCATGACCATGTTTAAAGCAAGACAAGAAGTTATCTATGAATGTAAGCCAATGTTACTTCTTGTTAGATCCAGTCCAGCAGTTTCAAGGCAGAAGGCAAGAAAAGTCTGAGGTCAAACCAGGTAGCCAGTCCACAGCTCAGGCACAGGAATTGGGTCCTTGGCCAGGCACAGGTGTGCTATGATATGGCTAGAGACAAGGAAACCTACAGCACAGATCAGACTAACAGGGATTAACAGCACAGGATGATCTTAAATGGGTCTGGACTCATGAGTAGAAAGGGTGGATGAAGCCCACTGGTGACATTAACCAAGGCCTCTTAGTGCCCTCAGTGGTCTGACACATCTTGGAACTGTCAAGAGCTGTCACTAACATTTCACAAGAAGAAGAAAATGAGATTTTGGACCATGAAGTTGACTATCTCTGGGTTCACCTGGGAGCCTTAGAACTTCATTAGACGTATCCCATGGTCATCCTCTGTCTTTCAGTGTGCAGCCTAGCTGGAGATAAATTAAGCAAATGCCTTCATTATCTGATCTTTCTCCTTATTTTTCAATGGCACTTGGTTTTCTATGCACCATTCAGAACTTGCTCTGATAAAAACCCAAATATTTTTATTAATATATTTTTGTCTTCAACTTATCACAATATTATGAACACGCATGATAAATTGCTATTGTATCTTCACAGTACCCCCGAGGGGAAGAAAACTCTCATAGATTCAGAGAAATTGAAAAATTCATTTCATTTCAAGCTGCAAGTACTTGGTATAGTCACAAATCAGAAAAATAAATTTAAATCAGGCAATAGAGTCTCACTTAAGGAATCCAACAATAGAGAAACATAAATGAGTTATTACCTTTAGGTAACTTCATTTACTAATTTAACAAGCATCCTTATATGAACACTCAACAGGCAAGGTTGCATAATAATCCTACTAATAAACATTTAATTTCCTTAATCAGGAGACCATGTGGTCTCACATGGCCTCCTGCCTTGATGACACCATGCCTTCAAACTCTGGCACTTCTGCTGCCTCTGTTATACTGCCATGTTTCATCCACAAGGCAAACACATCTAGTCTGCTGAACTAGATACTGAAGAGAGAAAAAAGAGGATTTTTGCAGTGAATAATAATGTTCATGCTTCTGAACTTGTGTGTGAATCTACTCAAAACATTTCCTTTGTGTGACATTTGTAAGCCTTTCATCTGTTTTAAAAAAGCATAAATCCCATCACAGAGGAGACAGTCACTGAGCCCATCACAAGCAGATCTTTTGCACACCTGTGTGTCACTAAACGTAGTGGAAAGATGAGCATCAACAGCTGATGTTATCTTCTACTTAAATCAGCCCTGATTTCACAGATGTTTTTCGACAGCAGAGGAATGATAAAACTTGAGAATTGTAGACAACATTAGACTTTCCAGAGTGGAAAGATACATTATTTGCCACAGACTGTCATCTCATCACAGTCATTTTTTCCAGTCAGTGCTCCCTTCTTTTATGCTTTCTTCTGTCTTAGCTCCCCAAGGGAAGCAAACAAGAAATACTGTTGCATTGTGAGTCTTAGGGAAGACATTGTGTTTGAGGAATCAGTAATCTTCAGCAAGCTCTGGCAGCCATACTGGATCTTTGACTTGGTGTATGGATATATGTTTTCATGAGTGACTGCTGCATAAGCTCAAGTATATAGCAGTAGAGGGCACATGCTGGAAGGCTCTGGATGTGTACTGCTACTGGATACAGTTCTGAGGTACATCTGTTCAGGCATGCTCTGGTGGGCATAAAGAAAGAGAATTATGGAGAAGTAAATGTCAAAACAAGATCTATAGGGGTTTTTTTGCTATGCTAGATGTAAGGAGACGCGGTACTGGGTGGGACTGAACCTCTCCTCAGGTAGGATCATGCCGTGGCTATACATCCAGGCCCTGTCTGGTGTTGCAGGAGAGCAGCATTTCCAGCATCTGAAGAAACACAAATTTACGTGCTATCTGTATTTCTCTTCCCATTTCTATTATGTTTTTATTACTATTATTAAAGCAGTCTTGTTACACCACGTGCTGCTGTGCCTTTTCTACTGAGATCCAGAGAGAACCCTGCACACCTCCCAGCGCAGAGCAACTGTGCAGCTGAGTGAGGAGGAGGGGAGTTAGCAGTTCCTTTATGAAATACAAAAATAGTTCATACTGTTTGCTTTAAGAAGTTTGACGGGACATGTCATTTAAGGCTTTGAGGGGTAGAGTGCCTCCTGAGATATGTAGTTGTTAAACTGTACAGTGAAGGAATGGTGAGAAACATATGTGTTGTCATACCACTCCCCCGTGACACGTTGCAACTTTTTGCATACTGAAGGGGAACAGCTCTAAGATATTATGGGGAGCTTGTATCATACTTCCTGGAGAAAACATAACAGCATTTTCATCAAAGCTGAGCATTGTGTATAGATCCTCTAATAATTAAAAAAAGCAAAATAAGAACAAAACATCTTTGCTGCACTGCCTGCCTGTTTTATTCTTCCTGTTACTTAGAAAGCTCTTTCAGGATGGATAACCTGATTTGGTACTAGTAGAACATTAAGTTCTACTATTAAGTTGAACTCCTGTGAACACAAAGCAAGTCAGACATTTCACTGCAGTCCTTTGTTCTGTTATCAGGAATATCATCAGCAAAGTTCATTAAATACCTCTTTATTTCCACTGAGGACCATCTTCACTTTCTAATCTGGAGAGAATACTACATTTCTCATCCTGCTAGATAAAACAAACAGAAAAAAAAAATCCCAGGGAGACTGAATTATCACTTAAAGGAACTTACTTTCTCTTTGTTACTCTCTTTTTTTTTCTGCCTAGCTTCTCTGGTTTTTTCCCCCCACTAAAAAGAGACTTACTTTTGTTTCAGCAGTAGGTCGTTCTCATGTTGAGCTCTCATCACTGAGGAGATAGGTTGCTACAGTATATTGCTATCTTCAAATCTTAGCTGATACTTCTCAGTCTTAGTATGTGCATTCAGACTGTGCTTTCAGATTAGCCAAGAAAAAAGGAAATTATCTCAGGAATTTAACTTTTCTTATAGTTTCTCTCCAATAAAGAAGAGAAATAAATCAAGGAGGTAAAGATTTTTACATAAATTAATCATAGGAGAAGATGAGCTTGAGCTCCCTTGCGAAGTCACATGTCTTGTTCTGCAAATTCCTAGCTGAACTGAGTTCAGCAGGGTTGAGAACTCTTACAGCAGGGTCAGAAGACTATATTGTGTTTCCATGGAAATTATGGAAATTTCGTACGTCTCTTCTGAAATCAGACTGAGGTCAAGTGTTCTGCAGGATGGTCCTGTGATTAACTGTCCTAAAAAGCAAGGCTCTAGAACCTTGTATCCAAACAAGTCATGAAGCCTTTTAGAAAATAAATGTCAGGCCTTGGAATATACAGCATAATTTCTTTAGAGATGGACAAGCTTACACATTTTCATGATAAATTTTGTTTAGACATTTGAATAGTCAAATGCTGTGCATATAAATATATGTTGCAAATTATTTTATCCCTTTGAGAAAATACTATCAGAATGCAAAGCAGAAGGATAAATTTTGCCATTTTCCTATTTGATAGATCTTGGTGCAACAATGACTCTGAATAAGAGATTCTCGTAGAGATTTGCAAGACCCATAGAAAGATTACAGGTACAAGGAGACGAGATTTTAATGAAAAAAAGGAAGAAGCAGGAGCTATTTTAGTAATTGTTACAATTTAATAATTGTTTACTTTTCAATTTTTTTTCCTAAGCAAAAGTAACTCTAGTAGAACAATTCCTACCTGTGAAATCAAAATTAATGATACTAATAGTGACTTCTATTTTCAAGAATAGTATATTTTTCTATATGCGTTCTTACCCTGCATGAATGATCCGGTCTTACACTATCTAAAGAGGAATTATAGAAACAGGGGGCATGAATTTTCACAAGCACAACAGAGAAAAGGGAAAAAACATCACTTAAAAGGGGAATTCTGAATAGAGGTAGGGAAAAAATTATTCAGCACTGGAGCATTCATTTGCTGAAATATGTTGCTCAGGGAAATTGTGGAATCAGAATCCTTGGAGATGTTCAAAACTCATGTGTTACTCAGAGTAACCTGAATTAGTTTTGAAGATAGTCTTGCTTGGAATTGTGCTCAAGTCGGAAGACTTTCAGAATTCCTTTAAGTGCTTCTGTTATCCTATGATGTCAGTTATATCACTGAGTGATAAGTCATGAGAAAATGACAGGACTAATAATTGGATTTTCTGAGAAGATGCATGGGACTGCACGAGTACATGAGGATCAAGCAGCAAAATATGTTGCACTCAGTCTCAAGAAGGAGTAGGAGAGGGGGCATATTGTGGCAATGATGGCTGCTTAGTTCAGAAATACATGGAAGTATTTCATATGTTGCAGATAAGTGTGTGGAATTTTTTTCACTGGGAAGTCATGATGTGAATTATTGAGGTAAAGCAATATCTAGACAGTTGCATAGAAAAATTATGATGTTTGCTTATCCAAAATGTTAAACAAAGTGCATCCCAATATTTACATTTTGAGATACAAACTGATTATTTGCAATACCTTTTGCACTTAGCACACTAAACGTTAGGCCAGATGCTTTGGATATAAAATCACTTAAATATTTCAGCTTTGCAAATCTCTGTAGTAGAGGTGAACATGAAAAGCAGAACACTAAGATAAACAAGTCAGTGGTAAGATCCTATCAAATGTTATTGCTATCTAATTCTTTCTCTTTCCTTGTCTCTGCAGATTAGATGCCTGTAAAACAAATGTTCTTTGAGAATCCTAGGACAGTTCTTGCCAAACCTTGTGATAAAAGTGTGTCTTACTGGTATTGAAAATTAGAAAGGAGGAGCATACACTCTTTTTCTTCTACACTTGCACTAAAGTCAATGGAGCAAAAAAATTGTTAAAAGATGCAAGCAATAATTTATTATTTGCAAAGGTATCCTTGCCTGCAGTATTCTGTACACTGTTATGAATTATTTTTCTGGACATTGTGTGTGGCTGTTATGTCTTGCTGCAACAATCTCTTGTGTTGGTAAAGCCAACAGGTTTCAAATTCTTCTTCTAAGGGGTTCTTTGTTTTGATTTTACATTTGTGGGATTCTTGAAAAAGGTAAGCTAATGTGACTGCAATTTTGTAAGAGGTATCAATGATTCATGGCATCTGAACGTAACATGCAGACTGGAACAGATTGCAGTGTTGATCAAAGATAATAAAGGCATAAGCATTGACAAGAGATCTTCAATTTATTTCAAACATGAGAATGTGTGCTGAGGGAGACAGATCTGCTTCCTTTTACATTAATATTATATATTCTCTATCTTCTCATTTCTTGGTTATAATAATTTTAAGTATCAGTAAGACTGGATCACATTTGAAACTGAGATACTATAAATGGCTTTGGTACTCTAAAAGATTTTGTCACAGAATTTCAAACATTACAAAAACTAGTCATGGAAACTGAATAATGCATTTCTGAATTTGTCAGAGTAATTTCTAAAGATAGTTATTAAGATCCAATAAAACTTGTGAAAAATTTAGTCTAGGTTCTCTTTTGAAGAATTAATGTATATGTGACAGTATATTTATTCCAGAATGGTTGTTACAATCTGCTAAAATATTACAGAAAGAACTTTTATATTCGAATGTTCCCTTAAGCAAAATTAAAACTCATACAAGTTAACTGTTGATGCCAAAACTGTTTTTATTAATTGCTAAGAGATGCGAAGAGAAAGAGGAAAAAATAAGAAAAGGTTAGAAAATGCTAAGATTCCTTTTTAGAATCATAGAAAAAGATTACCACCAAAAAACTACCTATTCGTCCGAGCTGACTTGTGGAGTGGGGGGGGAGAGGGAGAGAAAGAAGCAGCTTTTGCCTTTTTTTTTTAACTCTGGCTCCTCCGCTTTTCGGTGTGATGTTATCTCTTTAGCTGCAGGGGGTCTGGAATGCAGCCAGGATGTGGACTTCACTGCTCGCACCAGCCCTGTCTCAGGCTCGTGCAGAGGCCTCGGTCCCGCTGTACCTCCCAGAAATAGGGTCAGGGTGGAAAAAACTCACGCAGGTAGTCCTGGAGGGTCCCGGTCCAATTCCAGACGGCAGAGGTTCAGTCTCTGGTGATAGGCAGGCAGCTTTCGGTGGCAGGAGAAAAAAAAGGTGAGGGCGAGGCGGGGAGAAACTCTCAGCTGGTAAAGCCAATTGTCTTTCCCACTCCTCTTTCCCCTGATCTTCCCAAGTTTCTCTTCAGCTTTTATAGTGTTCAAAGGAGGTAGTCTGTGGTGTTTTGGCACGTAGCCCTGTTCAGATGTTCGTAGAGATATGATAAGGATGGACAATACCAGGATCTTTTGGCAGGAAAACTCCAGTGGGAAACTTTGGTGAGAACTTCTGGTGGAAAACTGACACAGAAGTTTTGGTAGGAAGTTTTTGACAGGCAGAAACAATGGCGAAATATAATTTTTGGCATTTGTATGTTATCTGTCTGTTACACTGGTGTCCACAGTTTTAAATATGAGAAGACTATGCATCTCTCCAGTTATTTTCTAAAACAGTGCTCTCACCTCTGAGAAATTCAGTCCACATCTAATCTGAAGATAACCGAAGAGAACAGAAATAACACGCTCACATTACTGGTATTTGAATACTACCTGATGTATAGAGATGCAGAGAAAAGCTTTTTTTGATGAAAAACAGAGATGTGAAAACCCTTTTTTAATGCATGATTTGTATAGCTGTCACTTTCTATTTTGTAATTAGCTTAAGTTAGAAAGAAGGTTTCAGAAACAGACTAAAATGAAAATAGCCCAAGACTCTCCACTGCAGTGTGCTCTGGAGTCATCTTTCATGGCAAGCATTACTTTATGCAGCAGAAAATCCAGAAGCAGTTTCTGGAGCTACAAGAAGCTATAAGCCCATTGCCTTTTTACAATGGGAGCCCAGGTTCACCCCCCCGCTTCTCCCATTTCTCCTGTTTTTCTTTTTTTCTCACAAGTCTCACCTGTACAAACCAGGGATCCAACCCTAGGTCACTGCCTACTGCTACAAGCACTTCCCTTCTGCCTTGAAGTCAGGAGCTCACTAAGCCTTCCTCACCCACCTGTGTTCTGCCTCAGCCAGTGCCATGTTCTGAGAGAGTAATGCAGACACCAGACAGGATTACATCAGGTATCAGTAGCTGGGACCTCACACTTCTGTTAGTTACGACCAGGTAAGCACTGCATTAGTGCAGGGAAAAGGTGTGTTGTCATAGTATTTCCAGAGATGTTTTTCTTTAAAAAGCATCCTAGACCCGATACCTTACTTGATACTGGGTATGTCTGGTTTTAGCTTTAATCTGGTTTTAGCTTTAATCTTCTTGTAGAGAAGACTCAAGTCTTCTCTACACAGAGCGGAAAAAAAAGCAAAGTAGGTTGGTACTGAGAAGCCTTACGCACCCTGTCCCTATCCAAGAGCAGAAATCAAAACAGCATAATAAACTAGCAGAAGATGAAGCAATGTGACTGTGCCTTGGTAGTTTAGCAAGGACTGAGGGATTCAAGCTTGATTATATGGAAAGTCTCTGAAAATGAGTACTTCTGGGGTTACAGCATTTTGTCAGAAGTCAGTGGGCACAATATTCTTTCTTTCTTCCTCCAACTTGTTCAGAAGTGTCACATTTGAGAGTGATATCTGAAAAAGCTCTTGTGGTGCCAGGAGACATTTTTCTTTCCAATTCTGTGATAACATTTCTGGAAATGAATTCTGCCAACAGAAGTAATTAATCAGACCTTCCAACTGTGCCTTAGGCTGCCCTTTTGTGTTTGTTTTCTGCTTAGGCAACTAAACTGGTCATGACAATAAAATATTCTACTGGCATATCTTAGAGGCATATGTTCAGCAAAAAGCCTTGCTCAGTTTCTAGATTCCCGGCTTGAATAATTAGCAGCATTTGCTATTAATCTAGAAAGAGCTGAAATTTATATTTCTACTTCAGATGTTTAAGGAGTATGTGTTACACAGGGCATGTTATGCATCCGACCTTACAACAACACTTTCCCAGGAAAAACTTTTTTTTCCATTTCTGACAGATCAGTGTGGCTGTCTTCAGTGGCTAAGATGACATTTTAAAGAGGTTTATAAGCTTCAAGAGTGGGAGCATGTGCTGTGTCTTTTCTGCACTCTCTCAAGAAACAGACGCCTTCTCTTCCCAATGAACTCTCTTGAAACCATCCCAAACTTTGATCATCCTTACCCTTCCTACCTTAGGTCTTCTCATTGGTATACACTTTTCTAACAGCTTCCCTTGACTCTCTTAATTCTGCCTGGTAGTGATTCTAAACCTGACCAGAGCAAAGCAGAGTAGCAGAGACTCATTAAGACTTTCTTGTATCAACCTCAAATGCTATCCCTCTATGAGAAATAAGTAAAAAAAAAAGACAAAATCCCCCAAAACTGACAACCACCACAACCAAAACTAAAACTAAAACCAACCAACCAAAAATCTCCAAACCAAACAAAAAAACCCCAAACCCAACATGTATGTTTTTAATACTGTGTGTGAAGTTTGGGCTAGAATATAATTATTTTAAAGAGGAAATTTGAAAAAATTTTCTACACTTCCTGATATTTTTCTGTACCTTGCTAATGCAACAGAAAGTAGCAGAGTCCAGTTCTTCAAGTACATCTTTTATGGACTTTTTAAGAAATCTGAAATATTATCAGCAGGATAAATGTTATTTGGTCAGCATTTCAAATAATGATCAACACCGGGAGTAATTCAGAACACTGTTTTTATACCTTTGAGGAACTCATGCGACATCCAATGTCTTGTTTAACTGAGCAACTCAAAAACAGATAGGGTAGGCTCGGTCTAAGGATTAAAATGTATCATGTACAGCTGAGAACAAAATTCTGAGGGCTGAAGTAATCTCTTCAACATGCTGTAATTGAAGCAGAGCAGGAAAATAAGTTCAAAGCCGAGAGTTTTTAAATAATCAGAAACACAAGGTTATTTGCATAATGTTTGACTGGTTTCTTAAAAATGTAGCAGAACAGAATATTTAAAAGATGATGCATGCTGCAAGGTCAGCACTGATAGCAACTGTTTTCTTTAATACATATAAAGCTATTTAAATCAATTAGCATGACTTGGAGCTGACTTACAGAAATAAATAGTAATATATTTTCAACTTTATACCATGGGGAAAAATGACTAATGAGCTGTCTGTGAAATACAGGGGCCTTAGTATGGGTGATTTATGTAATGAATAATAATTTAAAATATCAGTTAAGAAATAACCTGTAGCTTTACTTCTTCTGAAAGGACAGATTCTGCTCCAAAAAAAAAAAAAAAAAAGGAGTAGAAAAATGAGATGGTAGAACCACAAGAAAGTTCAGTCCAGAAGGTAACTCAAGAAGTCATCTGGTTGAACCTCCAGCCTAAAGAATGGTCATCTGGGGCTTTTTCCAGTTTGACCTTGAAAATCTACAAAGATAGAGACTATAAAACTTTCTGGGCAACAGCTTCCTCTACATGACTGTCTTCATGGTGAAAAAAGCATTCTTTATACCTGAACCTCTTTCATTTTAACTTCTAACCATAATTTCTGGGCCTCCCAGCATACACCACCATGAAAAGTCTGGTTCTATCTTCTTGTTGACCTCCTCATCAGAACTTGTGTCAGTTGTCAATGAAACTTTCATCTCAGTCAGCAACACTTCTTTGTGAGTGAATATTAGATCCAAATATGCATCACCCTTGTTTGCCCCAACAAGAGCTTTAGTGAATAAATTATCCTTGACTTGCACCAAGAATTTCCTTAACTGCTTGCATCCCACCATGTTGCTATTCCAACAAGGATCTGCAATTTATAGAGCTACTGGAGTAATTCAAGAAAAGCTTCTCTGCAAAGTTGTTCTCTGGCCAGCTGGTTCCCAGCACATATTGGTGCATAGGGTTATTTCTGCCTATGCTCAGGGCTCTCATTTCCCTTTCTTAAAGTGCATGAGATTCATCTTTGCAGAGTTCCCTAGTCCCTCAAGTCCTTTTGAGTGGTAGCACAACTAGCTACCTGGAGTATCAGCCATTCCTCCCAGGGTTGTATCATCTGCAAGCTTGTTAAGAGTATGCTCTGTCCCGTTATCCAGGTCATTAATGAGGATGCTAAACAGGATTAGACCCATTATCAATGACTGAGGCACACTACTACTGACTAGCTTCCAGTAGAACTTTGTGCCCCTGGTGACAACCCTTCTGAGCTTTGGTAGTTCAGCCAATTTTCAGTACACTTCCCTGTATACTTCTCTAGCCTGTACATCACCAGCTCATTTGTGAAGATGTGTGGTTGTTGATTATTGATGTATGCCAGTTGCCCACCAAAGCTGCTTTGTTGCTCCCCTCCTCAGCTGAGCAGGGTAGAGAAACTATGATGAAAGGCTCATCGGCTGAGATAAGGGCAGGGAGAGATTGACCACCAGTTACTGTCATGAGTAGAACTGACTCTACTTGGGGAAATTCACTGAATTATTACCAGTCAAATCAGAATACGATAATGAGAAATAAACCCAAACCTTAAAAACATCTTCCCCTCACTCCTCCCTTCTTTCTAGGCTCAACTTCACTCCCAGTTTTCTCTTCCTGCTCCCCCTCAGCAGTGCAGGGGAATGGGGGTTGCAGTCTCTTCATCCCATAGTGTCTCTCCTACTTCCTCTTCAGGAGGAGGACTCCTTACAGTCTTCCCTTGCTCCAGCATGGGGTCCTTCCCATGGGAGACAGACCTTCCTGAACTTCTCCAATGTGAGTCCTTCCCATGTATGGCAGTTCCTCAGGAACTACTCCAGAGTGAGTCCTTCAGGAACAGGCTGCTCCTGGGTGGGTCCCCCACAGGGTCACAAGTCCTGTCAGCAAACCTGATCCAGAGTGGGCTTCTCTCTCCATGGATCTGCGGGTCCTCCCAGGACTTTGCTCCAGTGCAGGCTTCTCACAGGGTCATAGCTTCCTTTGGGCATCCACCTGCTCTGGCATGGGGTCCTGCAGGGGCTGTGGGTGGATCTCTGTTCCCCCGTGGACCTTCATGGGCTGCAGGAGCACAGCTGCCTCACCATGGTCTGAACCACAGGCTGTAGGGGAATCTGTGCTCCAGCACCTGGAATACCTCCTTCCCCTCCTTCCTCACTGGCCTTAATGTCTGCAGGGCTGTTTCTCTTACATATTCCCACTCTAGCTACAGTGGTGCAGGTGTTGCTCCCACCTCTTAAATATGTTGTCCCAGAGCTGCTACCACCATTGCTGATGGGATCAGCCTTAGCCAGCGTTGGCCTATCCTGGAGCCGGCTGGCATTGGCTCTGTTGGATGAGGGGGAAGCTTCTGGCATCCCTGTAGCCCCTCTGCTAACAAAACCTTGCTACACAAATCCAGTAGAGGATGTTATGGGAAACACTGATGGAAGCTCTACTAAAATGATTTTCCCCTCATAAATCCATGCTAAGTGCTCCCAATCACCTTCTTGTTTATCATGTGTTTGGAGATGGTTTCTGGAATTAGTTGTTCCATCATTTTCTCAGTGATCAAGGTGAGACTGACAGATCTGTGTCTACCTGCGCCCTTTCTGATACCCTTCTGGAAGACTGGAGTGACATTAACTGTCTTCCAGTCCCGGAAAACTCTTCTGATCATCACAGCCTTTCAAAGGGGAATTGAGAGTGGCCTCACAAGTATGACTATCATAACATAAACTGTTATGAAGTATGTTGTAACAGGGGAGACCTGTCCTGGTGTTATATAGGCTATAGCTTTCTGTATTTCTCTGGTATTTTCTGTTTGATTATGGGCTTTTTAGGCAATATTTTCAATACTTTTTAATGTAATTGTAAGACCACGAAGTGTATTGTTTTAAAAAAAATGAAATCTAAAATAATCTCAGAACTGTATGTAGTTGAAAGAAAGAAGTTTCAAACTCTGTGTCATGTATAATGATAGTTTGATGAAAACTCAAGTGCTGGCATTGCTACTGTGGCACAAGTGAAATATAAGACTTCTCATTCACCCAAAGTGGAAATTAATATTTAGCACTTTGTAATCTTTTTTCAGCATTAAAACATCTGTTATTCAGACATAATATTTAATGAGCTCACTATAAAAATTGCATTCTAAATACTTTGAGATATGATACTTAGACACTGCCTTTTATTCAGATCTTTTTGAATAGTTTAAAAAGTAATCACATTTTATTGTGCTAACTGCTCGCTTTGAGCTCATCTAAATGGAAATAAGGGAGAAAATGAATGAATTTTTTTCATTAATTTTTTATGGCTTCCGTAAGTATTGAACCATTTCCCTTAAAACTTTTTCTATTGATTTGTGCATTCATTTCTGTGGATCATCGCTACCCATGTATTGAATTAATTATTTTTGCAAAGTATTTTTTTCTTAGAGGAAAGTCTTAAAAACTCCTGGACTTTTCATATCAGTGAAGAGCAAAGCTGACTTTTAGCCTCCACTTTAAGATCATCTTCCTGTAAAATCTGGTTTCTCAGATTCCTAAAACATTCACCATGCCTAATTTTACACTACATACCTCACTGGTTTTAATCCTGGAGGAATGCTTCTGATTTGTAGCATCTCCAGTCCACTTAACTGCTAAATTATCACTTCATTAAATCCTCTGCTCTTTGAGTCAGAACCACAGAATCACAGAATCTGCCAAGTTGGAAGGAACCCACAAAGATCACTGAGTCCAACTCTTAACCCTGCACAAGATCAACCCCAAGAGTCACACCATGTGCCTGAGAGTATCATCCAAACGCTTCTTGAACTCTGTCAGTCTTGGTACTGTAGCCATGGGGAGTCTGTTCTGGTGCCTAACCACCCTCTGGGTGAAGAACCTTTTTCTAATATGTACCCTAAACCTCCCCTGACACACCTTCAGGTCACTCCCTCTAATTCTGTCACTGGTCACCACAGAGAAGAGATCAGTGTCTGTCCCTCCTCTTCCCCTCATGAGGCAGTTGAAGACTATGATGAGGTCTCTCCTCATGGGAATCTGTGGCAATATGCATTCATTTTTGAAAGCTCTTATTCAGAAGCAATCTGAGATGTCATCTCAGAGATGCAACCAGGCCTTTTCTCACATGAGATTATAACTAAATACCAGTTTAAAATATCAACAGTGTTAATTATGAAGTAGTAGACTACTAAACTCATCCCCAGATGTCTCTAGCACAACACCTTTCAACAGCTGCCTCCCAAATTACTAAAATTCCTAACTTGCCTGACTACGCAGCATAGCTGTGCATTTTCCAAACGAAATAATTGCAAACAGTAGAGCATTATAGACCTGGGTAGGCCTCTGGAAGGGGTTTTGCTTTGTTAGAAGAAAAGAGGATAACATTTCTTTTTGCAAAATCTCTTTTTATCAGCTCGCTGAAGAGACAATTTCAAAACAACATGAAAGGCTTGCTGCAAAGCTGACCTTTTTGAGATGAGATGTCATGACTCCCAGGGAAACATGGGTTTGCAGTTTAAACTTGGGTTTACAGGAATTTCTGGGGGTCCTACAGGGTAGTAAGAGCCAGGAAAAAAAAAAAGTAAACTGTAGTATATGTACATCTATATCACCAGGAGACAGTAAGAATATCAGCAAGCTGTAAGGAGAGATCTCCATAGCCTGTAGAAGGGAAGAAAACATACCTGTCAAAGCCTTGTGTGGATACTGAAGTGACAATCACTATATGAGGCAATGCAACACAGAGCAGAAGTATATAAAACCAGGTCCCTGCACATCAGCTGGGAGGCAATAACCGTGTGTTCGTGTACCCACATTCAGTTCATAGCCTTAGTCATCCAAGGAGATTTAAGCCAATGTGTTGAGCACCACAATTGTAATAAGCTAGAAATGGATTTGGGTTTATAGTCTGTTATGAATTCTTGCATGACAAATGATGCATTACCGATCAAATGAACTTGATCACTTCCTGGTAGGTCACATGCCCTTGGCAAAGTGTTAGGTCAAAAAAAAATAATTCTTTAAATCTTTAAATCAAAACATCCTGGCAGACTTTCCAAAACATTTCTGTCCTTTTTGGAGGATCATCTTTGCAGACTGCTTTTAAGTGCACTGAAACCTGAGGGATTTATTAATACAGAAATTGAGTTAGGTAGAAGTAGGTTAGCATATATTTTGGATTCTTTGCTATTCTAGACAATTTGGAACCTGATAGATTTAATTAACAATGAGGAATGACAGTTAGAAGTAACTATCTTAAATCATTATGGCAATTCAGTTACTAAGGTGATGTATCAGTCTTACGAAAACGTGAATAATAATGGCAGCATCCTTTGAGACAGTTGTACGTAACTCTGTTCACCATTTAACTTCTTCAAAACATTTGATTTGACCTTGGGGTTCTTTCACATTTGAAATATTCGTGTCTACAGTTCAAGTGACAAATGCCATTCTTTCAAAAATTATTTAAAGATTTGGATAGATGTGAAATATCAGGTTAATACAATATTTCAAATACATTTTATGTCATGGCTGTTAACTGATAAAGAAATTGAGGAAACTTGGAACTATGAAAAGGAAATGTTTAAAACTATTTTAAAAATTAAATTGGAAAATCTTAAATATGATTTCCAGTTGGTAGAGAAAAAAATCCTTCCAGAAAACTGACAGGCTTTCTGAATACTTTTAAAAAAAAAATCCTAAGCTGGGAATATAATGTAATCACATGAAAACTTATGAAATATCAAAGCACTACAGGGAAGTGTGTCTCACAGACATGTTGCATAAATTGGATGAATGGGCAGACAGAATTCATACTGTAAATTGTAATGATAAATATCCTGGCTTTCTCTGAACAGTTTCAACAATGTCTAACACTTTGCTATTGAAAAGTAATAGGAGCTATGTACACTTGTAGGGACCTACAGTGTACATGTTCAGTCTGCATTTATACCATTTTCACTGTGTACGCAGCCTGGTACTTGGATACGATAGGATAGGATTTCTCATAATTATCCTTTTTATCACCAAGAGAGCCCTGACCAGGACTTCAGAATCCTTTGTGCCTTTACAGTAGAGCATCTCACAGGTATATGCTTATATTTTAAACTGTTTTAGAAAAGGACTGATGCAGCTTGCTGAAAGGGAAGGCATGGCAAAGTTACAGCTTTTGCCTGTTCAGTGGTTCTGCACCTTCAAACAGGCCATTTTAATTTCTTAAATTTTAAGTAGTATTGCTTAGTGCCATTCTGGGAACCAGCAGTGCTGAACTGCCCATCCAGCTTTCCACGGGGCTGCCAGCACAGCCCCATGATACAGCAGAGTTCTGGCTGAGAGCAAGTTCTTTGCAAATGCATACCCTGACTCCTGTCCCCTCTGGACTATGAGTTTTTTCCTCTGGTCCTAAGCCATCATAATTAATAAGCACAGCAGTACATAAAACAGGAGTGCAATTTGCAATCTGCCAAACTTGATGTTCTGCAGAATAATGCCAAGCACATGGCATGTTTATAAGGGCATGGCAAAGGCCCTGAGCACAGAAGACATTATTAGGTATCTTAGAAGATTGTATTACAAAGTAGCCAATTTGGGACCAAACTGTAGAACAAGGACCTTGGCAGAAAGTGTCTTCTCTTCCACACCCATGTTTCCCCATAAGAAGAATTAGCTGGCTTGTTCCAAGTCACAGCAATGATGGCCAGATGATTAAGTGTCCAAACTGAAATAGAGAATGAATTAAGTTGGCAAACAGATTTGAACAGTTATTCAAATAATCTTAATTTTGAATGCTAGCATTCCCAGGCTATGTAAGCTTGGGCTCCTGAGCGTACCTTGGTCTGGAGAGAGGGGAACACGTGCACCTGATATGGTTCTAAGTTAAGATCAGTTCTGGTCAAGGCTCCATGGACACAAATAGGTAAGCCTGCTCAAGACAGAATGTTTTCAGCTCACTTACAACTAGCTTGGATGCTCCGAGTGGCCACTTTTTACATAATTATTAGCTGTCATTCAGGAAGGTAGAGTATTTGGTTTCTGTGCTTTCCTGGTTTGAAGAGTGATGAACCACACCCTTGACATTCCAGGGAACTCAAATCCTCATTTCAAGGATCTTGAATAGCTAACCATCCACAGATATGTGTACAAGAGTCATGATACTAAAGAGAGAAAGAAAAATTTTAAAAAAAGGAAATTATTCAGGCAAAAAGAGAATTTCTTTCTTGGAGGAAACTGTTAGTTGCACATGTTTAACTACTGTTATAAGAAATCATATCTTTAAGTATAAGATCAACCATGAAAGAAACTGAAAAACACAGATTAACAAGAGTATAAAATTTCAGAAAACCAACACCTTACAGATTATTCTTACTTCAAGAACACGAGGAAGTTATGGTGACTTAAGAGGACTTTCTTTTTATCCTAACCAGAGGCAGGTGAGTTTTCATCATTTTCTCATATTTCATCCCCCTCACCTACGTACTTCATCCCCTACATTAGTATTTTTATCCATTTCTACATAAGCAAAGTCTACTTAATTAGATTACTGCCACAGAGAACCAGCCATTAAAAACCTCTTTGTTAGAAATATTTAAAGTGTAACATTTTAAAATAAAAATCAATTCTTTTTTTCTTTTTTTTAACTTTTATTGAACATAGAAATCAGATGAAGCTTTGCAGAACTCACTGCAAAAGTCACTTCTGATAATAATTAGGATTTTAAATAGCTTTATTTGCATGCATGTATTTCCTCTTATCTGGAAACATTCCAATGTACTGAATAATTTCATACAGAAATCTAATGTGGAATAGTCATGGAAGGAATTCTAAAAATAGAACTAACTTTCCTAAAAGAAATGTAAAGTCAGTGCTGCATTCATGCCCTTATGTAACACTAATTACAGCTGAAACACACAAATTATGCCCATTAACATATAAAAAATTAATCTTTCAAAAATCCTTGTGCATTGCAGCATCTCAAACTCAGTCAAAACTTACAACAAAAAAATTTTAGACAAATCTTTCTGTGTTGAAAGCAATAAAAAGCAGTTCAGTGCCCAAGGCAGGAATCACAAAGTTGATGCATTTTTCTCATATGAACTATTTAATTTCTTAAGTTTAGAATTCACTTGAGAAAATAGTTGAGTATAGAAAATATCTTTGTCAATTCATGCATTTTGGATGAAATCAAATATATCACAGTATGTATCTGTAAACCCCAAAACTTTCAAAATAGAAATGCTCTGCAAGTTTTCTGGTTAGAAACAAGTACATCACCAGGGATTTAATAAAAAAAAAGTAGTGAAGGAATTCTTCTTTCTACTTTGCTCGTGTTTGCAACTTTTGCTTCAGTCATTAAGGGGTAGTATCTTGATTGATGAGTCTTCTTTCCTTCCTTTCATTTCTTTCTGCCTCATGGGAGAGGGGAGTGGGTTAGGGTTAGGGTTAGCCCACCAAGTAGCCAGAGAGCCAATGCAGCTCAGCACACTGGAAGTGTGCACATTGAGCTGTGGTCTTTATCCCAAACTTTTGCATAAATAACTTGCAGCTTTCCCATATTAAACAGTATGGCTAAGAGGGTGGTGTGGTTTGTCTGTTGTTTTTTTTTTTCAGAACCACAATTTTGTGCCTTCTTTTCCATTTGTGCCTGGAGATGCTGTTTGCAGAGGAGCCATAAGTAAAGAATATGTACGTACAGAGACCCCTCCCTGATTTGTTCATGTCCCAGGCGACCTCCAGGGCCCTGCACTGTTGTTTTCCATAAAAAGGCATAAAAGTTGGGCATTAAGAAAGCTACTTTACAGCCTACTACACCTGTGGCTATATACCAAGTCAGCCAACTGATTCACTACAGAAAATAGGAGTGACCTAGTACCATATGGACTAGTGCATAATGTTATATATGCCAACTGTATTCTGGTTTGTGGACAACCACTCTGGGCTACATCAAAAAAAGAATGACCAGCAGAAATGGTTTCACCCTTCTGCTCTTGTGAGACCACATTTGGAGTTCTGTGTCCAGCTCTAGGGACACCAGCATAAGGACATGGACCTGTTGGAGTGAGTCTAGAGGAGGGCCACAAAGGTGACCAGAGGGCTGGAGCACCTCTCCTGTGAACACAGGCTGAGAGAGCTGGGGTTGTTTAGCCTGAAGAAAAGAAGGCTCTGGGGAGACCTCATAGCACCCTTCCGGTGTCTGAAGGGAGCCTATAAGGAAGCTGGAGAGGGACTTTTTACAACTGCATGGAGTGACAGGAAAAGCGGTAATGGCTTTAAACTGAAAGAAATCAGGTTTAGATTGCATATTAAAAGAAATTCTTCACTGTGAAGGGGGTTCACTGGAACAGGTTGCGCAGAGAAGTTGTGGATGCCCCATTCCTGGAAGTGTTCAAGGTCAGATTGGATGGGGCCCTGAGTAATCTGGTCTAGTGGAAAGTGCTTATGGCAGGGAGGTTGGAACTAGATGATCTTTAAGGTCCCTTTCAACCCAAACCTTTGCATGTTTCCATGATTTTATGACTATAGTTCTGAAGGCAAACTGGGAGCAAATCACCATGATTTAGTGATGTATGCACTCTTAACAGTTTCTTCTGCTTGGCATATCTGTTTCTGTAAATTACCTAAAGATTTTTTGTTGTGGTATCTCTACATGAGTTAGTATATTGCTGTCTAAAATTTTAGTGCCAATTGAAAAAAAAAGCTTTATGTTTGTTGTTCTTCAGACAGACTTCAGGTTGAAAGATATAATAAAAATTGTGCTGGGGTTTTCAGGCCAACAAAGGAGAGAGAAATAACGAAAAAGAGGAACCCTGTCAGTTTGAATTTAACAAAACTCCTTGATCAACTACAGTCATCAATATATAAATTGTAATTCAGGGCTTTGAAGACCTTATTCTGAAATTGGTCACTATATGAAGTAACAATTGACTAGAACTTTTAAATCAGTTGTTGATTTTCAAATGTATAAGAAAATGTAGAATTGTCACAAATGAAGATTTATGCCCCATTACTATTGTTTACCGGTGAGAAAATAGTTGTTTCAATAACTATATAAGAAAGTTGGGTAGGTATAACTAAATGTTGAAACGGTTAGTACTAGCTTCATATAACAATAGCTAGGAGGAGGGTGGATGAAACAAGCTGTCTGTAGGGTATCTCCAGGTTCTTCTTAGGTAAACAATTTGCCCTTCTGAAATCTTGTGCTATTGTTGGGATTTGGGTGGTTTGAACAGTCATGTGATCAGGAAGGAGTCCGTACACCAGCATCCTGTAACAGGGATCTTGCTCATTTTCAACACACAGGGTCAGCTTCGTAATAATGTTACTGAGTTAACAATACATTTTCATATATCAAATTAATATGGAACATCCTTAGAAACCCGTTAGAAATTCTTATTTTGACACAGTATTTGTTTAATTGTGGTGCCATAACTAATGTAGTAGAACATACCTGTTCTCTACGGTGAAGACCTTGGTACAAACAAAGCATCTGGTGTATGGTTCATGCATCCCCTGTCCCCTTGCTATTTTGGAAAATGTTTACACCATTTTGAGAGATGATATATTCCAAAATTAAAATCTAAGCAAGAAAGAAAGTAGAAGTATCATAGTAGGACATAAACAAACAAACAAACAAATAAATAAATATTACCTTATATGTGAACACAAGAAAGTGATATAACATTTTTTTGAGGAAGTTCTAGTCAAATCAAACCATACACATACGAGTTTTCACATTTTTTTTTTTTTAGTTGCAGAATAAAATCCTTACCTTTCCTCTTGAAATGCTAAGACAGATTTGAGTAGTCCACCCAAAAACCTTAAACGAGGTTTAAGTTGAGGACCTGAACAGAAATGCACCTGTAGTTTCTGTCCCCGGGCCATAGTATCCTGGATGGGAAAGGAGGTGATGTCTCTCCTGTGATCGCAGCACTCCTCCTGCTGGTGAGAGACCACCTGAGCGGGATTGCAGCCCTCGGCAGTGACTGAACCAGACTGATGTTGAAAGAGTTAATTTTCAAGGAGGTACCAGGAGGAGACTGGGAATAATGGCCTGATTAGGGAGACTGAAGTTGGGAAAAATCCAAAGGGTGTTGGGAAACACGAATAAATTAAAAAAGAATTAGGTAGAGATGGAAGTAGAGTCTTGAATAAGTGATAAGGGGTCATGGTCCAGAGGATACTAAAACTGAAGACAAAGATACAGAAAGGTGAAAGATTGAACAAGACTTAAGATCTCTAACCAGTATAACTCCAGCCTGTCAAACTAGGTGTAAAGTCCACTGACAGAGTCTGCCTTTTCAGTGTTTAAGTCGAAAAGAGAGAAACAACCAGTTTTACTTGAAAGTCACTCCTTTGAGATAATTAAAAGGGATTTCTGAAAAAAATCTAAAATTACAAATCTGTTATCACATGAGTTACTAAAGAGACATCACAGTTCAAATACTAGAAAAGAAATTTCACAGTGAAGGTGGTTTAGTAGTGGAACAGCTTGCCGAGAGTGATGGCAACATTTCCAGCATTAAAAATAGTCAAAGAGGTCTTTGTTTGGACATGGCCTTCAGCTACCTGTTTTAACTTCAACAGTGCATTTGCTTGGAGCAGAAGGCTGGACGGAAGATCAGCAGATGTCTCTTCTTATCTCTTTCTATAAATGTAATCTGCATTTTCTGAGGAAGCTTCCAGTTTCTATTGAAAGAGGAGAGAATCTAAAACTTGCAAACACCACAATCAAGAAGACAAAAATTTATCTTAATCCTGGCATTTCCTATCTCCTCAACCTCATCTGATAGCTTCCAGTAAGAATTCTTTTAAACCCTTTTCAATCACAGTCTTATGCTTCAGCCACGAGGTCTGTGCCTTATTTAGGTGTGGGGCTGACTTGGGGCTGTGAAGCAAGAAAGACACTGTTGTCAAGACCGTGCTCTGATTCATTGCAGCTACTGAAGCCAGTGAAGAAAGCTACGTAGGAAGAAATAAAGTCTCATTGAGGCCTGAAGAACTAGAGGCTATCTCTGCTTATCTCACTGCACTCAACAGATTTCCTATTCAGGGTAAATTTTTGACAAATGCTTTTTTTTTCTATTTTTCAATATGTACAGCTTCCCATCCAGAATCTATTTTGTGGGAGTTCTGGGTACAGGACAACAAGGCAAATGCATGTAAAAGTTTTTATACAAGCAGAGATTAAATGACTTTAGGATCTTTTAATCTGGAAAAGAAATAATTGAGGGAGACAATATGACAAGGTCTATAAAGTCATGACTGTCCTAAAAAAGGTGAATAGCTAATAATTCGCTATTTATTACAAGAACTATAGTAAACATCAAATGAAATTACCAAGATGCAGATCAGAAACAAAGAAAGGACTTCTTCAATGCAAAGTGTAATTAAACTATAGAATTCTTTGTCCCAAAAAGCCCAAAATGTATATCATTTTTAAAAGTGATTAGATATATCCACAGAAGACAATCCATCAACGATTATTACAATGAAAAAGGCAGATATAACCTTTGACTTGGGAAGTGTCTCAAAGAAGTGACAGCATGAAAACATCCATTTTGCCTCTTGACTTAAGTGCACCCATGGTAAGTTTTGTCATCTATTCACAAGGGACTACATAAACAGTCTGGGCAGATAACAAATGGCATGTGCCTAACAAATAACAGTGTTATCTGCTTTGACCAGATGCAAAGGTAGATACTATGATTTAAATGCCCTCTTGCTTTATACAAGGGATGTGACATGTTGCAAAACACTTACTGTATTGCCATGAATCCAGTCATAATGAAGCCCAGGCCTTGGAATCCTGGGCTACAGCTGGCTTGGAACCAGCTATAATGTAAAAAAAAAAAATACACAAGGAAATGTGTTATCAAAATAAAAGTACCAGGTTTGGGAGACTGAATTTGCCACTACATCCAGAGTATTTCCTACTCTTTCTTTTACGGAAGTTAAATTTAGGTTTGTCTTTTTTATTTACACTGATTATCTGAAGGATAATTAAACGTGTTTTGTTTTCCCATAACAAGTGGTTTTCCTAGTATTTGACAGAACGGTATTACTCTGTACTAGCCCTGTTCTTATTCTCTTTCCTCAAACTTTCAGTTCTGGTTGCTGATGTATGTGTGACACATTTTTGTCTTCACCCTTGGAAGAGTAACTGTCAGTTTTATTGAGGGTTTTCCATTACCACTTTTACCAAAGATTTACTAGCATTGCAAAGAAGCAACAAAAATGCCTTCCCTAATTATTCCTCTTACATTTTTGGGCAGGAGGAGTATTCTTTTGGCTGAGCAACCACCATTTTCTACATATGCAAAAGCTTTTGCAACTTCAATATATTAAAGTTTAAAATTCCCATACTTGTCATAACTGACTTGATATTTTGATATCACATTCACTGCTCTTGCTGTTACTTTGAACCGTTGCATTGCACTGTCTTCCCAATTCAGCAGCAGTATTCCTCTTGAAGTTACTCAGGGACAACTGGGCCATGGTGATTAATGAAACCAGAATGGCTGGGACCCAAAAGCTGTAGAAATCTAGAGATCTAGAGGGAGTCTGTGTCTCTTCTCTGAGGTATATGGGCTGCTTTTTAAAGGAGGTGGGACTGTGGATAGATGCCCAACCTCCCTCTTATTAAAAAGTATTGAGAATTGAACATCTAACAAAGGAACAGAAATTAATCCCAGAAGGTGTCCTCTTGCATTTTTAGACTCGCATATCTTTTTGTGAGTCTAGCCCTAGATGCCAAAAGGGCTCTGACACTGGCAGTTCAAAAGCTCACAGAGATAACACACAGATACAAGCACAGAGTGGTAGTTCAGATATATATCAGACCAAGTACAGTAATCAGCACATCAAGGACATCCCACCATGATGCTGACTGCAGTGCTGCTTCTCCTGCCATGCTTCCCTCCCTGGCAATCTCCTCCAAATGCCAGTGCCTTCAGAGAATCTGTTGGACGGTCTCAGCTCACTTATTTGTCAGGACGGCAGGCCAGCAGACAGACCTGTACAAAGCTGTGTAGGAAAAATTTGTCTTCACTGGAGCAGAGGCAACATATTCTGAAGCTTTTCAGACAGTTGTTAGACATGCGGCATTCAGAGCAGCCAAAACCTAATGGTATTGGTTGTCTCATGCAGGGCAGCCAAGACCATCACAGAATGAAGAATGGTGCCTCATTATGGCATGGATGTGAACCCTGGCACATACTGTGCAGGCTGTTCTCTTAAGAGTGTTTTTCATTCTAGCTTTTGGGACCTGATGAAATGCATCCCGGAGTCCTGAAGGAATTGTCTGAGATGCCAAGTCACTCTCCACAATATTCAAAAAGTCAGGGTGGTTGGGGAGGTCCTGGGTGACTAGAAAAAGGGAAACATAGTATCAATCATTAAGATGGGGAGAAAGGACAACCCTGGGAACTACTAACCTCTTAGCCTCACCTCTGTGCCTGAGAAGATCGTGGAACAGATCCTCCTAGGAGTTATGCTAAGGCATATGGAGGACAGGGAGGTCATTTGAGACAGCCAGTGTGGCTTCACCAAGGGAAAATCCTGTCTGAACAACCTAGTGGCTTTTCATGATGGAGTGATTACATCAGTGGATAAGGGAAGACGTCATTAGTCTGGACTTCTGTATAGCCTTTGACATGGTTCCCCACAACATGCTTCTCTCCAAGTTGAAGGGTGATGGATTTGATGGGTGGACTGTTAGGTGGATTAGGAATTGGTTGGATGGTTGCATCCAGAGGATAGTCATCAGCAGCTCAGAGACCCGATGGGCATCAGTGATGAGTGGTGTCCCTCAAAGGTCTGTACGGGGACCAGTATTATTTAACATCTTCATTAATGACATAGAGAGATGGATTGTGCATCCTCAGCAAATTTGCAGATGACACAGAACTGAGTGGTGCAGTTGACACACTGAAAGATGGGATGGCTAGACAGGCTCAAGAGGTGAGCACATGGGAATCTCATGCAGTTTAACAAGACCAAGTGCAAGGTGCTGCACCTGGGTCAGGGCAACCCCCAATATCAATACAGGCTGGAGGATGAACAGACTGAGAGCAACCCTGTAGAGAAGGACTTGGGGGTGCTGGTGGATGAGAGGCTGGACGTGAGTCAGCAATGTGTGCTTGCAGCCCAGAAAGCCAATTGTATCCTGGGCTACATCAAAAGCAACGTGGGCAGCAGGTCAAGGGAGGGGATTCTGCCCCTCTATTCTACTCTTGTGAGATTTCACCGGAGTACTGCATCGAGCTCTGGAGTCCTCAGCAAAGGAAGGACATTGATCTGTTGAAGTGAGTCCAGAGGAGGGCCACAAAGTTGAGCAGAGAGATGAAGAAAACATACGCTTATGGAGAAAAGCTGAAAGAATTGGGATTGTTCAGTTGAGAAAAGAGAACGTTTCAGGGTCCTAACGCTTTAGGGTGTCCTAATTGTGGCCTTCTAGTACCTGCAAGGAACTTAGAGAAAAGATGGGGCAACACTATTTACAAGTGCATGTAGCGACAGGAGGAGGAATGGGTTTAAATTGAAAGAGAGTAGGTTTAGGTTAGATATTAGGAAAAAAATCTCTACTGTGAGGGTGGTGAGGCACTGGAACAGGTTGCTTAGGTAAATTGTGGTGCCTCATCCCTGGAGGTGTTCAAGGCCAGGTTGCATGGGTCTAGGTGAAGGTGTCCCTGTCCATGGAATGAGGAGTTAGAACTAAATGATCTTCAAGGTCCTCTTCTAACCCCAAACATTTTATGATTCTGTGATATATTGCATTTTGTATATTTAATTAAGCTGTAATTAGGACAGACAGTAAACAAAAGAATGATATTAACAGCAGGAATGAGACAAACTAGCTCCTTCATGTCATGCTACATACAATTGAAAACAGATGCTTCTTTTTGTTAGACTGTAGTCTAGGCAGTGAATTGTTGGTTGTAGCACATTTTCTACTATTCTGTGAATTTTCTGAATCTACAAGAGAACGAAATGTGATCTAGTCTGTGAGAAGAAGCTCTTCCCTCAGAAGAAAATTACTTGGATTCCAGTTTCTTATTCAAAGAATACCTGATTTAAAATACATAAACTTTTATCAGAGCAGCTATTTGAAACCAGGCGAGCAATTTAACCAAGTAGAGTATTTGCTGTTCTCTGTAGATTGACAGTAAATTTATTAAATCATCTTTTGATGGGATCAGAACTCTTCCCATAAAACCACTGTTATCCCTAAGGGGATGACAGGCGTGCCAATGTAGTTCTTCCTCAAGGAAAGCTGATGAACAGGAAAAGTGGAAAATCTTGATTTCAGTGCACCATTGAAGAGTTAGTTCTCTGCACTTCTGGAGTGGGTTCTGAGAGAGCCAACTCAGATTATTCTAGCTCCTGGACCCTACCAGGTGTCTTGGGAGAAAATCTACTCAGGAAGGGCACTGATTCCTACTTAGGTGTGTGTCCCCCCCCCCCCCCGCAGTGAGTCCTTTGGATGATTATGAGTTAGACCCAAATGATGAGTAAATCTGACCATCAAAACATTGTGGAAAGTTAGAACAAAGCTAATAAAGAAGTTCAAGTATCTCAGCAGTTCAGCCTGTTGTTCTGTAGATAACAGGGCTTCCTGAAGAGTTTGTCAGAACTGGGCTTAACTGCTTATGGCACACATTTATAGAGCCTAATTCCCCATTAACCAGAGAAAAAAGGCAATGAAAACAACTATTAGAGAAGGACAAAAAAATAACCACAGCCTCAGGCACAGAAAAACTGTATGGTTCTGAGGCATAACTCTGTCTCTGAAGCTCCAAAACTGTCTGAAAATAAACTAAATTAGACCTTTTGTAGTGCAAGAAAACAAAATTATGTGCCATTTTGAGACATTTTTTGTTAAATGTGTCAGTTGCCATCCATTATCTTCTCTGTCTAAACCAATAAAAACAGCATGTAGAGCCCCAAATATTGGCTAAGTACTTAGGTCTACTAAAGTTAATATTATGGACCAAATATTTCACTTCATGCTATTACAACACCTAATGGAAGTTCACAGATCAATAAAATGTTACTGTATTTCAAAGACACAAGCTAAAAAAAATTCTCAAAGAAACATTATACTTTGGGAATAATATATTAAGATACTCTCTTCCTCTGCAGAAATAAATAAATAAATAAATAAAGACATATATATATTCTGTTGTGTTGAGAATAATTACTTACATTTCATTTTGTAATTCTATGGAACATTTTCCGAGGACCAATTTATATACAAATTTATGAAGTATTCAAATGTAATCTAAAATACAAGAGCTTTCAAGACAGCTTAGATATCACCCTTTCACTTTTGCCTGATGACTAAAAGTAAAGCAGTTGATAGATGTGAATATACAACCTGCTTTGTCATGTATGTTTAAAATAGCTTCTTCCTAAAGAGATCTAGAATGGGATGCAAAATTTACTGAAATCAACATCATTGTCTGAAATTTAAAAGCCATTAACCCACATCATAATAGAGCAGGTAAAACTGCTAAATGTTTTACATTAAGTTAAGTTTTTTAATGGCAAACCAGTTAGTTAAGGAAACTGAGGAATGGCTGACCTTTTTTAAAGATTCTTTGGTCACTGTTGCTGATCTTCCAGACTCATTGTGAACTTACTCTATTGAAATGTAAGGTCTTGTCTACTTCTATGGACCTTCACTCAGGCACCCAGAAAACTAACAAGTATATTCAAAGGAAACTAAGAAGTATATTTAAAGAAATCAACCACTAATGAAGCAAATAAAGAAATAAACAACAACAAAAACCAACAACAACAAACAAAACCAACAAAATACTTGTGTGGCATTCTTATTGGGATAATAGCATATATAAATGTATATATATTCAAAGCAGATCCAAATATATCACATTAGTATGCCTTACTAATTTAGTGGAGGTTGTAGAGAAAAGGTATACTGTAGTGACTAAGCCAACACTTCCTTAAGGGCTTCTGACTGTTCTTGAAAAATGAATTAACTAACGCTGAAGAATAAAGACATCAAAGTGAGATGTATTAATGCCAAGTTGATATTTAAGGTTTTCTCTCCTTTAATCAAGATGATCATGGTTTTATTTTCCTTCACCTCCAGCTCCTCAGCATTCACTATCAGATTTTGCCAATTCTGCAATAAAAAAGGATTTACAAATGCAGCTTGTATGAAGCACAGTGAAAAAAGTAAAAGTGTCACAATAAAACACAACAGAAAGAGAATCACTGCTATCTTAGAAAAATAATTGTTGTACTAGAGGGTGACATCAGTAATCGTTTCAGTGCTTGTGTCCTAGTTATCACTAGTGCCCATGACAAAACCTAGGTATGTAATCAGAGGCTCAGTTCAGTGATAAAGAGTCAGATGGGCTTATTATAACCAGTAAGCACAGACTCATATTCTTTTGGGACAATAAAAAAAGATGTGGGTTTGGCTGTGTTCTTCAGAACTGTCTTTCTTCTAACCTGGTTCCCTGCTTAAAACACGGGTGATTTCTTACCCCACCAGATCTAGTTTTCAGCAGTACTGTGTTTAGTGGAAGTGCTTGTGGCCAAAATCCTCTAGTGAATATATAGAATCATAGAAGGTTTCAGAACTGAGGGGAATTCTAGAAATCTGCAGTCCAGCCCCTGCTCTAATCAGGACTGACTTCAAAGCTAAGTCAAGCTGCTCAGGAGTTTATCCAAGTATGTTCTGAAAATCTCCAAGGACAGAGATCCCCTTTCCCCTCTGGGCAATCTGTACCAGTTTTCTGACACTGCTGTGAAGGGGAATCTTTTCCTTCCATCCACTTTGAATTTTCCTTCTTCCAGCCCATGAGTATTGTCTTCACTCCTTTCTTCATGCACATCTGAGAAGAGTCTGACTTTGTTTTCTCTACAACACCCCTTTGGGCAGAAGAACACAACAACTATATTCCCTGAGCCTCTCTTTCAGCTAAACAATCAAATTCCCAGCTTGTCACTGCATGTCGTGTGCTCCAGCTCCTCAAACATCTCAGTAGCCCCCTGCTAGACTCACTGCAGTTCTGTTGTGCTCAGAAGTCTGTAGCAGCCGCTGCCTTTTGATCTATTCCTGCTTCTTCCACTACCCAGCTGTGTAACTCTGAGAAGACCAAACCACAATACTTTTTTTTTTTTCTCTTGCCACTTGGTTAATTACGTCCCTTTGGAATATGAATGCTTGGAAGTAGGATTTGCTTCTACTACTTGTATGTACAATTCCAAATGTATCAGGATTCTGATCTTTGTTGGCTTCTGGGCATTGCTACAATAGAAAAAGCAATAATACTTATCCACAGGAAGCACAAAGGGAAAAAATATTGGAATAGGACAAAAAAATAAAGACTTAAACATAAAAAAAAAGTTAAAGTATGAAAATAAGGAATGATGATTTTTTTTCTGCCCATATTGTTTCTTTCACAGAGCAAAAGCAGAATTTAGTAGAAGTTGGAATAATCACCCTATATTTTCCCCATTTTTGCTTCACTACCTGGATCGGCCATCCTTGTACCTTCCATAGTTACTGGACAAGGTATAGATCTTGGGAATTGCATCTTCCAATTTCTTTACACTAGAGTGCTCTCTGCGGGATGGGTTTCACCAGGGCCTTTCTCTGGGTTTATGCCAATTGATCTTCACTGAAATGTTGGGATTGTGTTGTTGTAAGTGTAGTGGCTGAAGACAAAATCAGGCAGTAGATGTGATGCGTCTTTCAGAAAGTTCCTGGAATCCTAGGTGTTTTTATCTCTCTTTTTTCAGTTGATTCACTGAATGCAGAATAAATGCAATGTTTCTTAAGTCCAGGCAGGACATCTGGGTAGTTGTTAGCATTGTTATGCAAGTGATATTGATAATTTCTTGTTAAGAGGTGGCTAACTGAAGAATATAATGTGCCATTAAGTGAAGATGAATGTTCCTCACTATACTGTTCAAAAGTAAACAATTTTTTATCACTAAATACAACTTTACCTACCCTATTAGTAATTTAGAATGTTTTATAAACATATTTTTTTCAGCTTTCTGAGTAGACCAAGTAGAAATTGTGTAGGAATTTAAAGTGGATCAGAAAATTGTTAGGTGTCACCAAACTTTTTTTCCTCAAATTTTTTTTCTAAAACTTTCTTTTGTTCCAAAGTGTTAAAGGAAATTTTTCATTTTCAGTTTCCAAATGAAGTTTTGGAAGCATATTCTGTTGTTTATTTCCCAGTTTTGGAGAATTAAAGATTAAAAAAAGGTTAAAGAATCATCAGTGAAAATGTACAGGAATAGACCATCACAATGTTGCTGTTCACTTTCTTCCTCCGTTTCATAAATAAAAGGCTCAGACAGCCTCAATGACTAAAGTCATAGAAATAATTAAACACTCATACTCCAGGTTAGAGTTCGAAGTCCTAGTTCTTACCTCCTTTGCTAGAGCTGACATATATTTAAACGAGTAGATTAAAAGGCATGGAAAAATAATGGAATTGTCCCACAACAAAATTGAAGATCAAATTACTAAAACCAACCAAACAAACACAAAACGCAAATAGAAAATTCTCTGCAATTCAATTTATTTGCTGTTGAGATTCTCTCAGATGAATTCAGAAAATATGTTTCAACTTCTGCCTATTTTAAATTATACAATTTCATGTAATAGGGTAAAAATGCTTTGGGGGATTTCTGGGTCATCTATCTTCCTCACATTTTGTTTACAGACCTTTTGGGGGGGGGGAGGAATTATCTAGATTGGTCTAAAGAAATTCCATTAACATAGAGCAGTTCCTTTTAAATTAACAATTTTTAATATTTCTTTGGTATGGATATGATAGAGTTGTCAGTTTCATGAAAATGAATTGTTCCATGGAAACATCAAATCAGTGCTCAGTGATGGCCAAAACTCATGGTGAATGCTGGTAAATTATTAGAGAAACAATAGAGAATAAAATATACTGCTATGCTACTGCCATGCAGTTCTAAATCTGTTTCTTGTCAACTTCTTTCTCTATAGACCTTCTCTATAGACAAGGTTATAACCTTGTGTTATAACCACAAAAAGGTTATAACTGGATTGGAAAATATGTAGACAAGGTCAGCAGGGAAGATAACAGGTATGGGAAGCCTCTGTACAAGAACAGCTGGACAATGACTCTTCAGTTTAGGATGGACATGACTGAGGTCATGGAAAATGTACATAAAAAGCCTACAAAATCAAAACTGCTCAGGGAGGTCACCGCTTGTACCAAAAAAAACCCCACCCTTGGAGGTATCAAATAAGGCTAGTTAGCAGCAGGTTCAAACAAATCAAAGGTGGAGGTTCTTCACACAGTGTTAATTTATGAAAGTCTTTGCCAAATGTTGGTGAGGACTACCTGTTTACATGGATTTGAAGGGAGAAGAAATGGTGTAAGAGGGATACATCCACAGAATGGTAAAATACAGAGAAATTACTTCTGGACTCAGAAGTTTCCAAGCTGTAAATTCTTGATGCTGGAAAAGTATTTGGGGCATTTATCACCATGTTTTTTTTATTCCTGTATTCTTTCCCTAGATATCCGAGTTGGTGATAGGGAAGGCAGAGGCATGAGGCCATCCATGGCTGTGTGGCAGTGGCCAAACAACTGCACTTCCTGCATGAACACCCATGACCTTTAATCTTTCTCCATATGTGTCAAAAATGGGTTTTCTCTGCCTTCTTCTGGTCATTGCATAGGCAAACCTTTAGCCCTGGCAAAGTTCACCACATTTTGACTTTCCCTGGATTCTGCGTTACACATGGGTTTGTACCAGCCACCCAGAGCCTCTCTGCGTGCTGAATTTAATGCAGCTCCAATTCATCCTCTTTGCTCTAAGTGTTGTTTAGAAGCCAACTCAGAGCTTTTTACACCTGTCCCAGCTCTACCATTGCTGTTTGTCTGTACTGCATGTCTGACTTAGCAGGTTAGCTGAACCTTGGGAACACCTTAGTGGGATGCTACAGATACTGCAGATGCTGTTGGGAAGAAGACAAAGGTGAAGGGAATGGAGGACACTTATTGCAATTGCCCATTACGTGTGGTCTTGCCAAGCCCTAAACTGGTTCTTACTGCTTGGTGGTGGGATCTCAGAAGTGGATGTGCTGGTGCCAATGTGTATGCTACATGCCAAACACAAATGCACTCTTAGACCTTTTTGCACCCTGGCTATAGCTGATCTCCCCAGGTTGACACCATAAGTACAAACTGGCATTCTAGATTTTTTTGTCACAAAGATTGAAGTAACAATGACAAGTCAATCAGTGTTATCCACCTTGGAGTGAGGCTCCAAGGTCTCAGCACTCTCTTCAGCACTTCTTTTCAGTTGATGAAACTTCTGGCTTAGTGTTCTGGCTTCTGTTAACATTTCTCAGGTGCACAATGTTGCCCACGCATTATGTAACTAAACCGGAATATAATTCAGGTTTGAGAACTCCTTTAAATGGTGCAGCAGCCAAAGAGTTTCTGCAATTAGAAGGTTAAGGAGTGGATTGCAAAATGGTGAATGCAGAGTGTGTAATACCCACATGGAGACAGGCTCCCATCCAAGGAGAAAAGGCTATTAAATAATTTTAACACAGCAATATTTATAACTAGGGAAGGAATAAAACATTTATCTAAATACTGATCCAACAATAGGAAGCCAGAAAGAATGTTCTCTTGTTTCTTTACGAAAGAAATACAAGAAGTGTTTTATTTCATGAGTTTATCTTTAAAAACTCAATAGATCACACCCTATGTGATTGAGCTGTAGTCTTCATGGACTACAGATTTTCTCAGTCATCATTTGCATGGAAAATAAGATAGAAATAACACATTATGGTATGCCTATGGTACAGCTCTTCAAAATGCAACCAAAGTTTTCCGGGAGCTAAATACAATATATGCCACAGAATTCTGATCAGCACTTCCAACTTCAATCCTTTTTTTCCCTCTGTATTGGTCTTTTTTTCCACTGTTATTAATAATATACAATAGTTATGTATACTGATATTTTGACCCTTTTGTTAGATGATAATACCTGTAGCAATGCTATGTTTTCGTATGTTGTGGCCATTTCTCCACAGTGGCTTTGGGTATTAAGTACAGCACTGATTATCATTGCTGAAATTCACAATCCAAGTGCCAAAGTAGAGTTAGATAATGATTCTTCCCCACAAATAGACATACAGTGCCTAAAACAGGTAGTAAACCTGAAATCTATAATGATTGATCTACAGTAGGAACATTCTGATCTTGTCTTCAATTTTTATGACTGAAGCTACTGAAACAACTTTTAGCAAAACTAACGCTGGAAGAAAATCAGAGGCTTAAACAAGACAAAGGAAGAGAAACAACAAAAGGTCTTTTTCTGAACCTGGGACTCATTGTGTATGGAGTTGTGAAATTAAATATAAGATAACTAATAGCTGAATGATAATTATTACCTCAGTTGCACAGTCATAGTATGGGAGAGCAAGTTTACAGATTCAAATAATAATTTCTGGTATATTAATTATGCAAAAGGTTGCATGCAAATGAAATTTCAACTCTTAAAATGTCAAATAACGAGAAATCATTTGGGGAATTAAATAATGACTTCTTTGCAAATGTCAAATTACTAAAAACAACACAACATTCTCCAGAAATCTTATACTAACAGGTCACTTAACTGGGTAAAGATACTGATCCAGGAAAAAAAAAGTCTCTTAGCTGCTAGTTACAAGTAGATAATTTCAAGCAAAATATGCCACTTCCTACACCAAATGCTTTTGATTATTCATGTTGAAGACAGAGTATATTCGTTTGGAGAAAGACCATTTCGAAGAAGTAGTGATGTGAGAAGAAAATATGTTTTTTATTTCACAATCTATTATAACTGTTCAGATGAGAAAACAAGAGAAGTTGTCACCAAAGTATTATTTTGTCATAAAAATGAAATGAGCTCAGTAGACTGCATCAAAGAGTCAGGTCTGGTTTTATTTATTCCATATCACCTCAGAACAGATATATTTACAGAATTTAATCCAATAAACTAAGTAGTCTTATGGAAATCTTCATCTTCACTGCCTATGTGCTGTTCTGTTCACTGAGTTCTTGAATTTCTCTTAAACTTTAATCTTTCATGTCGCACAATACATCTGTATTGGCAATGAAGACTGTCCAGATTATGGTAGGAGTGTGAAGGGGCACAAAGGACAGCAAAATAAGATCATCCAACATTTATTGCATTGCTCTTTCTTCCTAAGAAATGAAAGGCAGAAGAAACTGTTGAAAAGTTTCTGTCTAGAAGTTTTCGTGGACTTTTGCACATTCATGTCAGCCAAATAAGGAGGGATACTTTTCCATTTTTATGCATGCGATTTGATCTTAATAATTAAAATCAAAGGTTCAGAATTTTAGAACCTGAACCACATCTGTACAGAAAGGCATTATTATATCATGTGATACATCAGCTCATTCATTTATTTTAAAGAAATATGAAGAGGAAACATGCTAAACAGAACCTGAGGAAAGATATCACTCTAGCTATCAACAGCAATGCATTTCATGAATACTTCTTATTTTCCAGTGCTAGATTATCCACCAAATTTCAGATTTAAAATGTAATTTGTTTTGCAATGGGACTGTATTTGGGAACTATAATATGACTCCAGCATCAGAATTATTGATTCAAATATGACAGCTATAGATATACAGAGGGACTCAAATGTCTTCTAATCTACTCCCTACATTTTAGCAGATCACGTGTATCTATGTAATTTGTACAGATACTTCTCTAACCTTTTCATATTTACTTAGAGTGAAAGAGATTCCAACACTTTTCTAGGTCCTGGTACAAGGTAGTTTTACTATCTTAACAATGAGAGAGTTTTACCGCTATCTAATCTTAGTTTTTCCCCATTAACTAGTTTTCAGCTGATCATGTCCTAAGGGGATATTTATACCCTTATGAAAACCATACTTTCCATAACCATAGAGGAAGACTCCTGTGATCTCTCTTCTTGTCATGCCCTCCCTCAACAAACGAACAAATCCAGTTTCTTTTGTCTTCTTGATCTTGTACCTAAGGAACGTTTGTGTGAAAAAAGAGTTTTAAACCTAGTCATGGTATTTCAACTCAGCTTCTACCAGCACTGAAGAGACCAGAAGGCGGGTGGGTTCTAAGGTCACTGCAGCTCTCAGCCTTGGAGGAATTTCTCTGAAAGGCAGAGAAGCCTCCCAGTCAGACTGCTGGCATATATCGTGTCTCGGGAGCTCTAAGCCAAATGCTCAAATGACGGTGAGTGAGGCTTCTAGCAGAATTTTGGCACTAACATGCCTTCATGGCCCTTATCTGGTTGGAATCAGGAGTTCTGACAGAGAGGTTTGTTGATGTTTTCTTCTTTGTTTCCTGTTTTTCCTGAATTTCATTATTGATCAGAAGACACATATATGGAGATTTCCTTATTTCTTTATCCTTTTGTTTAACATTTATTTTGTATGGTTTTATTAGTACAGTTCTATCTTCAGGATGCCTCTTTCAATTTCAGCTTTCTGAACGCCTTCCAGAAAACCTCATCTACCATATTAGGAGAGATATCAAGTACGTAGTCTTCATAATATCTGTGAAACTCTACTTATTCCATGAACATTGTACAAGGACTTCCTGTCTGCTCAAATGTGGACGTGAGAGTGAGTGAAAGTAACTGGAGCAAGAGTCACTGGATGGTTTTACGGAATAAATTCTAGGTGAGTTTAGCACACTCACTCTGTCCCAAGGAATACACAACCTCAATAGTCAAGACAAAAAGAATGATCAGATTTAAATTAAGATATGAGATAGCAAACAGAGATATCAACTGTAGATATTATTATCACATCATTATCAACTGATAGAAAAATGATTCTCTCATCATTTTCAGTCACCTATAAAGACACATTGAATCTTAAACACCTTAAAATGTCTGAAGCTGAAAGAGGCAAAATGAAGGCCAGTGTATTTGCCTGCTTTGTACTATACTGGATTCAAGTTGGAGTCCTTCAGAACCAAGGAAATCACTCTGCCAATGAACAAGAAAGGGTCAGGGAAGATTTTCATGGATGTTTTTTGAATATAACTCTGAGCAGGCCAGGTAAAACTAAAGAAATATGCTCACACAGACTGTTTAGAACATAAAAATGCTCAACACGAAGTACAGCTTTTTAGATAAGCCTATGAGTGAGTAGGTGCAGAGGCCTGTACAACAGATATCAAACTAGAACTTATTCCAGGTGTTCTGCACCATGGAGGTGCTCATTTCACATCAATTGCAAGTTGCCATTGGTAGGATAGACATGAGCTGCTTGGAGCAATTGCTAGAAAAGGCATTGCTCCCTCAAAGAGATCATAAGGATGTAATAGATGTAGTCTTTGTCTGCTTATACTTCAATCTTCGTATTACTCATCCTATTGCTGCTCTTCTCTCCACTGTATCTTACATTTGGTTGTTTGGAGTTTTATTTCCACTCAGAGCAACATCCTTTTTGCACCAGTCCATTGTTAGTCAGTCTTTTCCATCTTGGCATCTACGTATAACTGCACCCTGGACATCTCTTCTCCCCAGGTTATTTTACGAGTTTGGGGTTTTTTCCCTGTGTTATTTTTCTCATTCTCTTTCTCCAACCGACATCCATTTCTTTTCTTTCCTACCTTCCCTCTTGCTCATATAAGAAATCCTGCTCCCCTTAATTAAGCACAAGAAATTCTGGGGCAAGAAGACATGAGTGGTAAGAAGGATCATTCCCATCTCATCCGCTCTCTTGGAATTTAGGAATTCATCTCCTTAGAATTATGTGCAACTGCAGATAAAGGTTGCATGATAATAACGTATCTTTTGCTAGAAATTTTTGATGCTGTTGGTTTTATGCTTTTTGCTCATTGCACAGCTTGGGAACTTGAATCATACTGCTAAAGTATAGAGGAATCAAAGCTATTGATTCTGACAAGAAGAAATATGGTTTTTCAATACCTAAGCAGCAATGAAGAACAAGGTGCAAATATTGATTTGGTATATTGCTATCATTCTTTACTTAAGAGTGTTCACTGAGACAGTGATGTGAGTGGTCAATGGTGTTACAATAGTTATCGGTGTAGCATGGGCTGTAGCTGACCTAAGACAACCATTAACATGCTTTGAAATAAAATCATTATATATATATATATATCCAGAGCTAAATTTAGATAATGATGTTTATCAGCAAGCTTGAGGAATAAGTGTGGTAGGACAGTTGAGTAGATTTTTCCTTTTAATACAATAAACTGCTACTGCATTTTACCACAGAATGATATTTTGGAGCACAGATATATAGGGAAAAAAACCACCATGTGCCATATGTCAGGATCCAACCCAGCATCAGGTCTTTACCTCTTCTGGTTTAGGTTTTACTTCTACTTTTTTTTCTCTCTTTTCACACTGAAATTGGAAGTTTGCTTGTAACAGGTAATTAAGAACCTAATAATTGGATTCTTAATCCTACAGTAAGAGGGAAGAATATGTCGGAGATATATAACAGAGATAAGAGATTGTTTTCTATGCCAGAAACACAGATGCCTATATTAGGCTTATACTCTGTAATTTACTTTGCCACATGGCACACTGCACACAGTTACTCTTAAGATGGCCTCATTTTTCCAGTGGCAAAATCTGCAAGCATTGGACATACATAAAGTGGGCTGTGCAAATGAGCATAGAATTTTGTTACACAGCCAAAATGGCTTAGCTCCAGCACATTGTAGGTAAATATTGTAACACTCAAACAACACAGTCACCCCATCTCACTTTAAAATTTCAGATGATGGACTAAGCGAACTCTCTGCTGGGAGAAAACATAAACAGCCAACACAAGTTGTGACTTTATAGTGTTACTCATAATTAACTGTTCCCAGGTGTTTTTACATGACCACAGTTAATTAACCACTCTTGCATAGTATTTCATGGTTAACAAAGAGCTCTTTGAGATGCTTGGTAATAGCTCCCAGTATTTAAAATAGGGATAACAATTCAGTCTTTTTAAACCTCTGTTTTTGTAGATAAGTGGACCAAAAAAAAAGAGAAAAAGGTTGTCAGAAATGGCTAGAAAGTGTCAGAAAGCTTTCATCAGCCTAATGGAGCCCATAAATGATGGCAAAACACAAGATAATGGTGTACTTGCAAGCCTTCATCTTTAATGATGCTGAAATTTGAGACCATTTTATTTGTACATTTGTAAAACTGGTATAAGAATCCTTAGAAGCAGTACTGTCAATACTGCTCTTTTCTTAAGCTAAGGGGCTTTGTACTTTCAAGGTTGTTACACAGTGTTGCTAGGCTGAAAGCAAGGTATTTTTTAAAACAATTCATACAGGAACAAGGCAGACAACTGTGCAATGGAGAGTACTCTCACTGCAGCAGTGTGAAGAACACAGAACACAGGGATGAGTTTCCCTGAAGAGAGTGGGACCAGCTAGGCAGTTTGGGACTGGGTTTGTAAATCTGTGTGGAGGCAGAGATGTGTGGAAGGCAGTTAATGACAGAAGTCTGACTCTGAAAGTGACTGAGTGAGACTGAGGGAAGATCTCATTGTGGTCTTCAGCATCCTCACGAGGAGAGGAGAAGGAGCATGCACTGATCCCTGCACTCTCATGACCAGTGGCAGGACTCAAGGAAATAGCGTGAGCTGAATCAGGAGGTTTAAATTGGATATCAGGAAAAGGTTTTTCACCCAGAAGTAGATGAGCACTGGAACAGGTTCCCTAGGAAATGGTCACAGTACCAAGCCTGACAGAGTTCAAGAAGCGTTTGGACAACGCTCTCAGGCATATGTGATTCTTGGGGCTGTCCTGTGCAGGGCCAGGAACTGAACTCAATGATCCTGATGGGTACCTTCCAACTCAGCATATTCTATGATTATGTGATTCTATGAATCAGGAAGGTGCTACGGCTGAGCACTGAATTGGGAAGATCTGGAGGGGAAGAAAAGAGTTACGAGCTCTCAAGAAAGAAAAAAGGGTTAAGGATTTTTAAGGATGTGAGCTGGGTCTCTTATATCCTCGTATAAGGATATGTGGCTGAGCAATAAAGTTGGAAATAAAAATGGAGGAAGGATTAGAAAGCAAGGACAAAAGACAATATACACAGGAATGTCACAGTGCTCTCAGGTGTTCTTCTGGTGCCCTTCACGAGGGTGTCACTGCACAGTCCCTTTATGTTCTCTTTGGTCTTTCTTGATGTCTCTATTCAGCTGGGATAATTCATTCAATAGGCAGGTTTTTCTTCTAGGTAGATAATGGTCTTGATAGGTGATCTTTCCTCATTTTAGTCAGGCAATTTTACATTTGTTCACATATTGTTGTTAAGTAGACTATTCTGACAGAGGACATGTGGTCTACAGGAAGATGTCACTGTCCATGGCAGAGGGATTAGAACTAGATGATCTTTAAGAACCCTTCCAACTCAAATCATTCTATAATTATGTGATTCTATGATATAAAAATAAGCACTGCTGCTTCATAGAAAGTGGTCTGATTTTTAGACACAAAACCTCAACTGGATATGCAACATTACTGAATACTTCGTAAAAGCAGAGTTTGTACAATTTGTACCTTTTTAACAATAGATAAAAGGAGGAAAAAGTTTATTGCCTTGTTTTCTTCCTTCTTTGTGTAGTGTGCTGGTTTTGGCAGGGATAAAGTTAGTTTTCTTCATAACAGCTAGTATCAAGACCAGGTTTTGAATTTGTGCTGGAAATAGCATTGATAATACTGGGATGTTTTCATTACCACTGAGCAACACTATTAATATTAATTATTAACTGGAGGCTTTTGTGCACAAACTCCTCATAGTCCATGCATGTAGACGCCTTCACTGGAAAAGTGGCTAGGTAGGAGTAGAAGTAGCTAGGTAGGGATTGACTCTTGAGGGACAAGAGGCTTTGCAGAGGGATCTAGATAGACTGAAGCCCTGCAAAGAGCAAGGAGTCAGATTTCATGATGCTTAAGGATCCTTTCCAACTCAATATATTCTATGTTTCTATCATTCTAAGTCCAAATGCTGGATTCTGCACCTAGGATGGAGTAACACTGGGCACAAGTACAAACTGGAAGAGTGGTTGGAGAGCAGCCTGACGGAAGGGATCTGGCGGTGCTAGTTGACAGCAGCTTGATGTGAGTCAGCATTGTGTGCCCCAGCAGCCCAGAGCCCAAACCCCATCCTGGGGTGCATCACACATGGCATCGCAGCTGACCAAGAGAGGTGATTATCCCTCTGTATTCAGTGTTGGTGTAGCCTCACACTGAATGTTGTGTGCAGTGCTGGGCCCCACCATTCAAGAAGGATGTGAAGGTCCTTGAATATGTCCAGAGGAGGGCAACAAAGCTGGAATGGCCTTTGAGGAGTGGCTGAGTACTTTGGAGTTTGGAGAAAATGAGGTTGAGGGGTTACCTCATTGCTCTCTATAGCTCCCTGAGGAGAGAAAGGGGAGAGGGAGGTGCTGAGCTCTTCTCCCTGGGATTCAGTGATAGGACACAGAGGAGTGGTTCAAAGGGGAGGTTCAGATGACATTAGGAGCATTTCTTTACTGAGAGAGTGGTCAAACACTGGAACAGGCTTCCTAGAGAGGTGGTGACTGACCTAAGCCTGTCAGTGTCTAAGAGGCATTTGGACAATGCCCTTAATAACACGCTGTTATTTCTGGCCAGCCCTGAAGAGGTTGGGTAGTAGGACTGGATTCATGCTGAAGGTCCCTTCCAACTCCAAGTCTATTCAACTGTAGTCTATTCTACTCTATTCTATATTCTGTACACAATGATAGATTACACAAAAGCCAGGGTTTGATGCCGTTTGATATTTTGGTCAGAAACAATTGAGAAACAAGAAAAATGGATAAAGAGAGGGAGCCAAAATGCCCCGTATTTGTAAATGAGAACTTAAAGACGTCCCTGGAGCAGAAGTATTTTGAGTATTGGGACATGAGAAAATAAGAATTCTTTTTCCTTCTCTCATGCGAGTTTTGAGGGCAATTTTTTTGGTTTTGTGTACTCCTTATTTTTCATTTTTGCTCATGTATATTGGTATAATTATGGTATAATTCAGTCAGATTAAAACACAAAAACAAAACCAACCAACCAACCAACCAAAATACACACACAAAAAAACCCCACAAAAAAACCAAACCACAAAAACCCCCCACCAAACCACCCACCCACACTTTACCAGACTCCTGTGCTGCCATTTTCTCTGAAAATCTTATTTTTTAATGACTTCTTATTGTGAGCAAATATGGAAGAAAATAAATGCCCTGACTGAAGACAGACTGAAAAGTACCAGATGAAGGTTGAGTGGGGCTGCTCATCCATACGCAGTATTTTCCTGAAGAATTCCTTTTCTTGATACAAAAAGCTGTAAGCAAGAAGTTGTTAAAAAACTCCTTAGTATTGATGTGAGGAAATGCAGAAGCAAGGGGATTAGGAGACTGTCTTTAAAGCATAGCTTGCAGTAAGAAGACAACTATGACTCACAGAACTGACTGTGCTGTCCTCAAAGAACTTAGCACTGTAATCAACAGTATATACATTTGTGTCTTTTCCACCAGGTAAACCAGAAAAGGTTTAGTCACATTTTCCATTCATCCCTCAAATTCTGTAAGATCAGTATGTCCCACAGTTACTTTAGATTCAGCAGTACTGCCTTTCAGTTCATATTATTGTAAGTTCCCAGTGACTGCATTCTGGGAACAGATTTTTCTGCCTGGTTTGGGGTTCTGTGCGTAACTTCTAATTAAAATGTACAGAGTAGTTGGCTAAAATCCTACACTCCCTCTATATCACTACAGTATTACTAATAATAATATTGTGTGTTTTAATCCTAATTTCCTAAGGAATTTTGTTTGAATGAGTTTTCGATTTTTCATTCAGTTCTAAAAGCTTTTGATTCCTTTCTAAACTTCATTTGACAGGATGGTAGAGCTATCAAAGGTACACAGCTGCTTCAAGTGTCATGAAACTTGAGAAGGGGTGAGAAGAGAGGGACCAGCAGCAGAGCTGGAATGTGCCCCACCATGGCAAAGGCACTCACAGACACTGGGCAGCTGTGTGTACAGCTGAGTCTGAAGGGCACAGGAAGGAATAACAGTAAAATATCCTGTTTTCTCACTGGTCAAGGGGGGAAAGGACTCAGTGGTCTCAGAAAGGACTGAGAGCACTGTAAGGGCAAGGGGTGAAGGCACTGCAGCTGAAGGAAGTGGAGATGGTGCCAGGCGTGGTGGTGAGGATGCCGTCTGATGGGACAGGGGAGGAATGCAGAATGCTAACTGTGCAATATTGTAGGGGATGGGATGCATTTCTGCAGAAAAATAGGCTTTGGTTAACCTGTCACTTAAGGGAAAAAAGTGCTCAAAACCTTCTGTTTGAAAGGAAATAAGAAATTACATTTTTTTGAAATGAAATCATGGAAAAAAGACAAAACTATTTCTAGTTTTCCTTGTTTTTTATTGATTAGACTTCTTTCTCTAAACAAAATAGAAACCTAAATAGGAGCTTGAATTTCTGCAAGTTGACTAATTTGTTGTTTTCTTGGAAAATGATTTCTAACCCTATGAATTTTCTTTCTTCTTTTTCTCTTTTTCTTTTTCTTTTTCTTTTTCTTTTTCTTTTTCTTTTTCTTTTTCTTTTCCTTTTCCTTTTCCTTTTCCTTTTCCTTTTCCTTTTTCTTTTCCTTTTCCTTTTCCTTTTTCTTTTTCTCTTTCTTTTTCTTTTTTCTTTTTTTTTTTTCTTCACCCATTTTTGGATCTGTTTAGTTTGTTGCCATTTCATTGATAGTATACTGTTGAAAAATTACTCCAGAATGCCTGCATGCCTGCCATATCAGTCATGACCAGGTAGCAGGGCATTATTTCTGCTTCCAAATTTGCTTAAAAGTATGGATGTAAATAAAATATTTACAGACATTGAATGGTCCACCACTCAGTACTGAGCTTCATGCAGAGGCTCCTTGCTAACAGTGTAAATATTTTAATATTGCAAATGTTACATTCGATTTTTATGCATTGCCTGTACTAGGATATAGTCATCTTGATTTTTTGAAACTAGGTCAGATCTTGTTAAGGTGTATTAGCAATCACATTAAATCACATTACCAGCATAAATAACGGATTTTTATACTACAAGGCATAAAGTAGGAACCAAAGAGTAATTTGGATATTTTGGCACCACGGGTACTAGTTTACTGTTTTGTGGTAATATGGCAAATAAATCCTTCACAAACAATGAATGCTTAAAATTAAGGCTCTATAATAGTATTTAGAAGACTTGTTTCTGCTCTTGGATTTGCCATAGCTTCTGCATTTGACCCTTGGACAAGATAATTAAGGCTTTGCTCTATGTGTTTAATTCACTGTCTGTGAAGTGGTGATAATGTTATATTTGTTTAGTAGGAGGTAAAAGCATTCATGTTTGTAATGAATTGAAATATCATGGTAATAAAAGACAGTGGAGGGTAAGCAAATGTGTAGAGCGGCTTTGCTCCTGAAGCATCTTGTCTTTTTCCCTGGTTCCACTGGAAATACAGCAATTTTTCTTCCCTAGCAGGCCTAGTATTCAGGGTACTAGTATGAATGTGCTTCTGGTCAAAATCCCACAGTAAATAAATATAGTAGTCCGTAGTCTAGTTCTTGCTTCAGGCTGAATGGACTTCAAAGATAGATCTTGCTCAGGAATTTATCTAGGTATGTTTTGAAAATCTCTAAGAATGGAGATCTCCATTCTCTCTAGGCAGCCTGTGCCAGTGCTCATACACTCTTGTGTAGGTAAATTTTTCCTTCTATATGTTTGGAATTTCCCCTTTCAGCCTGAGTATTGTCTCCACTCTTTTCTTCATTCATCTCTGGGAAGAGTCTTACTCTGTTTTCTCTTTATCATCCCTTTGGGTAGAAGAAAACAGCAATTAGATCATCCTAAGTCTTGTTTTCTTTTCTAAAAGCCATTTAAGCTTTTAGAGAAATTTGAATGAGGGGGTAGTTTTAGATTCGGTATTTTTTTAGCTCTGATGAAATAAACTGCATTGAAACTGAACAGCAATTTAAAAGTATCTGCAAACATGATATTTTTGCTGAATTCTGGAAAGAAGTAACCCCATTGTGAATCTTTATTTTTAAAAAGTGATGTCTTAGTTTCACTCACAGAAGAATCACGTCACTTTCTCAGAGTCCAACTTAGTATTTGAGGTGGCTACATTATCACTAGATTTTTACATTCAAGAAAGAAATAAGTAAGAAAATCCAAATTAATGTTAAAAATAAATAATCTCAAGAGAGGCAATGGCAAGATGATGGCCAGCAAAGTGACACCAGTGTAGCCTTACACTGGTTACCTCACATGGTAGCCCTGCTACCATGGACCTTAGAGAATAGGCAGACTATGCCAAAACTCTATGATACCTCTTCCTCCTTTTCTTAGGTTGCAGAACAGGCAGAGTGGAGTGACACAAAATCTCATGAATTTGTGGGTAGTTTTGCAGAAGACCTTGAAAACTTATTTCAAAAATCTTTCACATGAAAGTCATGTTTTCCAGAGGTAGGTAATTACTGTTGTACTTTGTCTCCATTGAATCGGTGCTCATTCATGCTTGTTAAACAGTATTTTGCCTGTGTTTAACAATAATTAATTATTTAATTATTTTGTGTATGTTTAATAATGTTTAACAACTGAAGATAGGTGTGAAACCCTTGAGATACAGAAGCCCTTAATTTAACGAGAATTAGAAGAAAATTTTGTTCTTTTTTGAAGAAAAAGACTGAAAAAAACTCATCAGGAGTACTGGAGAGAGATTGGTATTTGAGCTAGTGTTCTCCACAGCTAAGGTCTTCCTGCTGGTGCAGCTTAAAATGTAAGAAGACTACATATGTGATGAATCACCTTAAGAAAGCATCTGCAAATTTTTTGATGAACGGGGGGAATAGGATAGTCACCTTTTTACACAGAAAAATTAAAACTCTTTTTTTCCTTTCATTTCTTCAGGTGTGACATTGTGCAGTTGTTTTAAATAAATAATTTCAACCTCTTCCTATGCTTTTAATATTAGTGCAGTTTGAGCTGAATGGCCTTACATGATCATTGACTAACTTCAAGCTATTCTCCATCTAGGAATGATGTAGCTGACAGCTGCAGTTCTAGACAAGGAATGCTTAGAGGGCAGTTAACATGGCCCAAACCATTCAAGATGGCTGTGGACAGCATTTCCATATGAGCATCACTTATAGTACAACAACAAGAATCTTTATTGATAAAACCCCAATATTATTAGCACAGTTATTCATTCACGCATAGCACAACCAATGAAAATGTTCTGTGCTTCTGTATATGTATTACAAATGTATATGTGTAATGAATAATGTCTCCTTTTCACTTCTTGGCAGACAAAACATTCCTAAGCAAAGAGTGCATCATCATGGAAAAGTTGATGTGGTATTTTGTCATTCTGGTTGCCTGCCTACCTGAGTGGTAGATTGCTATTAGAAAGGCAGGACTGCCTCAGCCATTTATTTGTGACTGTCAATAACAAAACTAACACACCGAGTAAACTTCATGTTTGGACATTATACCTGAGTGTTCAAATCAGGAACTGAGTCCAAACACTTGATTCTAATTCTGAATTATGCTAGTTGTGATGACATTAGATTTCTTTAATCCTTGAAATCTATGAAAAAAGCTGTGTAATTAAGCTGGGTAACTTCTGAAATGATAGCCAAGTTCTAGATTGTACATTCGGTCTTAGGTGACACATGATCACAATCCCGTTGCAAATCTGCAAGTCTGGAAAGCTCTATTCAAAATAGACCTATGCTCATTTGGAAGTGATAAAAGAAGATTGTTTTTTGAGGTAGCAATTTAGTCACCTGGGTTTTTTGGTTTATTTGAATCTTCAAAACTTTGTTCAAAACGCATGCACATAAAAGAGGGAACATTTCCTTCCTTGGAGAGTTCTAGGCATGTACTGCCATATAACCATCTACTTTGTTCGGGGAAATTATGATTGCCTTTCTTCATCTACAGCAAGGCAGTATGTAGTATGGCCACTTGAGAATTGCACCGCGCTGCTTAGTGATTATCAAGTAATGGCTGATTGCTTTTGCTAATGGGTTTGCTTTTGATGTTGTGTTTTTGTGTCATGTCACTTCACATGCAGGATTTTGAAGTGTTTTGCTGAACAGGAGAAAAATGTTAAATAAAAACCATCCTAGAATTCTATTGTTTGTGAATGGAGGGGGCGTAAGCTATAGGAGGGACACAGGCACTTCATCTCTGCCATCATCATCACAGACAAAACAACAGAAAAATTACAAAAAAAGATATAGAGCTTAGAATGATGTAGTTCTCCAAAGAACAAATAATTACTCGGCTCTTGTCATGTTTCTTCTTGCTATTTGATATCAAGTTATTAGTACTTCTTGAGTTAGTTTTCATTTTTGAATGCTATCTTCCTGCACTACACATAATTCTCCAGTGAGCATTTGCAGTTATTACTCCTGTACCGAGGGCTGATTTTTATTTACATAAAATCCATAGTTTCTTTCCACTTTAGGGGATGTTCTGTGAAACTGAGTTAAATATAGATTATGTGTGGAACTAATCGTTTCACATTCTTTTCTGTATTATGGCCAACATTTTACATACACCTTCTGAAAATGTCTTTGTTTTATTTTTTTTTTTTTATTTCTTAAAAATCTTGTTCTGTTTCATCATAATGGAAGATATTTCTGTCAGGACAGATTCTTCATAGAAATCATCCCTGTTCTGAAACATTCTGAAATATTTTTCATTAAAATATCTGGCTGCATATGTTGACCTCTTCAGAACTGATGGAGTTCATTCAGAACGGATGGAGTTCGTTATGTGTGAATAAACCAAAACTGCTTAATTCCAATCAATTTTGTGACCTCAGAAAACTGCTAAACTAGGCTGCTCAGAATCACATTGAAGAGTCCTTGCTATCTCTTTTGAAATACCTGATATTTACTTAAATATTCAAGGCTTCTTCAAAGAGTATCTAGTGCTCCTAACAAGTTCTTCTGTGTTAGGATACAATACAAGGTAAAGCACAGTTTTCAGTTAAAATTTTTTCATATGTTTTCATTTTGCATTTTTGGGAGCTGATGGGGGTTGGTATTCTTGTGTGAGTTCATCCTCGTGTTAGTTTGCAACAGTGTTTACTCTTCAACATTTCCAAAGTTAACTGTTCACTATTTACTAACAGTTACACAGAAATGTGGGAAAATACACTTAAAATGCACTATGTTATTATGACCAGATGTGATGACTATTAGAGACCATGTGCTAGCAGAAGGCAGAGTAGGGCCTAGTTGGGAACACTTTTGCCAGTTTAGAACTAGAGAGCTGTACATGTGCTTGGGAATATGGAGAAGAGGTGGTTTGCTGCCAGACTCAAGCCTCTTTATAGTCCATCCACATGCTTTGGCAAAGAACCCTCTGCAACATTTTTATCCAAGCAAGTACAAGCCTTCCTTGTCCTAAAACGACCCCTTAGTGAGCCTTTGGAGGAGTCCAGTGCACACATCTACATGTCAGTGGCACAGTGGGCTTTGTTCCCAGCATTTAGAAACACAGAATAAGGATGTATAAACACTGGCAGTCACGCACTCCTAAAACAGTGCTACTCATGCTCCTTGGTCCTGGTACTGCTTTGAGTGTGAGGTAAGTCTGGTTCCTGTTGAGACCTGTGCTGGTCCTTTGGTCCTTTGAGTCAAGTAACTTAGGCCATATCTCTCCTTCAACAGCTGTATATACCTTCCCTGCCCAACTGCAGGCTGTCAGTCTTTGGCATAAACTCATGGGATTAAAAAAAGCTGAGAGGTTCTAATAAGAAAAATAATAAGGAAAGCACAAATGCAGAGGAACCTGAAAAGGAGGAGCTAGTGTCTGCTGGCGGGTCAGGAATTAGAGCGTTCACTTGGAGATCCATCTTCCAGTTTGATGATTTCCTCAAAGGACATGCTCCTATATCTGCAACCTCCTTGAAAGATTCTCTAATGGCCGACATTTTAATCTGGGGAAGAATGGTGCTAACAATTTCTTTCAATGAACCTGATCCACTTTCTATAAAGCAGCATCTCTGGAATAAGTACTGAGGTCTGTATGTCCAGTTTTATAAATAAATATTGTAACTAATAGGTTTATAAATTTTTTCTTTCTTACCTGTATTTAATTAATGAACACTCAAGTTTGACATTTCAAGTAGAAGTGCTTATGAGACTGAAAGTAGTGCCTTCTCCTTATGCCAGTGTAGCTATAGGATCTGGGTAGGAAATTTTACTTAGAGAGAGAGACATAGATGTGTTTAAATCCTCTAAAAAGAAAAGAAGATTTTGACTTTGCTGTTCCATCATTAAACATTAGCTGTTGAACTAAATAACACATTTCATTTCCTCCAGAATGCCTGTAAACACAAAACCAATTTTCTGCTTCTGCCAAATATAATTAAAAATTGTGGATCATTCTTAGAGAACAGAAGCCACAGTAGTTTGTAAAAATAGATTCACAGGAATTAATTTTAATAGTTTTTGTCATGCTGTTACTGAATGTACATGGAGAAAGTACTGAATATAATTCATTTTATGTAGACCAAGAGGTACAAAGTCTCTGAAGCTTATTATACAGGAAAAGGTTTTGTGCCAAAGGAAATTACTTATTTGCATAGTGTTAATAGCTATATTTATAACAGTGCTAGAATTGGAAAGAATTACTTATTTGCACTTTTGCAAATTCAGGAAGTTTTCTAGGTTGATCATAGGATGATAGGAATATTCTGGTCAGGAGTGACCTTGGGAGGTCATCCGGTCTAATCTATTACTCAAAAAAGGGTCATCTGGGAGCTCAGACCAGGTTATTTAAGACTTTATCCAGACTGGCCTTGAAAATGTCCAAGAATGAAGACTGCATAACCTCTCTAGGCAATCTGATCCACTGCTTGACCGTCTTTATGGTTTAAAAGTGTCTCCCTCTATCCAGTCTGAATCTCTGTTGTTTCATTTTACGCACTTTGTCTCATTGTGCTGGCACTCACCACTGTGGAAAGCCTTCTTCCATCTTCTTGATAATATCCCTGTAAATTTTAGCAGGCTGCTATTAGCTGTATGTCCCACCCCAAGCCACCTTCTCTCCAGGCTGACAAGCTCTGTTCCCTCAGTTTCTCCTCCCATGGCAGGTACTCCAGTCCCTTGACTGATCTGGCAGTCCTCTACAGAATATCTTCCACCTTATAAATGCCTTTCTTGTATGAATGCAGCATTTGAGATGCAGTCTGATGACTGCTGAGTAGAAAGAGACAGCAATTTTTCTCAGTCTGGCTATACTCCTATTAATATGCTCCGTAGTACAGTTGACCTGCTTGGTTGTCAGAGCATTCTGCTGGCTCATGTTCAGCAGTGTACCAAGACTCCCATTCCAGCAAAGCTGTTCCCCAGCCAGAACATCACCAGTGTGTGCTGTTACAAGTGGTTTCTCCTTTCCAGATAGAGAACTTGTTGAATCTTTTGAGTTCCTTCCAGACCCACTCTGAAGCCTGTCAAGTTCTTCTGAATTGTAGACGTGCCCTTGAGCATGTCAAGGATACCCAAGTCTACTACCCTTCCCAAGTACAGATCCCTAGGCATTCAAGCTTACGGTGTTACTTCCCATCGGTGCTATTTGTGGTGGAAGCGTGTAAAAATCGAAAAGATGCCTTAATAACAGGAAAAAGGAAAGTAGTACATCTGAAATAACAAACATGGAACCAACATATGCTTAGCTAAAGTGAGCCTTCAGATCATCTTCTCTTGGCACAACAAATGTGACAAGTGAATGCAAAACTAAGAATGTAAAACTATTCAGTTACAAACAGATCCAAATCCCACATGCTTTTTCTGTGGGGTAATTTCCCTCTTTACAAACCATTTTCATCCTCCACACCTGAGTGTACACAGACCGTGAGATATCTAATACCCTCATTTCTGTGCCACAAAAACAGAAAATCCTAGGAAATTTCTTATGCTGAAACCATTCAGTAATAAAAAGGCAGATACAAGAAACATAAAAATTATTATTCATGAAACTTACTAGTATCTACATATGAATATGTTTATACATTTTTAAAATAACAACACTACAGTTTGTAATGGTATAGCTAACTTAATTTGTTGTAATATCTTCTGATAAATGTAATTAACATTTCCATCATCATTGAACTTTACAACCAATTTGTATAACCGGAAGATTATTTTCCCCTTGGAGCACTCCTGGAAGACTGATACAGGAACTAAAAATGAATAAGAGGGAAACAAGTGTCAGGAAACTTCTGAAAGGAGTGATATATATTGAGTTGATTGAATAACACTGTTAAATTAAAAATTCAAAATGGTATCTCCAAGCCAATTTTCTTTGGAGGACTTTCTCTACCACAGAGCATAGATATATCAGAACTGATAGAGTGACAAGTGGAAAAGAATCGACATCTATTAATTTTAGTTGAATGTAGGCTTTCATTTTATGATAGACTTTCTTTGCAATACTTTTAATATTAATAAAATAAAATAAAATAAAAAATAAAATAACTCTGTATGTTGTGGTACTTAGCTGGTTGCTGCTTAAATCTGATGTCCCAGAGATTCTGCAGACTTGCAGGTGCTGACTTGAGACAAAATACAATAAAATACCAGTACTAAGTAAGTTAGCAAACAATACCTTGATAATGTAAATAATTTCTACTGGAAAAAAAGAAGAAAGAAAAATCTCTGGTCAGTAAGATATAAGCAAAACTTGCTGTGGTATAAACAACTAAGGTATTTACCATTCTCAAAAAAATTATGTTAATTGTGCTGATGATAGTGTCACTTTATCTTTTTCAATCTGCTCAGTCATTCAGACTTACATCTCAGTCCTTTGGAATGAAGCAGGAGCTTCCCCATCGATACAACCACACAAAGGACATATTTTTTTCTCTTCTGTTCTCATGTTCTAGTATAAATTCTTCCCAATAGGGATCACCAGCTAGCTGGCAAAAGTCACCAGCAAGGATTGTTTATTACTATTTTCTTGTAAGATTAAATCCTGTATATTTTTACTGTTAGAATAATAATGGCTTTTGAAAATGCAAGTTTACATCACTGGTCAAGTCACATCTCTTTTTCTATTCCTTTTCTCATTACACTTGCGGAATCCTATTTAATTGTAAATTGCAGTCTCTTTCACTCAATGAGTGCTAAATACTGCACAAAAATTGGAATTTAATACTGTCTGAGGAAGTTAGGAATGCTCTTTCCATATGTACTAGAACCAGAGTGCACCTGTTGTATCTGGATATTACCAACTCTCCCTCCTCATCCTTCTTTCATGTAATGTATCACCTCACACAAGACACATAAGGGCAGAAATTAATTAGATGAACTATACTTAAATTTATTTTATTCATTCTAGTTCAGTGGCATAGAAAAGTATCAAATGACATTGTGTTAGTCACTGGTAAGGTTCTTTTGAAATAACACATACTTAAAAGTTTAAATTTCAGCAGCTGTACCATGAGAAAAGGTAAAAAAATAGCATTGTGTGTAGCCACACCTTAATCTGTGATAAGTGTTTTAGCAAATATTAGCTAGAGCTTAATGTTGAGCCTTTGTTATAGGAAGTTTATCAAGCCAGAGCAAATTATAAACATCTCTTGTGCAGAGCAGTGTCTAACAAAAAGAATATGACTCAAGACCAGAGGAAAGGATAAGGCAGTAGACTGTTTTAAAGACTCTGTAATACCTTCAGTACCACCAGATATTCTGAGCTTTACTCATAGATGACTAGGTTGTACTGTAGGGCTCAGCTCTAAACCAACAAATAAGCAAAAGAAAAATCACCATTCATAACACTGAAGTATGTAACACCCTATGAGTAATAATTATTCATTGATTACATTCTTTTCTGTTTAAAATACTCTAGGAAAGGATTTTGATGATTCAGAAGTGGGGAAGTCATGGAATAAGTGAAATCTGGACAGAAGAAAAGCAATTCTTCTAAACTGAAAGACAAACAAGTATTTCGAACTTTCAGTTCAAAAAAAAAAATAAGTGAAAGGGAGAATTATAAAGATAATGAAGAAAATATCCTGCATTTCTTCATTCTATGATGCTTTTCTAAAACAAAGAGGTTTTTTAAGAACAAAATGTTTTCTTTTAAATTCACATTTGATCATTCCTTACATTTATTTTGAAACTGTTTAAAAGGTTGCTTTTAGAAAAGCCCTTTGCACTGAAACTGTGGTCTTCTGTGAGATGGTTGAATGCCTGAGGAAAAGAGTTGCTGCAAAAGACATTTCACAAGACCAATGACATTTCAGTTCAACTCATTGCACCCTTGGCTTGCTGTTGGCTATCAGCCATCACTGTCAGATGTGAAGCTTAGAGCCCCAGAAAACAAAATATAAAAGAATATAGGGAAGCAGGAATCCTACTGAAAGCATAAAATTAATCAAATTTCTAAAGATGAGAAGAAAGAATAAGTACAAGAGGTTATGAACAGAGTCAGAAAAGTTAAGGCTGAGCTAGAGAAAAGAGTAAAGGAAAGTGAAAACTAATGAGAAGTGATGTTAAGAAGGCCAATTTGTTTAAGGTCTCTTCTGCGTTAGTCTAAAGCAAAAAGCTTGAGTTGGATTTATGCAACTAAGAAAGGCTCAGACCAGAAGAGAAAGACAACAGGCTGGAAAATATAATTACTTTGTGATTTGAAATAGGCATAAAAAATTAAATTCAGCTTTGATGTATTGAGAATTAGGTCTAAGAGTAGCACTCCTGTTACCTCTGAGCTGTAGAATGGGTGAATGAGATGCTGGAAGACCAGATCTAGTGAATTTTTTTTTTATTTTTGTTTTTTTCCTGGGGTTGTGTACACAGGTGAGCTGTTACCAGACAATTCAGGCAATTTGAGCTTGATTCCCAAAAGGCTGTTGAAACTGATAATAGTTTTGTAAGCAACTAGGAATCAACACAGTGAAAAATAACATAGCCTTTTCAGTAAAGGATTATTTCAGAATAAGGTAGCTCTTCCCCTATATGAAACTATGTTACAATTTTATTAAAAATTATGCTGTTAAAAAGAAGTTAAGGAAAAAATACAACATAAAGGTGGAGAATTGAAGGGTATTGGAAAGCATATTCATGGTTTAACATCAGATTGGAAGAGATGTACCATGCAAGGTGTTACAGTTTTTCCTCAAGTAGGAATCAAGTCACTGTATTCACAAATATTTTGGCTGAATAAATGTAATATCTGTGAAGACAGCACATTAGAAAGCAGATTCAAATACTTTAGGGGAAAGGATCCTAATTGAAGATGGCAGTGATGGGTCAAGGAAGCAGCCTGAAATCAGGTGAAAACGAAGAACTGTACTTTCAGAGTACATCCTATCAGGGCAATGTAAGTGAGACTTCCACCTTCCACAAACAAACACTCCCATCTGTCCAGGAGCAGCAAAGTTCAGCTGTTTGCTCAGGGACATGAAAATATGGTCAGCAAAGAAGAGGGCACTCCAGCCAGTGCCCAGTCTCACAGTATCCAACAAAGTGATTAAGGAAAATATGGGTGCCACATTCAACCAAGAGTCTAGATCCTCAGGCAAGGTAACGAGACAGGGCCAAGGTCAAGCCAAAAAGTCAATCTGCAGGTCAAGTCTGGTGACAGTAACCATGGCCAGACACCAGTACCAGCAAGGTGCGACCTCCTATAGGTCTGGACTCTTGGAGATCTTGATACAGACTTATTTAATTGCTGTGAGGTATCAGTAGGCTGATTCAGAGCATATAGTGCTGAGACTGGGAATTGGGAAAGAAGTGTGGCAACATGGCATAGCATGGCATGGGAAACTTGGAGTTGAATGGGGGTGTTCAGGCTGGATGTGACAGCACAGGCACCACCAGTGCCAGACTTAAGGCCCCAGGTGTTCTCCATGGGTCTGATCTACTTTGTATGAAAAGGAATTTTGAAGGGGATTACTTTTTCAGTTACTAGTGGTAGTATTTCTTCACATTTACCTGATGTTCCAAAGCAAAGTGGAAGAGACTCATCCATTCTGTAATAAAATATATTTGAGCTCCTGCATTAAAACAGCTCAGATCCAAGTCTTTTTAAGGTTTTCTATCACATGTGAATTTGTGATTGAATCACTTGTGATTTCAACAACCTGTTGACTCTGAGAAGACTTTACTTTGGTGGGGATCAGGAATTAGAGGTTGTTCTGCCTGTGCCATGGTTTTCATAGTTACTTGAAAGCAAGCAATATCCTAAGAAACAACAGGAGTCTAATTAAAAACGTGAGAGCGTCTACTCTTATAATGAAGAGCTGCTCAGGGTAGTGACTGCCACACCCAAGCCTACCTGGTGGCTAAGGGCAGTTGCCCAATAGAGGATTCCATTTCAAGGTACATAGTTGAACAGTCTCTTCTTTTTGTACTTCTGAGAGTCCACAAGGCAGGATGAGATGGAAAAGGAAATGTGGATTTGGACCTCCCCTTCCAGAGACTTGACCACTCTCTGCTTCTGCTGCTTGATTTTTTGTGTTAGACTCTAACTCACGTGAAAGCACAGAGGAAACAGCAAGCTTCCCCATCTTTTTTTGTGCTAAGAATTTCAAGACAAGGAGCAAGACTTTGAGTTTTATTTTGAATACATCTGTGCCAAAGTAAAGATTCTGTACCCATATTGGTTCAAGCTGGGGAGCATCTTAGTTATGTAATGAACATACGATGCAGTGTGCCAAGAAGTAGCATACAGTCATGTGGAGCTTCCCTTCGCCTGTTGATAACTTAGAAGACTGACACTAATGAGGTCCCTTGATAAGCAAAGGCAGAACTAAAAGCATCCTAACTTCAAAAGGATTTTGTGCTTCGAATATTAAAGTGATGCAGAGGAGAGAAAGGGCTCACAGTTGTGGAATCCCATGAGTTAAGTCAAACTGCTTGAAGATTAGAAGCCATATCTGACTTTGTATCACAGATATATAAATGATGGAAAATCTGTTCAGAGGAGATTATTGTCCCAGTTGCTGTACAATTTCTAAGGGAACTTCCCACAGGGGACTGTGTGGCTGAAGTTTGATAAGGCCTGACATTGCTGAGGATCATGTGAATGATATGCATGACTTTGTAAGCATCAGGCAGGAGTTTTTCCCACATGTAAAGCCTGGTAACCATCAATGAGGAAAAATATCAGTCATGTTTCAGTAAGAATTTTAGGGAAGGTGTAGGAATAAAGCCCTAAAAATAAAGCCCTAGTAAGATATAAAATGCTAAACAAAAATAAAATATATTGGATTATATAAAAAAGAAAGATAGGCCAGGAAAAACAGAGTGATTTCCAAGGTGAGATTTTACTACCCTAAAAGTATGTGTTTCTCACCATCCCTCTAAATTTTTCCCAGTCTGTGGCTGTTTTGATTGTCTAACAGCAGGAAGCCCTGGCTGCTTAGGGAGGGTGTTTGATACCAGAAACAAGTGCTTCTGTGTAGGTAAATGACTCATGCAGGTTACCTTAACCAGGTGATTGTCAAGTAGTTGATGTTCTTGGTTTTCAGCCATTGAATCTATTCTGCTGTGTTTCCCAGTCCTTGTGTGAGCCTAGATAGATGTCAGGAGCTCTTTTCTCAGTAGTGCAATGTTTAGGCATGGAACAGAAATAGTGTAAGAATGAGAGAATCCAGTTGGTTAGATGGCATATGTGCTAGACGTTGGAATGACTGGATGGCTTGGCTGGCATGGGAAGGGGAACAGAGATAAGGCGTTGGTTTTCAGCAGTAGGGAATAGGTGGTGGAAGAGTAGGTGTGGCAGTGCAGGGCCAGGCTCTTTGCCGGGGACATGATCTTCTGGGAGGGGCAGGAAGAATATTATCATAGAACAATATGGGCTGGAAGGGAGCTTGGGAGGTCACCTTGTCCAGCTTCTACTAAAAGCAGGCTTAATTTGCCTGTTAGGTCAGACTGCTGCTGAATTCTTAGGGACTATAGGATCCTTATCCAGGCTCGGGGAAGGTGTACAGATCCTGAAAGGGAAGGGCATGGGCTGAGTTGGCTCCTCTCTGCAACTGGCCATGCGGTTGGACACAAACAGGATGTTGTAGAAACTGGGCATGTGGGGCACACCTCTTGCCTGTGTAGGTTTATAAGCTGTCATGGTGGCAGCAAGGACTGCCCTTTAACTTTTATACAAATAGAATAAGGAGGCTGGCTATAATTATGAAAATAATCTTTTAGTAACCAGCTTTGGGAACACAAAAAATTACTTCTTTATGCAGGAAAATATAATATGGAAGATATTAAGTGCTGTGTTCAGCAGGAAGACCCCAGTCCAAGCGTGGGATTTTGAAAAGTTTGACTGCTTCTGAGGATCACCAGTTGAAATATCATAAGTAATTCAAGGGTAAAAACCCCTCTAATTCAGGGGAATATTCAACCCTATTCTTAAATCTTGAGTATCTCCCTTGGCTTCTCTTGAGGCTTCTCAAATTCACTGCAGTATCCAAATCCCTGTTTAGTTGTGTTGTGCAGTCTTTTTATGAAGCTGACTAGTGTCTTGCACAAATTAGAAGGAAATTACTGCTTCCCTGAAGGGGAATCAAAGCACATTCTGGTTAGGTAGATAAAAACAATTTAAAAGACCACCCAAAATATGAAATATTAACTACTATGCTGGTCTTCTGGTAGTAAGATGCAGATCTGGGTAGCTCTGATGTCCTAGATTTAGTTAGTACATCAAAGAGACTTGAGGGTGCTAACAATGGATCCTGAAGTGAATTTTGAGAGTTATTTTCTTATAAAATACAGAGCAGTTAGCTGCAATTTTCACAATAGTCCTTTTGTCATTATAGTAATTCTGAAGTGACTTTGTCCTTAGAACTTTTTCACTCTTGCCCACTTGTTTGTATAAAAAACACTTGAGTTTTTTATAAAAAACTCATACTTGACAGTCCTGCAGATGCTTGCAAATGGACAAAACCGAAGGGTTTGCACACCTACTTCTGCTGTGTCTTTTCCTGGGAGGCCAGACTGCAGGTGGAAAGGAGATTGTAGCCAGCGGGAGTTTGGCCACTTCTCCCAGTCATGTAGTGGTAGGACAAGAGTACACAGTCTTAAGCTGCACCAGAGGAGTTTTGGACACTAGAAAGAAATTCTTCACAAAAAGATTGGTTATTGGAATGGGCTGCCCAGGGAGGTGGTGGAGTCACCATTCCCTGAGGTGTTTAAGGAAAAGCTGGACGTGGCACTCAGTACCATGGTCTAGTTAACATGGTGGTGTTTGGTCATGTGTTGGACTTGATGATCTCAGAGGTGTTTTCCAACCTACTTGATTCTGTGATCCTGTGATTCTATGACTGAGATGTCTCTAAATACGCCAATGTTTTTTGAGAAAGGAGTGATTAAATGCTGCAGGACTGGGCATAATGTTTAAAAGCATTAGAAGATGGAAGGCTTGTATTGCAGAGAGCTGATGGTGCTGTATATTCTGAAGGGCAACTATTTTTCTTGATTTGGAGTTAGTTGTGAAAAACAGTGCACAGTTCTGTGACTTAGATTTGAAGAGTTATCTTCTGTTAAGTTAGGTTCCCATCTTTCCAAATACGTATTTTTAATTTGAAAGGGAAAAAAATGGAATCAAAAGTCTTCAAGTTTAGCAGAAATGGATAGGATTTTCACTATTTGGGAAGTGCTAAATGCCTTTTTCTGGATCAGATTTTCCTTGTAGTTTGGAAAATCTTAATATCAAACAAAGAATTTGATTTCCAAGAATGCATGTGACAAACAATACAAACAAGGAAAACTTGTATCTAAGTGAACAAAGAATATGTGTGTAGCGATAGATTTAGCTTCCACATTGATAACAAATTTGATTAAGGAAAAGTATAATCCCTCGATGAAAAAAATGAGGCATAAAGCCAATGAACTAGGAATGGTATGAAGAACTGAAAATTGCAATTTATTATGTTACTCAATCACAAGGAAATTCACCTCTCCTAACCTCTGTTCCATCTCTTCTTCTTTCTGTATAAATGCAGGGCTAGGATTCCAGATAAAGAAACAGACATGAGTGTACTCACAGGAGTAGCAATAAACTCGTGTTTCCATTCAGCCAATCGAGACAACTCCTGTTCAGCACAGTAAGAATTTTTATTATGTTGTCCATGTTGGCAAATAGACACAAAATGTGTGATCTTCCAAAGGACACGGATCTGACCTCTAAATGGCTTCAGACTTGTCTTCCTCTGCAGACCCCACATCTGCATCTGTGTGCTTACCTTGTAACAAGAAGAGAAGAGAAACAGAACTTCATGTAAGTAAAGGAATCTCCTTTCTTTGACTTGGTATTTATCTCTTGCAAGAGTCCATGAAAATTCTTGCTGGGATGTTTCTGCTTCCACAGGAGGCAAGCAGAGCTTTTCAATTTTCATACTGGATTGTGATCATATCATTATCTTCTTAAGACATTACATGATGTAGCTATAGAATCTCTCTGATCTGCAGTACTTGTTGCACTAGCAAATTATTACTCCGCAAACAAGAAAATTGTTGTGTTTAACCATTGATATTGTAATTAAAAATAAATTAAAACCTAGATGAACTTATCCTAGAAAAGCTGAGGGAGTGCACAATTTTTCTAAAAAGCCTGCTTTCATTTAAAAAAATTAAAAATAAACAACTGTTTACTATCCCCTCTGCATTTTCAAGTTGAACATTTAGTTTTATAATGATTATTTGTCTTTCCACATTTATTGAAATAGTTTCCTTTGCCAAAAGCTTGTGAGTTTATGTTAAAAAATTAGTATTTGCTTTTAATTATGCAATGAAGCCAAAAACTGACTAACTTTCCAAGAAATCTAATTTTTTCTTAGTGTTAAACATGGTGTATGTGCCACAAGAGGAATGTAATAACTTGATTTTCCAAACTGTATTATTGGCTTAAGGGAGGATAGCAAACACTTAGACAAATGAACCCATTATTAATGCAAGAATAGAATAAACACACTATAAAAGGATACCAAAATGCTATTTAACATAACTATTTCTGTCATTGTAAACAAACATTGTTACAGGCATTAAACCTTTTTTCTCCTCTGCCCCTTTCTTTGCCTCCCCCGCCCGCCGCAGTTTCGTAAGGGGGATCAGGCTTAGACAGTAGGAATTGAAATAAAAGAGACATTGAAAAATAGATTTGTTATGTCTGGGATGCTAGAAAGGAACTCATTTGTGAAGTAATTGTCTGAACTGAATTACAACCTCTTCTTCTGCTGCTTGCATTGAGCACTCTAGGTTATAAGTCCTTACTGCTAAAGGTTGCAACCTAATAATAATAGTAATAACACTAGTACTAGCACTAGAAGCTTCAAATGATGATGTATTCCCTTTGTGTTAGGTATTACACAAACACAATCGAAATGGAAAGATCAAGGGAAAAATAGGTGTTATTATTTTTCCCATTTCACATCAATGAGTCACAATACATTTAAGCAAATAGACAATGTTCTCCGGAATTAGGGTTTGATTCTGGAATGAGGGTTAGAGTACACTGAGTACATCAGAATTATCTTTGCTTGCACCCTGCATTTTTCTCTGTCTCCTGCTGCTTTGATTGTCCATGTCAGATACCTCTTGTAACAAATGAAGGACACATGCCTAAACTATCTTTGAGTGAAAATGGGTGTGCAGGAGAGGGAAGAGGAGATTGTAATCTTCACAGTTTCGCTTAAAACTGAAGAGGATCAACAGGGGACCTATCAAGGATTGAGCGCAGCTGTGTTTGTTCAGAGGTCCATCCAACACAGCATCTCACCTCCAACCACTGTTCAGCAGAAGGTGCTTATGGTGGAGTACAAGAGCAGACAAGCACACTTTGTTCTCTTGACACAATTAACATCTTCTGTGTTTCATAGCCATAGGTGTGATTTTTTTCTACACACTAGAAATCTTTCAATATCCTTTAAACCTCCAGGGGCTAAAAGCTCATCAGTTCTTGTGGAAAGGAGTTATGTGTCTTAAATCTACCCTTTGAGAAGTGTGCATGGGGTTTTTGTTATTTTTTTAAAAATTTTGTTCTGAAAGTGTTGCACCCAATTTCCTTTGCTGCTCGCTGTTGTTACTGAAAGAGATAGAGAACAGTGTATTAACCTCTGCAGGGCATGATTCATTTTATGGGTCTCTAGCATATTTTCTCCCCATTCACCTCTCCAGCTAAAAATAATCACATTTTATTAGCTATTCATAGATGAAATCAAAGCAATATTCTGATAATCTTTTGATTACTTTTTTTATTTATACTCTTCCTCAAGCAATTTAAACTTCACAAGTTTCCTGTTGGCTTCCTTTACCTGTTGTCATGGTGCCTCTGAATGAGAGTCCTGTTTCTTGGAAATGCAATATTACTTGTTCTCCACAAGACCTTCTGGCTTGGCATCATCTGCAGGCTTCTTAGGTGTCCACCCTGTCCTATCATACAGACTGTTTATTGAGAGGTTAAACAGAAAATTAAAGTTGTTCAATCAGTTGTCCTCCTTGCCTAATGGTTATCAAAGTTTCAGAAGTTGTTTTCATTTATCATTCTCAAATACCTAGAGATTTAAAGTTGTTTCCTTTCAGTTGATTGTCTCTATAGTCCACAGCAGAATATTAAAATTTTTCCATATGTTGGAAGTGTTTTCTATTTTATTTATCAGCCAATTGCATTTTTTTTGGTCATAAAGATGGAGGTGAGGAAGAAGTCCTGTTGACCAAAAGTTTGGTTATGGCTTGTCTTTCTGAGGTACATTGTCTGAGAAATCTAGTGGAATGCAAAATAACATTTCAGGTCCTCTATTATGAAGAGGATTAATACTCCATATCAATATTATTCTCTCAGTTTTAAAATGGGTTGTCTCTATAATATCAGTTTCTCTCTGATACAGCAAGGAAAAGAATATTTTGCTGCATTAGACTGGAGAAAGTAAAGGTATATTGAGCTAAAAAATCCCAGATCATTGAATTAAAATAACTGATGCATATTAAAAATGAACTGTGAAAAATAAGAAAAAAACATATGATATATTGAGAAATGTGTTTCCTTAAAATGTTCTTTGAATGTCCTTTAGTCTTCTTGTGCTCATCCATTTGTTTTATATTATAAAAGGGTCTTCTTACTATTGGACTAAACTCATTGATTGCCATTTGATGTTCAAGTGATCTTGCACCAACATAACTTCTGGCACAAGGAGCTTCTCCCTTTTGTTTACTACCCCTATATGTTAATTTTCTGTCATCTTGTCTCTCATTAGGTTTGAATCAATTAGATCACTGTATTATCTCAAGAAATAGAACAGAAAGGAGATCCTCTTATGTTGCTAAATATATCTGACTCAAAATTTTAAGTGGGTGGCTAGAATTACAGCGATATTGTAGATGGGCTCGTACATAATAGCATTTGAAGTGGAACACTAGAAATAGTTTGCCTGATGCATCTTGACTCTGTACTTGCCTCTTCTACAACTTCTTCAAGCTGGTGTTTCACAGTCCAACTAACCACAGACTTTCTTTTCTCCCCTTGTCTTGCAGCTAGTTAAATCTGAGGGTTTTGCTGTTAGTTCACCAGTAAATGATGGGAAACTGCTGTGCTTTGACATTCAACATATTGTTATATTTCTATTGCTCTATTGTCAACATTTTGCAGTCTTTTTTGTTCTATTTCTCTGCTTTGACAAAGTGTTCCTGGTGACTCTTGAGACTTTATCCTAGCTCCTGCTATTCTGGCATATCACAGCAAAGAATTGTTCATTTCCTTGAGCACCAAGCAGGCAGGTCTGAATGCTCCACTCTGCTCTGAAAATCCAGGTACCTCATTTCATTCCCCTTGGTTTTCACCTCTATTTTTAGTTTTTCCCTTTAACTTCTTCTTAAATTGTATCCCATGCCTTTCCCAGAACAAAGTTTAAAGCAAGCAAATTCTCCAAAATATGATTTCTAGGAGTAAGTTTAGTCAACATTCATTGTCTCCAGAGGCATAGGCAGGTTAATTGCTCTGAGGTACCACCAGGAAAAACCCGGAGCAGGGTTGCACCACTAGTAAGGACCAGCAATAGCACAGCATGGTGGTACTGCAGGTAGGGATACTGCTCTCTCCAACAGTCCCCCACATCTGAGTAGGGTGGGTCATAACAGGGTGCCACCAAAACAGAGCGATTCATCAGGTTCGCTGTCTCATCAGGGATTGCAGTTAGGAAGAGGAGGAGATGCAGCTGGAGATGAAGAAAGAAAAGGAGGCAGGGCTGAAAATAACTTCATAGGTCTCAAGTCCATCCAGAGACTGTGCCAGAAACAGAGAATAAGATACTTACAGCTACAGGTGTCACAGACAAAGTAGAGTAAGCAACAGCTATAGCAGATCCAGGGTTTATTTAAGAAAAAACAAACAAACAAAAAAAGAGAATAGACCTCTTACTCTATTTTATGACTACAGACTTGCTGGCTTGCCTTGTAGAGCTGCATCCACCAGAACTTATGTTGACTACACGCAGGTGGCTTTGTTTCATGTCCCTTGATTAATCAAAGAATTCAGAATCTGCTACTTTGGTTTATTTTTTACCAAAATTTACAACTAATCTGTATTTGTTGTTTCTAGCAAGTTCCTGTCTGAGAATTCAAAAGTTCAATATCATCCAGAATGAAGTATCTGTAGCCTGTAACATTAGCAATTTAAGTTATGCTTTTTACCTACAAAAGCAACATAGCTCAGTCAGGGGCTGAAAGACCGGGTCTGAGCTTAAATGGAATTCTGGGACCAATCTGCAGAACTTGTGTGGGTGGAGATCCCAAGTGAGATTGGTCAAAGCAATTTAGGCCTATTAGTGCACTCATGACCCTGCATTCATGAATCATCTGAAAAGCCTTCTAAACTTCTTCAAACAACCAACTCAAAATGTTATTGATAAGCTAAAATATTCTGCTCCATTTTGCCATTCCTTTTTTTGTTCTCTTCTTATGCAAATTTCTTCCTGGATTTTCAGATCCATCCACCTGATCTAAAGTGAACCTGCATATATTCTTGAGCAGACACTGAGTGAAGTCACCACCTTCTTCTTGGTTTTACATATGATGTAACTTCAAAGTATGCTGTAATAAGGGATTCCAAACCACAGTTAATTGTGGTAGCCAAGAGGGTTTTAGTAGACCTGGCTCAGTCAGTTGCAAATATACACAACCTATCTTACCCTGAGTTCATTTTGATCTGGTGGGGTGCAAGAGTCTTCCAAATAAGGAAGAATGTAGGTGCAATGAACTGGGAGTAGTGGCAGAACAACTTATCTGTGCATGCTAAATTAGTTTGGAAACAGTTTTGTTTCTGAAAGTATTCCTTCCTCTAGAAGATGTCAATACCAGATTTTTCAACCTAGTAAATAAAGGAAGACTAGGTGCTCATTAAAAGTAATGCTTCTTTCACCTTGGCCATATGCTGTTTATAAGCAGCTGTAGTGTATTATTATGCCAGCGACAATAGGAAATCCTTAGACAAATGTTCCTGTGAAAATAGAGTCCACATATGTCTGCAAGACTGACAATCACTGCAGTGATTAACATACAGATATCCTTATGCTAATCCCTCAGTACAATTTTTATTGCATCATTCTTCCTCCAATTATGGATAAACTTTCCTTTTGTATTTGTCTGAAAGAGAATAAATAAAACCAATAATGTCTTACAAAAGGAAATGTTCTGTTTCTAAAAAGAAGAAAGTCAGGAGAGTGCTGTGATTTCAACTATGCCAGAGAGCTGATGGAATAATTTCTGCATGATGTAGGACCCGCATGCAGAATATAGCTCAGTAAGCAATACCTTAGGGTGACAGATAATTTATCCGGTTTGGCTCAACGTCAGCTGGGAAGTGTGATTCTTAGCTGGCTGGCCACTTAGAGAAAGCATGTCTCTGAGTGGCTATCCCACACCTTCCAGACTTCAGCTATGCTGGTTTGACAGTGTACCAAGACACTCATCTTTTTTCCTTTTCCTACTGCAAAGGAAGTGCATGTGCAGGATCTTGTCTCTGTGTGGGTCTGCTGTGGTTTTGCAGGTAAGCAAACCTGCAAGTCCACAAGAATATTACTGTACTATGTCAAGCAACTTTTTTGTTTATTTGCATAGTGAAAGGGGACGGCAGATTTTAGGGGAAAGGGAGGGAGAAAAACACACTGCAGCAAAAAGAAGGCACTACATACTGTAGGTAAACTAAATATGTTTAAAAGTTCATCCACTTGTTCTATTTGATGTGTGAACTAAATTCTTCCAGTTGTCCCTTCATAAGCTATAGATGGGTGACAAACAGGCAATTATTTCAGATTATAAAATTTTCAAATTTTAGATAAAGGGAGGAAACAGAATATATCTCTTTCTGCCTTCCTGAATGATTTTGGCTATACCACTTATAATGTTAGAAGGTTTTTTCTCACCACAAAGCTTTCATATTGAGTAACTTCTGTCTTCTTGTAAAGAAAGCACTTTTCTCATATTGAAATGGTAGAGAAATAATAATTTTGTCATTCTTTAAATGTTAAAATGCATGCATTGCTATAAATATGGCTGCTACAGTTCTGGTCTTACATGGAGGTTTCTGCAATTCAGCTCAGCTGTTCTTAATCCTTTCAATGATACTTTTCTTTAAGCAAACACTTTATTTGGCCTACAAAATTCTTGTGCATGGAGAAGAAAGAGTTTTATTTTAGGACTTCCAAAAGCAATAGCTGATAAAAAGATATAGAATTATAGAATGGTCTGATTTGGAAGGGACCCCAAAGACCATCTACTTTCAACCCCCCTGCCAAGGGCAGGGACACCTTCTGCTAGACCACGTTGATCAAAGCCCCATCCAACCTGGCCTTGAGCACTTCCAGGGATGGGGCATAAATAACTTCTCTGGGCCTTATTTCAGAATCACAGAATCACAGAATATGCTGATTTGGAGGGCACCCACAAGGATCATCAAGAAGTTCTTCCTAATTACTAATGTAAACCTACTGTCTTTCAGTTTGAAGCCATTCTCACTTGTCCTAATACTGTAGGCCTCTGTAAAAAGTCCCTCTCCAGCTTTCTTGTAGGTGCCCTTTTGGTGCTGGAAAGCTACCATAAAGTCTCCCCAAAGCCTTCTCTTCTCCAGATCGAACAAACCAAACTCTCTCAGCCTGTGTTCATAGGAGAGGTGCTCCAGGCCTCTGATCATCTTCATGGCACTCCTCTGGACTTGCTCCAACAGTTTCATGTCCTTATGTTGCGGGCCCAAGAGCTGGATGCAGTACTCCAGGTTAGGTCTCATGAGAGCAGAGATATCATCTGGCTGCTTTCTCCTACAGTTTTCATTTCCTCAGCACTTAAGTATATGCATTGTTGTATCTGTATTTAGCATAATGGATGGCAGTAACCTCTGTCGGGACAGAGAAGACAGGAATGTGCATGTAGGTGTAGAAAAAAGATGTGTAGAAATGAAAAAGAAGGACGAAAAAAGTCATGATGAAAGTGGTTAAGCACTGGAACAGATTAACCAGAGAGCTGGTAGAATTTCTGCCCCTTTAGGTTTTCAAGATCGAGCAGAGCAAGGCTCCAAACCACCTGATTTAGCTTAGGAGGTCAACCTGCTTGATGACAGGGGCAGACTGGATGGCCTCTGGAGCTCGTTTCCAGCCCAAGTCTTTCTGTGATTTTTCTGAATCAACATAACCAAACATTAACCTTCTGCAGAAGTAAACTATCTACTTCAGAAGATTTGCTAGCTGCTTGTTTTATCTCACTAGCTCTTAACGTGGTCCTCAGTTATACCGAATCAGCAAAATTATCATTCCCTTGCGCACAACATAAGCCTTATTCATATATCAAAATTACTTTCACTTCCCACCTTGAAATTTAGGCAGACATCTCAATGATTACATATTATCACTCTGTTGACAATGTCTGACTGTTTTTGAACATCTTTGTGTCAAGACCTAAATACTGACTCCTTGTTTGTGAAACATTGCACATGCATGTAGCTTAGCCTAGGGGCACTTCCAATGAGTCAGGTCAATGGGAAACAGGAAAGAAAGCAGTTTCTTCTTGCTCATTGGCTCTTCTCCATTTTTCTTTATCTCCTCACCCTCTACATTTTGTGTCAACTGCAGAGCAGCCTCTAACCTTTTTGTTCTCTGTTTTCCTACAAGTTCTTAACCCCTTTTTCATTGCTGGGGCTCACTGTTTTGCTCTGCATGCTACACCTCCCAGAGGCAGCAGGAAAAATGAAAAAAGATTCACAATGATGATGCAACTAGTTATGAAGGAATAGATCCTACTTAATTCAGCCAGGAATTTCCTCAGGAAACAGTAATGTCAGCTAGGATATACAGCAATCTTCCAAGTTCTCGCATTTTAATTTTTTCAGTGCTTGTTTTTACTGAAAGACCATGGATAGGTTTTTTCCACAATACATTTCTTGGTGCTTATTCTCAGTCTCCAGCAACCTATGCAATTTTTGAGACTGCTCACCTTTGATAGATAATTGGGCTAATCAGAGATTTCAGATGAAAGGACTAAATCTTAACAGTATGAATAAGATTTCGTTCAACTACTAGATGCAAATGATAATTCATGGGAGTCACATGCCCAAAGTCAGTGTGTTTTCCTAACTGATGGTATATTTTTCACTGGTTTCCCACATTGATAAACTACCACTGTTTTTGTAGTGTAGAGTTATATATGACAACTGCACCATTGATGTTTTTAAACTGCACATCTCGGTGATCTGCTCCTGAAATCTCTCCTGTGGGAATCAATACAAATGTTCTCTTGTAAGTAACTGCTGAATGGAATCACTCCTAAAGTGCTTAACAACTCATATTTCTAAGGAGACACTTTACAGGCTTGCAAATTATATTCTATTGAAGAGAATATGTTTCTATTGAAAATGTCAGCATTGTTAGCCCTACATTTTCAGTTTCAGTTCACAGATGGTAGAGTCTGTAGTTCAATGAAAATTCAGTCACTACTTAAATGCTGCCCTTAACTCCCAAATATACAGTCTTATCCTTTCTTAGACTGACGTTGCTGTGCTGTACAAACTGGGGGCATCCTTCATGTCTGCCTATAAAGAGGTCTTAATTTCCAATAAATAGTGTCAGGGCCCAGAGCAGGCTCCCCTTTTTCTGGGAGTTCAGATGACTGCATTCATGCCCAGCTTACTGATGGAAGCTGGACAGAAGAAACCAACAAGACTCTATAGGGGTCCCCACTCCTTGTCTTGGAGTGGCCTTCATGCTGAAGCTCCCTCCTTTGTTCTCCACCAGTCCCAGAATTGTTAAGACTGATTTGCACGTAATATAAAGAGTCAAGGAAAACTACTCCTTGTTACCTGTTCCATAAAATGAAATGGGGAATTGTGACTTCAGTGTGCTCTCTAAGGCACTCCCCTTTATGAGACATAAGCTTTTAAAATTCATGCAGACAAAAATGACACTGACATGATCTTTAAGCAAAACAAAAGCATTTTAGTGTTACGCAATTTGGATTGCACGAAAATCAGCCCTTTGCACTAGTCCCAATTTGTATATTCACCCTTATGTCCCAATGGTGCCACTGGGTTTGTTTTTCCTAGTCACTGTTAGATGTAATTCCTGTGCAGACACTGGAAAATTCAGCAATTATATAAGACATTAAAAAAGTTTCTGTTTGAACTCCTTCTATCTGTCTTATTTTATCTGTTTGCAACTGGTAATTATGAGTTCGTGCTGATCTACAATTTCAATTTCTACACCATTAGTCTGTCTTTTCTTCTCCAATAATATATTTCAAGGTTTGGGTGTAACACTGAAATATTCATAAAATTCCAAACCAGTTGCAAATTTTTTGCATTGTATTATAGTAATGGAAGCTGCCTGACTGAAAAATGAGGTACAACAGAGCAGAAAAAAGGGTGAAGGGAGAGCAAGGGAAAAGGAGAAAAAAAAACCAAACTCAAAACTGAGCACAAAGAAACAAGAAAATGCAGACTGTAACGAAAGAAAACCAGAATAAGGAAAAGTAAAAACAAGGGGAAGTGATAGGTGGAGAATATTTAAAAATTAAATATAAATGTTGGGTCATCACCTAACAAATAGACTAGCAAAATGTCAGGTTTTTTCTAATCTTATACCCATACACTTGACATACTATAATAGCTGAAAGACTAAAATGCTAGTATGATATTTAAGTTGCTGAGGAATATAAGATGACAAAATGAAGAAAAACTTTTGTTGAGAAACTGCCATTAAAATAATTAGAGGAGTTATCTAAATGCAAATTCTTAGAGATCACACTAGCTGAATTTTAAGAAATGGTGGAGCCATTACTTTCTTGAGGATCTATTTTTTTGGACAACCACCCCAACCTGGATCACCCACTATGTTTGAAAATCGCCTTTCTAAAGATTAACAGTTGCACTTGTTGAGTTAAAGAATAAATCAGATGTCTGGTAATATTGATCTTCCTTCACAGCATCTTTATCAGCATTAATGATATTTCTATTCTTTAATTCCTCTGCCGTTGTATTCCATAGTTTTGTTTCCGTGTTTGTTTTCCCTCTGAGATTGTTATAATGTAACTAGCCAATTGTTGCATCAGTTAGCTGGTTGATTTTCTGCATTCCATGTTGGCATGACACTTGCGTTCTCCCAGTCCTTGGAGGTCCTTAGCCACTGTACCAGTTATGATTAGGTATAATCTTCTGGCCTCAGCATAATGAGTGAAAAGTTTTGTATCAGCAGATTAGCGCTGCTCCTTCCCAAAAGTTATCACCTCCATGGGTCTGTCAGCATAAATTCACATGTAATATCCCTCTCTAACTTAGGTTTACTGAAATGATCCTAGGGAGTTTTGACCCATTGAAAACAATAATTGAAGTATTTACGCTAAGGAAAAAGATCTGGTTGCTGTTAATTCTTAAACAGCCCCACTGGAGCCAGAACATCACATCTTGGTGTGTTTCCAGCCTCCCCTTTTGGTTAGCATTCCCAGTTTAAGATGCTGGGAGCTGGATGAAGGTGCCTTTGACTGTCATTAAGAATAGGCTGCTTGTTGTAAATTGCATCTGCCTCTTTAAATCTAAATCTGAGCAGCACATTTGTGATGTTCAGCCCTGAGATGGCTTGATTATATTGAATAGTGTACTGCAGAGTGCTGGTAACTACAGGGCTGTTTGCCTATGTGTCCCTGCTTAATAGCCTTTTAGTCCAGACAGCTATTAGAATTGAACATCTATGGAAATGTAGCACACTGTATTCATATGCTTCTTCAAAAACATGATGCAGAACAACTTGCCACACAATTTTGATCTCTGCGTCATACCAGAATTTTTTCTACCAGTGATCATAAATAAGGTGGGAGGTAGATCCTAGATAACAGACATGCATTCATAAGAGACAAAATTGTATAAGCTGTCACTTGCCAGTCTTCCCTCATATTTAGATTAACACCACTGTAATCCACGATTGACCCCCAAAGAACAAAACTTTGTGCACCTCCAGAAAGCAACAACATGCTTATACTGACTGCAGCCCAGGGGTTTAACTTACCTGTTCTGAAACAGTTGCTGAGTGAAACTTCTGACCTGCTTGTAAGGTGTGTGTGTGTATTTGTTTTTAAATTTCTAAGTCTAGGATTGGTGATAAAGGAATAGCAAAAAATTTCCAGTTTGCTTTTCTTCCGCATTCACTGATGTCATGTTCTTCTCCAGTAGAATATGAATATCAGTGAGCAGAACTTTTCTTATTCAAAGACTAGTGCGATGGATGAAAAGACAGAATGGGAGAGATATGTGGCCTGGAAAAGCATTAATGGAGTCTGAATGGACTTTTTACTCACTGAATAATCCACCCAGCAGACTGGCAGTTTTCCCCAGTTTGCTGTTGTGTGCTTATGAACCCTTGTACACCCCGGTTTATTGTCAAAATTTATAGATCCTGCTGTACCTCCATATTGTCCCTATTTCTCCCTCAGGCTTCCCCTTTGAAAGCTGTTTATCTCTTCTTCTCCCCTGTTTTCCCATGCCTCTGTTACTGATAAGCTGTAGCTATCACAGTGCAGAGAGAGCTACCATTAATCAGCTCCCTCTGATACTCGAGAGTTCCACCCATCTTTCCCCTGTCCCCCTACCACATCTTTCCCTAAGCTGTCAATCTCTTGCACCTCCCTGGCTTAGCATCCACCCCTCAAACCGCGGTTTTTTAAACCCTTGTCTCCCTTGAATAAACTGGCATTGCAGCACGAGACCTCAACTGCGTCCGAACCCTAACTGCAGTACTCGGTCCCAATTTCCCCTATCCCAGCGGACCGAGGCAGACTAGAGTCAAAGGACATAATTGCAACATCTACCTTTTTGGCTGGCAGTGTAGCAGTCAGCACTCACAGTCACACAGTTCCCTAACAGTGCGTGGGAGAAGTGACCATCTCACGGAGGGCTCCAGTCTGAGAAATTGCACCCCAGTAGTAGTCAGCTGGAAAATACCAAAAAATAAAGTTAGCACTTGAATTCTACTACATAGAAGCTTGAAATAAGGAGGGATCACTCTTTCATTTTATTACGAGTTTGTCAGAGGATGACAAGCTATTACAGTCCTGGCCACTCTTTCCTACCTCTCTCCTCTATAAGCAAGTTCAGTAGTTCATATACAGGAAAGCCAAGCTGGTTTCATTCCTCCCCACTATCTCACACTCATATTTCTCTCTAGGGTTTATTGTATCTCTGTTGTATGAATGAGCAGGCAGTGTTTGCCAAGAGAGTTGTACTCCCCTTCTATTGGCACTAGTCCACCATGAACTTGTCCACACTGAACTCTTACTGATTCAGAGAGGACAGGAACCTCTTGTGTCATATATTTAGGAAACTTACTGGGAAAAGAAAGGAGTCAGTTGCAGTCCTCTCAATAAAGGTAACTTATGTAAACTTTTCACAGAATAAAATCCTGCCTAGAACAGACTAGAGACCAGGTCCTCTTCTCCCATGAGTACTGAATCTTAGAGATTTCATTATTTTGGCAAAGAAATTTTGAATATTTCTGCAAAATGGAATAGTTTCAACAAGGGTTGTTTTCCAGTCTGCTCTGGCTCATACTTCAAGCATCTTTTGCGGGGCAGGCAATGAGCAGTAGAATCCTTTCCACACCATGCCATGTACAGGAAGGAAATGGATTTAGGTCTCCCATACCTGCTCTAAAAATTTAAAATAATAAAAGGATGAAGGGGGAGGTTTTTTGTTTCCTCCTGTACTTATGAGAAAAAAGAAGCCCTCTCCTGCACTTTAACAGATCACAGACTGCATCTGGAACATTATTTAGTCTTTTGTGTTAGCTACATTCTGAACTACTCAGATCTGTTAATGCTGAGGCATTTCTAGACGTGCCAAAAAAGAAAAGTATAGAGAACTGGGAAATACTAAGGAAAACCAAACACAAGAAGTTACAGAATTTTTGTATGTTTAATAGCAGAAAGCAAATAAGCAAAAATTTTAGGACTGCAATTTTGGTCACAGATAGATGCTATTTATGCTTTATTTCAAATATGCCCTGATGTTTGATGCTTTATCTTTGTAAGATTTGGTCCTTCGTTTGCCAATTCTTCTTACAAATCCTTCTATAGTAGACTTTTAAAAAGAATTCAATATGTCTACTGTAAAGACTTTGGTCTACAGCTTCTGAGGTTTAGATAAATCTTTCACTGTGTTCAGCATGTTTCTTAGTCTACCCTAAAAGGTGAATTATTCTACATAAGTTTTCCACGAAATAAAAAGATATTATTTGTTTCCATTTTCCAGTAATGTTTCTTTTCCAGTAATCAGTTTGCATATTTGTACTCATGACACAAACAGTCTGTTTAAAAGCATTAGAAATAAAGTGTGCTAGCCAATATAAAAGTGAAAGGCAGTCAAACTACAGGAGATAGATTACAGAAGAGAAGGTACAAATTAGGCTTTAGTTTTAAAAATATTATAAGACAAATTTTTTTTTTAACTGAGCAGGTATTTTAAGAGATACTCCAAGAACAGTCTCAAATAAAAATAGAATTGTCGTTCTCATCTTTTATGTAATTGTATTGTTTGAATTAGTGCCACACTTTAGAACAATCACAGCCAAAAATTATAAAGGACCACCCTTCCTCATGCATGGAAGGTAATAAGCCAATACAGATATTTTATTTTCAAAGTGAATATTCCTCTGGGCACCTCTTCATTTTACCTTAACTGTTGAAGCTCTCTTTCAAGATTCATAAATTTTGGAAAGGATTACGAGCAAATTATAAAAGTTATGGTCACTTAACTCTCTAAAACCACTAAAGCACCTGCTGTCAAGTACAACCACCATGTACCTATCGGCACCTTCTGCAAAAGAGCGACTGACAGCTCCAAAATGAGATTTGAGGTTACAGATAGCCCATGAGAGATTATAGCATGATTCACTTCAGTTACACAAAAAGCAGTTTTTGAATAGGGATGTCAGCTGAAATTTGCTGTTCATCTTTAAAAGATGAAAAACCAAAAGAAAAAACCCCAGCATGCAAGGATACTGACTGTACTCGCAGAGAACAGCCTTGATACTTACAGCTGAGGGTAATACAGGCAACCTGTTACAGCTTTTGCAGCCAGCAGGCTTGCTTCAGGCTTGGCTTATATTTACTCCAAGGTTGATTTAGGTCTGGTTTTGGGAAGCCACCTGCCTTTTAGTTAGGAAATGAAGCACATATTTAAACTATCTGCTTAATCCTTTCTTTTCAATGTTATTGTAACACACCAAGGTGGTGACTGAGGTGAAACTCCTGGTTTAGAGAATGAGAGTAATGGATTTTTATAAAACACATTACAGCACATCAAAATAAAGAGCTTCGAGGGGCAGGAGAGTGGGCTGGAGTCTCAGCCAGTTTGCTGACATCCACTCAAGCTACAATCAATCTTCCCTTCAGGCTATTATAGGCACAATTACTCTACACAAACGTATGAGACCAGATCATGCATGAAAAATCAAATGTGGAATGAGATGTCCAAGGTCAAGTAAGTAATAGTAATGATTTTATTAATTAATAAATTCTAAGAAAGTAGAGATTATAGGATCACAGACTGGAAGGAATCTCAAGAGGTTTTCTAGTCCACCCTGTTCCTCATAGCAGCCCAGCCAAGCTGGGTCAATCCCAAAGATTGACCTGTTTCCCTAACCTGTTTTCAAGAAAGACCTGTCCTCCAACTTCAAATGATGGAGATGTTCTTGTGCTATATATCCCAGTTGCTTCACTGTCATGATCATCACAAGAAGTTTTTCCATCCTGAATGTTCTTTGTTACAGTTTACTTCAGTGACTGTTTCCCATGCTATATTTATGCAATTAATTATTCCTGCCTCAAAAACTTAATCCATATTCACAGTTACTTTGTAGCCCTGTGAATTAGGCAGTTGATGGCTTTGAACAAAAACATAAGAAATCTATCCAGTTTACTTAATGCTGAGAACATGTATAGCAGTGCTACTGTTTATGTGGGAGTCACTAGATTAAAGCAGTAACATGTGCCTCTTCCCATAGCTATGCTTTACAGTGGAAAAGACTTCTCTTTGATATTTGCAGCTGTGGAAGTAAGCAAGCAAACAAGACTCAGCTGCATGAGTGAGGAAGTGGATCAGAGGAAATAATCTCAGACTAATTAGAAAGCAGGAACATACAGAATAGAGAAGAGGAAAATAAAATATTTTTTTCTCCAAAAGTTTCAAAGATGATGCCATTAAAATTTCAAAACATGACAGAAAAATATATTTGAATTCACCCAGGAGAGCGTCCTATCACAATGCAGGGATTGCTTCCATGTTTCACCACTTGGCAACCCAAATGATTCTATGATCCTGTGAAAACAGCAGTCTAGTCCTATGAATCGACATAAGCCTTTGCATGATTAATGTTTGGCTTCTTTTTATGTGGACAGGCAGGACAGGGACTGGTGAAACCCCGTTCCCATAACTGTTGTGATTCCTGGTAACATGAGTAGGAGGATTAGAGCATGACTGTTACCAGTCTGTTAAGAGGAGTCTGTTGTGAACCCATTGGCAAACAGTTGTCAGCTGTTGCATTACACAACAAAAATCTTTCTAGACCAGCTGGAGTTTTCAGAGTAGCAACCTTGCAGAACAGGTTGCACTTATTTAATGGGTTTTGCCAACTCTTGAACCCCAGGTACATGTACCTGCAAAATTCAATCAATGTGACACTGAAGATTTTTATAACTCTTCATACTGTATTGGGTAAGAATAGACAGAAAGGCAAAGCATATATCCCAGGGAGACCTTATTTCGTCTTTTCAATTATTATAGGGGACTTGTAAGTTGGGGACAGTCTTTTTAATAGGGCCTGTAGCAATAGAACAAGGGATAATAGTTTTAAACTGGAAGAGGATCGATTCAGACTACATACAAGGAAAATTTTTTATCATGAAAGTGATGAAAGACTGGAAGAGGTTTCCCAGAGAAGTGATAGATTCCACACTCCTGAAACATTCAGGGTCAGATTGGACAGCTATCTGAGCAACTTGATATAGTTGATGTCCCTGCTTATAGCAAGAGTGGATTTTTTGAAAGTCCCTTCCAACCCAAACCATTCTATGACTCTCTGATACTCCGCAGTGGAAACTGATTTTATATAAAATTGAATCATATTCTCATAATTTCCCTCCAACTGATATAGAATAATTAGAGTCTGAAATCACTTACTTTTCCTTAAAAGTTCTCAAGGAGTTTTAAATTATAGCTTAAAAGAAATTTTCCTATTTCGTATAGGTTCAACATTACAACTTTTTGAAAATGCAGGTTTTGATAAATCTTAAGATCACAAGAGACCTTAAAACCTGACCTTTTTCTTTGTAGTTTTCAAAGGCTATGCAGCAGTATGGTTAGAGACTGCTGTATTTAAGGATTAAATCAAGTAGTTTCAGCCATGTCTTCATAGAATTTTTGGAATACTTTGAGAAATGAACAAACCGGCACTGTTTAGCGGTTATACAGTTACTAATGAGCCTCGCTTTAAAAATGTGGACATTACTTCTCACATATGGCACAACATGAGCCAATGGCTTTCCTCTGTGTGTCATAAATTCTAAAATAAATGTAAGAATCATTTGGAAAATAATAATTTTTAGACTTTCTAGAGCTTTTAATGGAAGAACTATGTTTCATACCTGTGTTTTATACAGGCATGTATAAAACCCCCTCCTTTGAGAAGGAGACATGCAGCAGGGTACAGTTACATAAAAGAATGGTAAAATTATCTACCTGCCATTCTAAATTCTCAACTTCAAGAAAACTGTCTCAAGCTCACACTCTGTGCTCTGGAGATACTGACAGTCCACTAGTCAAAATCAGTAGACACATGTTTTTGTGCCAATGGATAGATTCAGTATCAGTAAGTTCCATAATCAGTCTTGCACAGTTTAGCACACAAAGTCACCAGGAGCCCAGTGGTATTCTTCTCTGGATGACCTGATCCAGAAGGGATCACAGATTTTTTCCCAAGCACTTGCCTTCATATTCACCTCTCGTAGATTGAAGATGGAAGAATGGAAGATGGAAGGTGGAAGTGTGCTTGTTAGAGCAATTGGCTGATGTTTGAAACCCAAACTCATAAACTATGTGTCTGTTTGGAAGCCCAGATTTGGTTCTCTATCCATCACTTCCTACAGTAATTCATTAGCAATTGTTCTATAAGCATGCTGAGAGAAAGGTCTTGGAGGTTCATCTGTCTTTACTCCTAAAACTGTTCCACTTGTGTAAGCCAGAAAAAGAAACATGGAAAACCCCTAGTATTTGCTGCATAGTCTGTATACTGGATAAATGTTCATATGAGTCAGAAGACTGATTTTATTCTTGGCTTAAAGGTATGGCAGCACAAGTGCTTCATTGAGTGACAGACAGTACTTCCATAGCTGGGACCCCTTCAGACCTCCTAACTGGACTTCTGAATCTCAAAGTATATCATCTTACCCCAAGCCACCTGCTCAGTTTTGCCTAGCACATAGTCCAGCTGACCTCTTGTTCAGCTTCCATAAGAATCAAATTCTTATTCTTTCCTCTTCAAGGTACATAGATGGCCAGTTCTGGTTAAAATCACTGGAATTTAGGAATAGAGGTTTAGGCACTGAAAATACCTTGGAAGAGGGGGCACGGAGGATACAACTAGAGAGGCAAAAAGTGAAGCAGTAATCAGCTGAGAGACTTAATTTGGCAGTTCCTAGTGTTGTAAACTAAAAAAGCCCTATGCTAGTAACCTTTCTGTCTTCCAAAACAGGGTAACTCTGGTTACTCTAATTTGCTTTCACATAAATGCTTTATCACATTTTAGCACAAAAAGCACATAGCTCTTTGTATTTATGCTGGCAGTTTCTGGTGCAGCATTGTCCCACAGGGTGTGGCCTGTGACTACGAACTCACCTTGAGATATTTCTTCTCATCTTATTTTTGTTCCTTATGTTCATGGCAGACAAGATTTGATGCCTTCTCAGGTTCATGAACACCCTTTTTATTCCGGCTGACATCTGAATTTCTGGCTCAGTTTTCATTTGCTGTAATAAGACATTAATCTGAATTCATTTTAGGAGATTCTGAGTAAGAGGTATAATCCCCTTTCTTGCTAGGTAAAGAGTTCAAGACAACTTTTTTAATCTCTAAGAAATAGCATGCAGTCATGACAAATTAAATGAAATGCTCTCTTAAGAAGAAAATTTAATTTCTGCTTTGTGTGTGTGAATTATCTTTGCAACTCTTATTATGTTATCCTCTGTATATATTCTACCAATAAGATTGTGTTGCAAGTCCTCTCTGACTATCTTCAAGGCTATTTCCAGTATGTTCCATACTAGCCAAACTGTAAGGCTATTTCATTTCTGCAAAGCTCTTGGTGAACTAATCTGGTTTTTGAATCTGAGACAGCAGGAGTGTAAATACTCATATAAATACATTTCTATACCTTATAAGGTGTTTTGTGTGCTTTTGCAGAACAGCAGTGTGTAAGTAATCAGGCGGCTACAGTATCATCAATACTGAACTCCACAAACTTAATGATGTACAATTAATACAGGACTGTGTGACATCACTTTTCTTTTGATTTGACCCTCTATCTTAAGGTCAGATGTCTTTGGCCCAAAACATTGAAAACTCAATACATGTTTATTTTTCCAGACAGTGACACTGAAGCAGGAACACTCAGAGGTCAAGTTCAACTTCCCGGTGGCAGAACAGAAGCTGTGAACATATTCTGTTGCTGTAGTAATTGTTTGATAGGATTCTTTTGGAACAAAGTGACTCTACAAATACCATAGTCCTAAAAGGATGTGTGTTACCTCTCTCAGCCCAGTTCTTGGCAAGAAATTGATAACAGGAAGAAGTTACATGTAATACAATTTCTTCATTCAGGAAAAATTGAAGTCTTCTTGGATTTCATCGTTAAAGTAAAATGAGAAGTTAATAAATTTTCTGTTAGTTTTGAATAACCTTTAAGTAAAGCTATTCATAGTCTAGAACATTCTCTATTTTTTAAACTTTTGAAGAATACAATACGGTATTTCAAGGCTAGCAACCTGTTTTTCAGCCCTGACCTGCTACAGATCCCTCACATACCTACTAGACAATCACTTTTTCCAAACTTTGTATGCACCTGACAAGCAGCACCATCTATGGCCCTCTATCACATAAAACAGATTTCTGAAACAGCTATCAGCTTCATTAACAATCCTTAGTTATTTCTAATATCTAGGCTGTCATTGACTTAAAGAAATATTATTGTTGAGCTCAAACACAGCCAATGTTAGCAATAAGTACTGTAGGCATGACTTTCTCTACGGAGGTTAATCAATGAGAAGCTTACTCCCAGTGGGTGGTTAATTTTCCATTAAATAAACTTCATGTGAAATGTCATCCTTTACAGGAATGCTTTTTTGATAGCTTGAGAGATTGACTTAGCTGACTTGGCCATCTGTCAGCCAGACTATCTGATCACAAAAATATATCAAAGAAATGTCATGGTTTTAAAAAAAAAAAAAAATCAGACAAAAAACCACAAAACAAACCCAGAGAATTACTGCTCAGATAAATTAGTTTCCTGATCACTCCCCACTCATATGAGCACTGAAACTGCTGCCAGAGAGGACATGTGAGAAATGTGGGACTACCAGTAGCAGCAGGGGCAGGACTGCGCTAGAGCAACATTGCTTTTGATGACTTCAAGTCACCTTGGGATTAGCGATATATACCATAAAATTTAATTTCTTTGTCAGGGAAATCCCTTGTGAAATGAGAGATTTTGTAATGTGACTATGTGAACAAATTCCTAAATAGGTAAGAAAAGGAAGGAACTCGACATCATCATTGAAAAAATAGGCAAAAAACCCACAATGATAATATGGTCCAGAACTCGCCAGAGAGCTCCATACAGATCAGTTAATCAAACCTAGTCTGGTTGTCTTTCAGGATGCTGTTTTGTGACCTTTACTAAAAATGTGAGACCAGGTCACTTGCGTAGGAACCTGAGAGACTGAGGCCAGAACTCAGAACCCTGAGACCCCAAGCAGACAATTCCTGCTGTCTGTGTAATAGCTATCGTACAACAAAGATCCATAAATCACTGCTATGAAGTCTGTGATCTTGCAAGAATACTTGTTGAGTATGAAGCTGACAGGTCTCCATATCAGTTTAATGGCTGGACCTTAACATTTCTATTTTAGTGACTGTGCCTAAAGCTGTTTACAATGATTAATAGATCTAACAGAAAACGGATGCACTTTCAGAGACCCACAATATGACAGGTGCTAATAACTGTATCCAAAGGATCTTAATGCCTCTTGATATCATGTATCCCCTTCTGTGTCACTTGCTATTTCCCTTTCTTATGGGTAAAATTTCAAAATGTGTAGGATATTTACCCGTATTGCACATCAATATTTCCAAGACTTTCAGCTGGTTATACAGAGAAAATTCAGGCTTGCAAAATCAAACACACGTTGACTTTGCTTTCTGATGACTTAGGTCCTGTTTCCCAGAGCTAGCAAGTGGAAAAAAAAAAAAAAGGATTAAAATACAAATCATGAAAGTCCAGGTGCTGAAATTTGTTTATATCAGCAGCTTTGACTAATTAGTTCAATTTAAAAAGTCTCTACGTAAGAGAGACAATAAGGGAATACTAAAGCAGTGTTTTGTTATTTTTTTTTTATTTACTCTCAGATTAAGTCATTACACTGAAAGTTAAACCTCAAGGAAATTGCAGTTAAAATGCAATTTTAACTAGGTGTTATGTTAATAGATCTCAGTGAACTTCAGAGATGGATAACCATAGATTTTCTTAGTTAAATATTGTAAATAGTATTGAGATGGGAATGAATTACACATTGCATAAAGCATAAAAGTGGAATCTGAATACTATGAATAAATTTTAAACAAATTATTAGAATACCTAACATTCTTTAGCGAAAATTGGTATGCTACACATCTCAGTAAAGGGTTACAAAATAACATTCACACTGTGTCTTAGGATGGAAAAACATATATTCTTTATAACTCAGCAAAATATATTGTCTTTTTTACTTTACTTGCCTTCTCATTATTAACAAGCTCCATATGTTGATGCATGATTGCATTTTCAATGGCAAAGAGTACAAGTATTTTGCAGGCCCAAGAATACTGGAATTGATAAATCATATTATTGTATTTTGGGGCACTGTTCTCCTACAGGGCAAATAAAACATCTGAGAACCATCCTGGCTTCTTCCCAACCTCCTGAGGGAAGCAGGAGAAGAATCATGTTTCGATAGTCCCACTGGGCATGTAGAACTCTGAGTTAGAAACGCAGAAGGACTCTGAACACATTCATACCCACAGCCTTTTTGCATCTTGTTCCTGCTGAATGCCTACAGGGATCCAGAAGACAGACAGAGGGCTGCTTATCCTAAGTTCCAAGTTCAGGGAGATGTTTAGGGCTTTCTCAGCAAAAATTCAAGACTCACAGCTGGAACTGCATTAGCAGTAAACAAAACTAACATCTTAAGAAGATGCCACAAGCCTTCTTCATAAGAGCTTCCAGTTTTGAGCACTTGTATAGGACAAACAGCCTCATTCCTGTGCTTAATATTTAGGTGGCACGTCACTGAGAAGCCAGCTTTCCTACAGAATGGTCTAGGAACAAAGGACTCGGTCTTGGAATATGTGGAGGTCTACTGCCAAGCTAGGTTGGAGAAGTTTTCAGTTTTTGCCAGCTTTTCTCATTACCTGCTTGGGCAACTAGTTAGGTCACTTAAATTGAGTGTCATGTCCTCTGTTGTATAATAGTGAACCATTAAAATTTACATGAGCTTCTTACTGCATCTCTGTAATTTATATATAATTTTACCCTGCAAGTGGGATTGCTTACATCAGGCTGCTCTAGTTTTTAAGCTTCAGGGTTGATACAGAGCTGGTGAATTAATTCATGCTATACTAATTATTTCCATACCCCTGATTCTTCATTAACTGTAATTAATTTACAAGGTTGATGGCCTTTAAGTATGTCTGCAAACATACAAACACATAAGTATATTGTATTAACACACAAAGATGCACATGACTTCTTATGAAATGACTTTTTCCAGTATCATCTCATACTTATTTTTTAAATTATTTCACCTATCCTAATATGCTTATCTTTTAAATACCCAAGAAATGAAATCAGACTGTTCAGTCTCTAACTAAACCTCACTTAATATTTCCTATGTTTGCAATTTTGATTTATTTCTCTCAATGCCTCTCTCTCCCCTCTCCTAGGGAAGTTTAGATAAATATATTTGGAATTTTAAATCCACTACAAAAATGGCATTGTTTTACTTTGCACCAAGAATGGTGCAGCAATTACATTTGATCTTGTAATTTTGATTGTATGCCCCAGTGATGATGACTAATTTTCTGACACTGTATATGGAGCTATCAATATGTAATATTTAAAAAGCTTGTTTTGTTTAGTCAGTGTTTTTTACCCTTTGCATACAGAAGTCCAGAGACTGCTGCATGCCCACAAACCTTTCAAAATCCATTTCAAGAACAGATTTGGAGATGAACATTTTCAAAAGTTTTTTCTTCTTCACTCAGAGTTCATAGACCAGTATTGTGCCATTTTTACTCAAGGAGATTTTTAACTTATGACTATTTTTCAAGAATTTAGGACACTACACTAACTGTCTAATCACCAAAATAAAAATTTTGCTACATTTTTTAAAATAAGATTTGCTTATGCTGAGATTAGAATTTCTTTGAAAGTTTTTACTTCTGTACCTTCTTGGACTTTCCTTTCATCTTTGTTCAAACCTATGTCCTCATGATACATGTTTCCACTGTTGTTTGAGCATTCTCTTAAGAGCACTTTGGCCTATTTTCTGAATGTGGAAAAAAGAACAGTCATCACGGTACAAGTCCTATTTCTTCCTCACAGTGGATCTGATTCAGTATTGATCTAAAAAGTACAGGTATATCTAGTATTTAAGAAATGTGCGTGGGCTAGGCCTGCCTATTTTAAATTATTCTCTTTTCATTCATTGGTTAAAATAGGAAAAGAAGGACATTAAAGCACCACAAAAGGAGTCCCTTTTCATAATTTGCAACAAATAGTTGTTTTTCAACACAAAGATTTTACTTTCTATTTCCTTGCCTTTTTTATCTTCTACTCTTGCATTTGTTTTTACTAGCAAAGAGTACAGATCTCCCTTTCACTGTACCATAATCTAAACTAGACATTAAAAAACCCAAGTCTGACGTTGTGTTGTTTTAGAAGTAGCATTTAGGTTATTCACACTTCTGAGCAGCTTGCTTCTAGGTAGTAATAGAGGTGACTTACAGAAAGACAACTCTGTAGGAAATGTAGATCTCATCTCTACTTCTCTGCCTCAGCTACCTCCATGACTATGATGGCACTATACAAAAGTAGCCCCATAAATATGCTTTCCCCTTTAGTTGTAAAGCATCATAGTTTGTACTGACCTCTCAATACAATCTCTGCTTGTCTCTTTAGGCCTTTGTTGATTTTAGCTGGTGATAGCTGTGGAACCAGTTGCCTGACGGCCACGTCTGTTGCCTCCCTATGTTGGCTTCAGTCTGGGAGTGCCCAGGGCTGGGGGCTGGCACCCCTACATAGTCACTATAGGACAAACAGCCTCTCAGGGGTAATGGAGCTGGGGGAGGGCTGCATTTTATATTCAATATTTAGTCTGGAAGATGTGACAAGGAAGTGGGCTACGATGAGGAAACATATAAAAATAACCAATTAAACACTAATTGGTCTAAAAATACATTCCCAGCTCTACCCTTGTTTATGTTTGTCTCTGCTCTGAGCAAGATCTTGAGTGTAACCATCTGGCACACTATGACTGTGAGAGCAGTTCATGAGTACAGATATTCTAGAGAGAAAAGCAGCTGCTCAGAACTATGGGAAATATTCAAGCTCACATGAGAAAAGACTTCACCGAGAACTACCTATGTCAAAGTCAAAGAGACTGTAAGAAAAGAAGTGTTAGTATCTACAACTTATCCTTAAAAAGCAAATAATCTAACAATACTGAATATTCCCAGTCGCACACAGATTCCTGTGAAAGGAACCAGAGAGAAACTTGAACAGAAGCAGAAGATCTGCCTGGCTAAAACAAACACAACTTAAAACTGAAATATTACAAACTTTTTACTTACCCCTTAAACCCCGAAGTCATGTGACTTCAAACAACAAACTTAATTTCAGGTTGTAAAAGTAGGCATTTCTTTCCCTTGAGATTTTGAGGAAAAGCTGACAATTTTACCAAAGTATTAACAATGCAGAAATGTCTGGCTTGCTCCACAGAACCTATGCCATGCCCTTCAAAATGAATTTGATACTCACCTATCATTTTTTTGTATACGATAACTGGGTATGTAATGCCTACCTGTTTTCTGCACAGACAGGAGATTTTTGGTAACTCTCTTTTTATCCTCAAGATAAGGGATCCCATGGTTTCCTTTTTTTATGTGATTGTAAATAACTGCGGCAGAAAGAACTCTGTCATTATTACCTGTGTCTTTGAAAGGGATGAAAAACCGCTGCCACACGACCAGTGATAGAGAATCAATAAAGGCAACAGAAGTTAACAAGAAATCCATTTTCTGCTTTGTATCCAAGTTTCTTTTCACTCTGTCATGGAAGATTAATATCATGGATTGAATAAAGTGTGAAAGACAGAAATGGTTTACAAATAGAGTAATATATTACTAAGTATTCCAGGTTTAGTGAAATATTGGCCACTTTTAATCTTGAATCAACTAAAATGGGATTTTGGGCTATCACAAGCAAAATAGTCTAAAGTTGGGGAATTTTAACTGAAGAAGGTTATGACTACCTGTTGTCCTTAGTTTTCCTTCTGGGTTTTTTCCTTCAGTAAGTACATCATCAGCATAGTGAAAAAGTTCTCCAGAGGTATTTTGCTAAGGTTTTATGGATTATGCCGGTGATACCATGGCAGGTAGTAGGATGTTTTTCTTCATGGGACAGCTGGTTCCCAGCATACAGCACCCTGTTCTGTGAGAGGGTAAATGGGAATCTTGCTTCTCTGGCACCACCACTCCACAATGTTCTGTACAGGACAAATTGGTGTAAGTCAGACGCACTTTGGATACAGTCCAATTTTTTCTGAAAAAAAATCAGCTGATTTTTAAATTTCACTGCCAGACCCTCAATTGGTTGGATACTGCTTTTGACTAATTACTTGGTCTCTCAGTAATGGCAACTGTGTGTACCTGAGCACAGGTAGGCAGGAGACATATCACCTATTCCAAAGACCCAAACCATTATTTCTGGCATTTTGATTGTTTTGACCTCACAGTTTTGTTTGTGTGTGTATGTAAACACATGTATATCGCATTATGCACCAGTGCTAATCCTATATAATGCAAAAAGAAGACTTTGACTAGAATATAGAATTGCAATAAGCGTATGTGGAAAAGCTACAAAAGACACATTTTTAAAGATACTGCTAAAAAAACCCTCCATACAGCAAACAGGAGATTTTTCAATGGTACCTGTCCAATTTTTTCTGGTTGTGCAATGACCTCTTTTACACTCTCTTTTTGTTTGACATATTTTAGCTTTATTTTGATTGCCTCAGTTTTCAAGGGATTGTGTCTGAGATACCCTTTCCTTGCATCACTTGGAGGGAAAAAGAGGGAGGATGTCCTAACCCTGTGAGTCTGTCTACAGCAGTCAAGAGAATAATCCCAGTGACAGCAGGGGCATCGGGGCCAGTGGATCAGGGCCAGTGGCAGTAGACACGTGCAGGGTACCAATCTCATCTATTCAAACCAAAGCTTTCTCTCACTAGAATCAGACATTTAATCCCCCAGTGTCCATAGCTCACAGCACTAAGAGATGTCGGTACTCCTTGTTTCATGTAGAGAGCTCTTCCTCTACCACCAAAGAGTGTCTCCAGCCTCCAGCAGCTTCCACTTTCTTTTGGAACTGTGTGTGGACAGGGACACTATCTGTATCTGATTGGATAAAGTTTCCCCGTGTGATGGCTAAAGTTTTTTTATATGATTTTTCTTTTCCACTGTTGTTTTCAAATGCCTCAGGGTTGGCTGAATTTTCTTACAGCTTGTACACAGGCTCATTCCATAGGCACAGTTCTTCATGTCCCACTTTTCCATCTTTAAAGGATGGTGCTTAACTTTCTATTCAGGCTAAACAGTACGTAATATAATTTACTGATTTTCACATCTATCTTGACCATTTAGGAAAATACATCATCTCCTACATTTCAACAAAATGACTTCTTCTGTGCTGATATGTTTGTCTTTCCTTTCAGTCATCAATCAGCTCTCAGTTTTAAGGAACATATTGGAACTGATTTTCTCTAATGTTTTCTTGGGCAAAAAAAGGGATTTAGCACCAGTTTAAGTGTGACTCAATGTTTGGTAAAGATTTTTATAGCTGAGGTTTCTGGCAGTATTAATTAGAGCCAATTATAATGTGATAGACAGGTTTTGCCAGTTCAAAATTCTTAACAGAACTCCCTCTGTCTCTCTTAAAAACCAAATGGAGATTTTGATTGCATTTGCATGCTTGAATTGTTAGATTCCTTGAATGTTAGACTCCAGGAATATAACAGGATATATGCAAATTCAATAATTAGAAGTTTACTTAAGCAGATAACCAGATGTCCATGAGTGTGTATATAACATTACGAATGAACAATATTAAACATAATAATATTGTGGGGTTGTTCTTCATGACATTGTTGCTCACAATGATCTTCAATCTCAGCTTAAATTTTTCTGGTCAGATTTTCTATTTTTGATACTTAAGTAATTTTTCAATTATCGCAGTTGGTAATTTCATGTTTCTATTTGGCTGGAATTGGTGATAAGCTATTAATTGGAAAAATGAGTATATTTTTAATGAAGTATTTTCTGTCATTATCTGCTCCAGTGGCTTCCTAGATCCCAAACAAAGACACAATTAGTGTTTCAATCTCTCTCTGGTCCAGTAAATGTTTTAATCAAATACAAGGAGTAAGAGCCAGCAAAAAAAAATTCAAAAAATCAGCCAGCATACATCCTTAAAATACATCATTACTTTGGTTACTTTCTCCACCCACAACCTCTTCATGAAAACCTAGTGTTGCAGGTTTTTTTGAAACAGATGTCAAGAACTATTTTTTGTGTAAAATCGTTTTCTGGCCAACCTTGCTACCAAATTACAGCTTCCAAAATTCACTTTCTTATGTCAAAGTAATCTTCAACAGTGTCTATTCCCAATATCAGCAATAAGAAATGTTAGTTATCCAGTGAATCTTAATATACTTTTCTATAAAATAATACATTTTCTTCATATGCAAAGACAGGTTCTTTAAACCATGTATGGGCATGCTACCAGGGCCACAAAGTGACTGACATGCAGAGTGTTAAATATGTTTTTTTCATGTTCTAAATGAAATGATTAAAGAAAACTCTGTTAGACTATGTATAGCTTAGACTATGCATATGTTAGACTGTGCATATGTAGACACAACAGGAATTATTCTAAACCAGTTTTCTGTGCAAAGACAGTGGAACTCAGATGACCAAAAATAGACTAATCTGCTCTCCTTAATTATGCATTAAATTAATAATTATTAATAGTAGTTATTTTGTCTTTGTTAATTATTTCGTCTTTTTGAACATGGCTTGTCTGATAATTTGACTTTGAATTTTTTGTATCCTGACTTTCTTCATAATTTCTGGGTTTCTAAATCATTATGTTATTTGCTTGCAGACTTTGGCTATTGTTCCCACTTCACCATATGCTGTGTTTGCTCACCACAATGTAGTACATTTCATCCTATTCCATGAATGCCATTGCCAGAAGCCTCAGCATGCATAGACCAAAGCTGGAATCATTAGCCCTGTGCTTGTTCCATATTTTTCAATCTCCCAGGGCAGATTTATTTCTCTGCTTCTCCTGAAAACTGCAGATGAAAGAAATAGATAAGCTTTTGTATGTCAGTTCTTTGTTACTGCAAGTCACTCACTTCCTCCACTGTACTATTGGTTTTAAACATGTGAACCATTAACTCAGCTATAGAAACTGATGTCAGTACTGACTTTTCATGGTCTCAAACAAAAAAAGTACTGTTTTCAATAGAGTTTATTCCTTATGACGTTAAGAAACATGGACATTTGCTCTCTGAGATCTTAAATAACAGGCCTGACCAAAACATTTGATCTATTTTTGATTCTGCTCTTGGTTTACATTTCCAAGTTGTTGGTTTGTTTTTTTTTGAAACTCCTTTCTGTAGTGACACACATCAAGTGAATGTATTCAGGAATATCGGATCCTTCACCTGATGTTTTTAGAGGCTTACCAGGACATCTAGCTGGTTTCTGTGAATACTTTCAAAAATACAGCCTGTACTACTGGTCCATCCACTCGTGGCTGTATGCTTGATGCATGTTACAGTGGAAATCACAACTGCAAGCCAATTCAATGTAGAAAAAGAGAGCTGGTGTTCAGCTTGTAGCAGAGAATTTTCTTGAAAATATTTGCTAGAGCTCATATTCAGTATTATCTATTCTACTGTTGTAACCTGCTCATCATCACAGTCCAGTAGCACCCATGATCTCCTTCAATCAAACATCTCCTGGGAACAAGACAGTGGAGAACATGTAGGAATTGCAAGGTACAGTTTGCCTGGGGTGCTGGATGCAGTATAGGTGCAGTGATAATTACTGCAGGAATGAAGCTTGCAGGAATGCCCCAAAGGAGTAGTACAATAATTCTACTCCATTAGAGTCTAGAACCTACTTAATCACTGGTGTTTTTCCCACCCCTTAGACTGCCTTTGTTTCATGTGCTTTCATGCCGTATTTGACTGCAAATCTAGATCCAAACCCTTTGCAGAGCTTTGAGGTACAGATCTATAGCGTGGGTTTGGTGTCAATTACAAAGACTTTCTATCCAGATTCACACCCTAGATATGTGCCTAGTTATGCTTTTAATTTTTGAAACATGAATCTGCTCTAGCTTCATTGTTAGCAAAATACATCTCAGTGGAAAGGCTGTATACAGAAACCTCTTACTATTTCTCTGTCTTACACAACAAGGTGAGCAACTAGACATTCAGCATTCACCACAGGTGTACATATATTCAGGATTCTACAGGACTCACTAATCCTGTACACTCTTTTAATTCAGGTGTAGATTTGACTTTACTTGTATCCTTCTCTCAAACATCTGCATGAATTATTCCAGCCCCATGTGCCCTATGAACCTAAACTAAGAAGGATGAAATGCAGTTCTGCATCTGAACTCTTAGCTGCAAATCTACAATCAAGGATGGAAAACACTGACTGAAAAAGCCTATGCAGACCTGAGGGGCAGAGTGGCATCCTAATGGAGCATTGTCTCCCATTTTGTGGTTTTGCTGCAGAGAATTTATATGGTTTCCCTGAAGTAAGACTCTCTTAATTTACTGCCTGTATTACTTCAATAACTAAGAATAAATCAGGCTCTCCTGGTTTGGCTGTGATCTGAAATTCAGTATGAAAGAGCCACAGTTGAGAATTTTTACCCTTCACAATGATGATTTCACTCTTCCCTCATCCCTCTGCTTCATTTTATCTTGCAGACAAGACCTTTCAAAAAGTACAAAGCCACCACTTGCAAAACACATTCACTTTCCCAAATATAAGAAATATAAGGGGCTTTCATCATCTTCCCTCAATATTTCATCAGCTTGCCCCAATATTAGGAGTAGTGCCCCCTAAGACAACCAGACAGCAGCAACAGCATGAGAAGTACCACTCTGAGCTACAGAAGTGATGTAGTGACCTGGACATTATCCCCACTGTGCCCCACTTCCGTACCTCAACGAGTTAAGAATTCATCAAGCAGTTCTGTAAATGTCATGCAATTCGCTACTCTTAAGTAGTCTTCTGAGGTGTGTCTGGCAGGACTACAAAGAGCAGTGAGATCTGAAGGCTGATTCATGAATTATTGGGTGGTAAGTTGAAAGAACTCCATACTTCTAAAACCACGTTGGCTTCTTAACAAAACCTGTCATAATGGTGCTACAACTGCAGCAGTTATACCTCTGAGAAAAAAAAAACCCCACACAAAACAACAAAAAACCACCCCGAACCACCAACATATTCATATTTTTGGATGCATTTGATGTCTCTTTCCTCTTGCAATGTGTTTTCCCTCCTATTTTTCATGCAGATTACTGAGATGTCTAGGAGGTTGCTTTAGGCAAGGCAAATCATTCTTCCCAGAGCTAGTTCCCCTCAATGACTTCAGACCTTCCATAGATTTCACCACTTTAAGGAAAAGAGCTGTACTGGTTTCTATTAGAAATACTGGGATTCTCCTGCCACCATCTAAGCTCAGGGATTGAGTCCTGATGTGTGGGAATGAGCCAATGCTATTATCTCACCATGGTTGCATCCCATGCAATTCCAGACATGCCTATTCTTTGAGTCCTTAAGATATTGTCTTGGTCTCACTATTTTGTGCTTCAAGGCTCAGTTGGCTTCCTGCAGTAAACATAGTCTGCTAAGAGAACATTTCAGGAAAATGAAATGCAGCACTGTAGAAGCTTAAATATCTGTTTTTTGGGATGCTATACAGATTGCCATATGAAAAAGATTTCTGTAAGACTGTGAGAATTTGAGAGAAAAGAGGTAAACAGGTGGGAGGAACTCTTTCTTGGGCCATTCCTTTTACATGCCTGCAGTACTGAGCCCATTGGAGGCTAATTTCTCTGGGAAAATTCAGAAGCTGTAATAATTTAGTAATCAAGTGTTAATAATAATTGAAAACCGGAGAGAAATAGAACACAGCAGAAGTGGGTACAAGTTTCCCAGTAAAAGAAACCTGGTGAATAACTTCTTTCACTGATCTCCCTCCCATGACGTTCTTAGAAAGAATTCATTTGTTCCATTTACACAACTGTCCATCACAAGGAACTGCTATGCTAATAAATCCCTGCCTCTCAAAGAAGATAAGATATATCTGTCATACAAATAATACTTAAAGTGAGTTAAAGCAACAGGAGGTTAAAAAAAGGGAATTAAACCAAGGGAAAACTTTAAAAGTGTAAGAACAGCAAATCAGTACTGGAAGACTCATGATATGTAAAAATTGATAAAATGGAAAAAGAAGCTGTGGATTTTGGATTTTTCCTGTCAGATTTACTTCAAGCAAACTTTCAAAAATATACCACTACTGGCAGCAGTAGAAACTATGTTTTTGTTTATTGTTAAAACTGCTGTGTTGCAGTCAGTGCAATGAGCATTATTTGAATCTTTTTTTCTGTGCACAATGTTTTTAACTCTGTGGTATGTGATTACAGGAGCAGGGATTGCATATCTGCTCGTGTGTGTGTATGAAAACAGGTGAGCATGTTATCAGGGGTATGACAGGCCCAAATGACCTCTCTAACAAACTTAGGTTGAATATCAAAACTACCATGGTCTTAGTTGTAAAAGAAATGTACCAAATCAGCTCCTGTGCTTTTCAGTGTCATGCAATGGGAGTGGACAGTTATCTGAGTTCATCTGGCCCCAAAACAGAAATGGGAATAACATAATTCTCATGTTTCGGTACCAGAATCCCTGGTTCTTAAGTTTCTACTTCCTGAGTTCCAGGTTACTGTTTACAGCACAAACCTTCAAGTGTTCCCATCTGCAAGTTCTCCAAATTTGAACTTTCATACAGTAACTGTATTAACGTTCTGCTCCGAGAGTCACTTTCCTCTCAAGATTCAAAGTCACAGAAGAGATCTTGGCAGGGTACTCTGGAGCTCATCTTGTTCAATCCCTCTACTCAAGGAAGGTCCCCCAGAGCCGGTTGCCCAGGACCATGTCCAGACAGCTTTTGAATATCTCCAAGTTTGGAAACTCCACAACCTCCCTGGGCAACCCATGCCAGTGCTTGGTCACCTTCACAGTGATAAAGTGTTTCCTAATGTTCAGAGGGAACCTCCTGTGTTTCAGTTTGTACCCATTTTCTCTGCTCCTGCCATTGAGCACCACTGAAAATAGCCTCTCTCCAACTTGTTTGCACTCTTCCTTCAGGTATTTATATACATTGATGAGATCTTCTCAGCGTCTTCTATTCCCAAGCCTGAACAGTTCCAGGTCTCTCAGCTTTTCCTCATAAAAGCAATGCTCCTGTCATTTAATCATCTTCATGGCACTTCACTTGACTCTCTCCAGTATCTCAGTAGCTCTCTTGTACTGGGAAGCCCAGAACTGGACCCAACATATCAGGTAATGGCCTTAGCAACGATGAGGAGTGAGGAAAGATCAGCTTCCTCATCTGCTTGCAACACTCCTAATACAGCCCTGGATACTGCTAGTCACCTTTGCTTCACGGGCACATTTCTGGCTTACATTCAACTTGCTGTCCACCGGGACCCCCAGGTCCTTTCTGCACACCAATTTTCCACCTGCTCAGCTTCCAGCACGTACTGGTGCATGCCATTCTGAACACAGGGCTGCATCCTCTTCCTCGCCACAGTCCCCACATTTATCCCATTATCTCATCCCACTTTCAGGTTCCGCTCCTACATAGACCTCCCTCCTCCCCTTCACTTTCAGCCCCCATCCTCTGCCCACGTGTCTGCTGTCTGCAGTTGCTCTGCAAATCCCTTTTTTTCTATTTTTAAATAGCTGATAATTCTTCCTTCCTCCCCCACCCCTGGACTCAGATTACTCTCCAGCATCCATTTGTCTTTGATTCCACCTCCTTTCCTGACTTTCCCCACAGGAAAAACAAAAGCTGGCTCCAGGCTGCAGCTATCAAAAATCTGCCTGGATTTATCCAGAGGAAAGAAAAAGAGCAGCTGTCTGGAAAAAAAAAAAAAAAAAAAAAAAAAGATGATGTATGATAGCCTGTATTATACAAGCAGGCATCTTTTTGTGAACTAATAATTATTGTCATCAAGACAGAATCTGTACAAAGCTGTCTGGAACTCTTTCAATTAGGAATGAATGCCAACACAAAGTTTGAAACACTCAGAGATTTAATAAAATTTTATTTCTTTTGTCCCATATCTATTCCTACAAATAAGTATTAATGCACTTGGACAAAAGCACAACACATTGCAGTATTTTTAACTAGCTTTTCTTTCAGTATGAAGCAAAACCTGTCAGTCTCTTAAGTGGGATTAGCAGATGTACTGTGCTACCTGCCACTTTGCCAAATGAGCCTTCTCTCTCATCCTTACAATTCACTTCTTCTCCAGCAATCTACCCAAGAATACCACATCTAACATGAAATCACAGTATTCATGAAGGCAAGCCAAATTCTCCTAAAGCTTAGAATTCTTGAGTTTCATTACATAACCCAAAAAATACAGATCCTTTTCATTCAGCTGGTATGTTACTTCCATTTTGGTTTAAAAACAGGATGATTTTCCAGACAAAAATAATCTTCCTTGAGCCAATTGGCTCAGAAGTTTAAAATACAGAACTCAGAAGAAGTATATTGCATATGGTTATGATTAGAAAAGAGCTTTTTCATTAAATTCTATTAAAACATGCAGTGGTGGGCACAGCACACTGCCGACAACAAAACGGCCAAGGAAATTCTCCAGAAAACCAGCAAGTTTCTCAGAGCAGCGCTGTCAGATCGCAAGATTGTGAGTGAATTACATTATATAATGAAAGAACTGTCTGAGTCTTTCTCTTTTTGTGCTTTTCTCCTCCTGTGCAGGCCTAGGGAATTCAGAAGACAATATGGAGAACAGAGGAGCAAAACAGGCAGGAACAGTTAGGATGGCTTTGTAAATGTGTGCAGATTGAGTTCATAGCAAACCTTCATAGTAGAGTGAGAAAGAGGCAATGACAGGGAAAAGGCTGGGGGACAAGATATGCTTGTAGCTGACAAATATATATGACTTAGGCATATGAGGTGACTGAAACTAAGGAAGCAGATAAAATCAATAAGAACAGATGATATGCAGATGAGGAAGAGATAACAGAACTTGGAAAGACTTGACAGAATAGAGAAAATAATACAGAGTTTAGAGGCTGGCTGCAGAGGCACAAATAAGTCCAGAAGAAAGAGACCAAACAGAAATTAATATAAGTAACTTTCCTTCTGTAGTCACTGAAAAAACCAAACCAGACTGACTTTTACAGGAGAGTAAAACTCCTTCATTAGGTGTTGAAAATACATGAAATGTTTTTGCAATATTTTACTTCACTTACACTTTTCTATCTTTATTTTTAGGTTATCATTACAAATGTTTATAAGGTATCTAATGGTATTCCATATTTTCATGTCTTCTTTCTTCACGTAAATTCTGCTGAAATGAGATCTTTAACAGTAAAAATATTGACATGAAGAAAATAGTTATGGAAGCAAACTGGTTACACTATCTGATTTGTCCTAAATCAATAGGTAAATGAGATTTTTTTTTTAATCAGTTTTGATTTCTAGATACTCCCTATGTTCCTGAGATTTATTTAATCTCATATCATGGATGCAGACTGAGCTTTCCAGTAGGAATGCCTGTCATCAACCTGGATGATGCTCTCTTCTTCTCCTACACTCTATTTTTAAAATAGAAAGTGTGATGATTGGGAAGACGTAAACAATTCTAGTAATTGTAGTCTCATGCAATCTTGCATCAAAAAATTAGTGCCAGTAGCACCAACAAATATGTATAATCAGCATAATGACTGTGCACATGACCATTTTAAAATTTGAAGGTTTGTGTGTGTTTGGTGCTTGTGAAAAGGAGCACACTGACAGTATCTGACATGTTCCATTTCTCCATAGAAGGGTTGCATGGCAGGAGCCAGAGCACTGGAGCCTTAACAGTGACATGACCCATTCTGGACTCTGACTACTTGCTATTCTCATCTTGTGCATGAGATCACCTTCAAATTGAGGATATAAAGACACAGGTTTTTCATTTATACCACTATCAGACTTCTAAGCCTCCTCAGTATAACATGGACATTCCCAGAGCTGCAGACCTACCGTGGTGATCCGAGCCCCATGCTTTAACACACCTGTCCAGAGTCTCTCGGGAGTAATAGCAGCAGAACTGGAATATACCAGCACTCTTTATGTATTTCCTTCACCACTACAATAGTCTGATTTGCTAGTGTGATAGTGGTTGAGAATAAATCCTGTGTACTTGATGCTTAGGGGGTTCCTACAACTGGATGCAGACTTCCGTTCATCTTGTTTTACAATGTCAGTATAACCCTTTTGGCAAGGAAGGGACAAAGCTTCAGCCCCTTGAACGTTTCTGTCCTCTGCCTTCTTGCCTTGTGAGGAGACATACTCTGACTCCTTTGAGACAGAAATGCTTTGCTTGCTAGAGGGATCATCCCAGGGGCTGCTGATTAGAAGCCACCACTCCTTCTGGTTGGCATATAGCCTAGAAGCTGAACTGCAGGAGTTAATCCTTAACACCCCTTCAGCCTCTAAAGGCTTTGAAAATTAGTCTGCATCTTCCTCCTCAGAAAAAGGTGTAATGGAAAGGTGATAAATTACAAGAGTAAATAACAAATGGGGATAACACAACCCTTTTTAAGATGCTGCTTTTCTCAGCACATTTGTTTGGAAATCCAGGTTTGGGAACAACACAGCACATCTCTGCTGCCTGCTGCATTTTTTCACAATTAAAGTGTTCTGCTGAAGCAATGCTGATGTATGTTTCTTTTTTTCCCATTATTTCACTTCTGTGAGGAGAAATTTGAGATATTTATTTGAACGTGAAGAGGTTAACAAACTAATAAATTTACTAGTTATCAATAAGCAGAATTGAGGGAAGCAGTCCTGTGGCCTTTCATTCATCTACTTCAACTTTGTCAGTTGTGATTCAATGTCATAACTAGTAACTGGAAAAAAAACATTTAATTTTGAATTTAAACAGTGAGAGATCCAAAAATATGAAATAATGTGTCATAATATAGGGAATGACAAAGAAAAAAAAAAGGATATACCTGGAAAGCTAATCTTTTAAACTATTTGACAAAATGCTGAAGAAATATTTAAAGCCTAATCATGAAGCTTGACACTTGAGTACCAAACTAGTTTAGTGTCCAGAAACTTCTGTTTCATAGTTTTGGATCCTTTCTCATTTCATAATAGGGTTTTCTAATACCTGTTCAGTGATCTGTATTCCTGTAAAAGGTGCTAGAACAGTCCTACTGGTTTGCTCATTGTTTAATTTATGCATATTGTGTGGTATGTCCTACTATAAAAAGCGTGGCTCTGTTTTAAAGCAAGAGGGTGTCTCCTTGTTTTCTAGTGGCTGCCTTGCTCCGAATTGAGCAGAGGCCCCTGGAGAGATGGAAACACTGCTTCCCTCAGAGCTACCCAGCACACAAAGCACGGGGAAGCTCCCAGCTTATTGGGAAAGGAAAGACCTTCAACATCAGGGAAGTGTGGGGAGGCTAGAGAGAATGGAGAGGGGAAGAGAGGGAAGGTCTCTTCTCTGCAGCATAAGGCATGCTCAGCCCAAGCTATAGAGCTGACTGCAAAGAGACACTCCTAGAAATGAAGAAGTGGTTCTGCATGGTGTGCTCAACACAGAAAACTACTGGAGAGGAGCTGGATGGCAAAACACAGCAGGAAAGGCTGCCTCAGCCCATAGAGTGCCAGAGAAGGAACTGAGTTCTGTGCCAAGCCATGAAGCAGAGTGGTGTTTAATCTTTTTGCCCACTAATGACTTCTGAATTAAAAGTTCAGAGGAATTTGACTTTTAGGTAACTTGTTTATGGGAATGCTTCTGCCTCAAATTGATACTGCATCATGCTTTCTGCTCCTGGCATGCATGAAACTGCATCTACATTATCAAAAGTATGATAATAGGAACATTTATTTGTCAGTTGAACAAAGTCAACAGATTCAATGGATGTGAAAACCGAGCATGTTGCAAATGTAAATAAGATTAGGGCTGCAGAGGTTTGATGTACTGCTGGCATTTTGTGACTGGCCAGCTGTAACCATAAAGGGAATATTTGTGCAGAAGTACTATATTCACAATACAAAATTAAATCTGAATACATTTGTCCCCAAAAATAAAATAGACTCTCTTATTTTCTTTGCCAGAAAATTGTGATGGACAATTGTGCCTCTGAGGAGCTGAGTTCCCTGAATAGCAGGAAGGGAAGGCAGCCTAAATGAGGTCATAAAGTATTAGCTATTTGATCAATGGAGAGGACGGAGGGAAAGCAGCAGTGGTAGCAGCAGGGAAAGATGATGCTGTGAAAGAAAGGACAGATTTGATGCATGTACGTACTCACAGATGGGAAGAGACTTGCATACATGTTCATTGTGAAGTCTCTCTCACTGGACATATTCAAGAACCATTTGGATGCAATTCTGTGCCATGTGCTCTAGGATGACCCTATTTGAGCAGGGAGTGTTCCCTTCCAACCTGAATCATTTTGTGATTCTGTGATTCGTGTCTGCTGGCATGTCAAAAAGCGTGTAAATAGTGGAGGTGTGACAGTGACATATGTGCTTGGAGGACAGTGTGCAATTGCTGATTGCCATTGGTGATAGTTTCAGTTATGGTTTCCTTTGAGGGCAGGTGAACTTAAAAAAACCCCCCACAATTATGGAATACAAGTAATCTTCAAGTGGGATGCTCCTAGAGACTGCCAGAAAGCAAATCTCTGCAGTAGTTCATCAAAACTGAAGCAATGTAATGAAAAGACATACCTTTGCAAGCATTTTCCCGATTACAGTACAGCCAAAGATGTATTTTGCTGTGTCTTCTGACAGCATTGCTGTCTCATCACAGAATCATTAGGGGGCAATAAAGTCAGGAACAAAGAACTAAGAAGAAAAGCTGTCTATGACAGTACCTTCTCCTTCAAGAATACGAGATAAACTGTCATCTGACAGGACAAATCATCTGCAGAATCTACAGTAACCACTAATAATTACATTCCTACCTAAAGGGACTTAGGGGTCAAATTTATTTTGCCACAATAGTATTTTCTTTCCTTTAACTAATTTTTTCTCTATGAGGTCTAGAACATCCTTTTTCTCCCTGTACTAATGCTAAGGACACCAACAAGATAGCTGCGTGTTTCAGGTTCCTTTTTCCTTATGAAAGAATCAAATGACTGAAACATGCTAATTAAATATTTGGCATCAGGCAATCTCTTAGGGGAAAAAAGAGAACTTCTGACAGACAAGGCTCAGAGGAACAAGGAATTTTTTGTTCAGAACTGCACAACTTTTTCTTTTTCTTTCTTTCTTTCTTTCTTTCTTTCTTTTCTTTCTTTCTTTCTCTTTCTTTCTTTCTTTCTTTTCTTTCTTTCTTTCTGTTCTTCTTTCTTTTCTTCTCTTCTTTTCTTTTCTCTTTTCTTTTTCTTTTCTTTCTTTCCTTTTTTTCTTCTTCTTCTTTCTTTCTTTTTCTTTCTTATTTTTTTTCTTTTTTCTTGTTCTTTCTTTTCTTTCTTTCTTGCTTCCCTTCTTTCTTTCTTCCCTTCTATCGTCCCTTCTTTCTTCCTTCCCTCCTTCCTTCCTTCCTTCTCCTGTTATTCCTAAATAGGGCTGCAGAATCGTAGAAAAATTTCATTTGGAAGGGTCTCCGGAGGCCTCTAGTCCCACTCTACCTTTGAGCAGAACTAAATTAAAAGCTATATGAGGTTGAATAAAGCCTTGCTCAGGTGACTTTTGAAACATTCTAAGGATATTGACTGCAAAACCTTTCCAGACAACCTGGCATTTACAAAGATACAGAAATATTTCCTTAGTTACATGAAATGGAATAAATAATAGCACTATTTTTTATTTTTCTGATTCTTATTATTTACTTAACTAAGCATATTACTACTATTATATGTGAAAAAATTGCAGATTGAAACTGAAGTAATGGTTGTTTATCATTTAAACAAAATGTGATGTATCTGAGTCTTAGCTTTTACAAGGGTTCAGTTCTGCTTGGAAGAGAATTTTCCTCATAACAGCATAGGTCCTGGTAACAGATGGGCACTTTTTTAATAGGCTGAGCTTTTCCAGATTTTTTAGCAAAGTAGTCAGATCTTTTTCTTGCTGGTGATCCTGATGGACCATCATTTGTCCTGGCACACACTCTTCACGTTAATTTTTTTCTGGACAAGAGGCAAAATCAGTCAGTTCCTTTTCCCCCAGCTTGTAAATAGAATACTTCTCCAGTTCTCTGGAAAAATTTGATATTGTATTTTTTTTCCAATAACATATCTTTCACTGTTGCTGCACTGATTTTATAGGTATGATATTTGTCAACACCAAACACACAGAAGAGAGGATAGCGCAATAGATAGCTTCTCTCCTGTTTACTTGTTGAGATTCAAATGCAACACTTGAACAGAGCTTCCATTTGCTGCAGGATCAAGACAGGTTTTTCTCCTGTCAGAGAATCCTTTGCAGTTGGAGCACTCAAATAGCTGAACTTTTCCTTCCTGACAGAAAGACTAGTGCCAGGAATGTTTGTCTAAACTTATGGAAGGTTACTAGGTGTATGCTGACCTGGATGTGCCTTGATTTGAGCAGGAAGGGTTTGCACGGCATATGACTACTTCTCCATCTCAAAAAAAAAAACGAAACTCAAGCCTCAGCTGAACATACTCTGTCAAGATATGGACAAACAACCTCATTTTCATTGTGAACAGAATTACCACACAGTGTTATCTACCTCTGTGATTTTTTTTCCAGGTAGGTAATTTTGAAAATACTTAATGAACCTTAATGACACAAAGAGAGAACTGTAAATTGGCATGAAATGTTACCAGACATAATAGGGTACAAGATGGCTTCTGACAGTGGAAGCCTGTGGGTCATTAGGGCTGCTAATTCCAGGTACTCTTTATGATACCCATGTGCTAAATATTATGTTCTACCTGGGGTGCCTGTGATCTGTTGAGAGGTGTTAAAAGGGCCTTAGAGCTGGCTGCAGGCACCTTAGGTAACAGGGAAAATGAAGTCAACAAATCTGACAATGTTTGATACCTATAAAAATTAGACTACTAATGAAAAAACCTATGTGATATTGTATGTTGTTGAAGTTAATGTTTTTTTACACTGCTTAATCTGACTCCAAAAATTATTGCAAAATCATTGAAGACTGGGGGGCTTGTTATCTGTTATCCACATACCATGTAAAAATATATTTTTTCATGAAGGTCACTATGTTCTCTTTTCTTGGAATTAAGAACAAATTATTCTATTTATGGATGTTTGCACCTCCTTTAGTTAAGAATTGCTACCAATGCGTATTATTTTTCTTCAGACAACTGATCTTCACATGGTGTCTTTGTCTCATATATTTATAACTCCATTCTCGATTCTTGTGAGGGAAGTGTTTCCTTTCTCAGACCTTGTCAACATTTAGATTACGAACATGTAGATACTGTTAGTGCATCAGGTTAGAAAACTACATGAAGTTTTCCTTTTTATTTTGACAGAACAATCAAGTTGTGTAATTTTAGAAGATGAAGACATGAATGCTGTCCCAACCACCTACGTTTTGGCAGAAATCCTGATGTCAAACAGGCATTCTCATTTGTGTCAAGATTGTTGTTTACTTTGCACCATATGGAGAAAATTCAGATAATTTCACTTTGTAGTCATTTGATAGTTCTTGCATATTTTGCAATACTGGTTCACTGCTGAAGCAAATGCTTAATTAACATTTTAAGGGGAAAAGGTACATAATTATTTGAATGCTATTATCTATTATTTACTTAGTCCCATTTTTCTTTTCCTCTTTTTGAATAGTATTTAAAAAACTGTACATTTAAAAATAAAAATATTATTTTTATGTTCTGTAAGTTAGTAGAAAGACTGTGGAAAACCATTGATCAGACATGTTGAGATTATATTTTCCATGACATATTTTACACATAAGCATTTTAACTATTATAATCAGTTTTCAATTAGATTATGAGAAACAAATCAAAAAGAACTGTACTCCATATAGTACTCCATCTCACAGAATTTTAATGGCAATTTTCATTTCCAATTCATGTGTTATTGGAATGCTTCAAAACAAAAATAATACATAAGCTAGAAATATCAATAAGATAGAGTTCTTCTTTTTGAAAAAAAAAATCAGTTCACAGTGAAATCAAGCAATGAAGCCAGCTTTGAATAATAAAATCAATCTTTTGGGCAGATGCTTAAAATCAGTTTAGTTGGATGGTGTACAGCCAAAAGTGTATGCATGCGTCTGGATGTACAGGATTGTAGAATTCACGGATCAAGTATTTGATATCAAACTCTGGTATTTGATTTTTCTTATTTTAATAATCTATGAAAACCTTCTTTCTATAATATAAGAACTTCAGAGAAGGGCTCTGCAGAATCAAGACAAATGGCCAGTTACGAGATGCACACAGCTCGATTTTGTTCAGCCACGCTTTCATACTTTCTTGCTAGGAGAGTCACGCTCTGGTCTTACACAATAAATGTGTTAAACCAGCCTTAGAGTTCTTCCATTTTTTCCAGTGGCAATACTGGGTCACAGGGACTGTTCTGACTGACAGGACCTCTCAAACAGTTCATGTCAGCCATAATTTATCCCCACCCTACCTTCTCTGAGGAGTTCATTGAGCAAAATGAAGTCAAAAGCAGATGATACAGAGCCAACAGCCTCATTATATACAGCATCTGGAGGTGTTGCTTCTCTAGAGAAGTCAGTTGTTGACTGGTTGGGACAATTTTAATTTTTTTATATGCTGCTGAGCATAGAAGGTACAACAGAGGCAGAACAGAGCCAAGTTCATGGCTGGTTGTTAATGTAACTGTTTGAAAGGTTCGTGCTTTGCATTACACAGTGCATCTATAAAGCAGACCTTGGCAAAATATATTTCTTTTATACTTTTACTAGTACAAGCTGAAGGATGGGAAAAATAACAAAGCTGTTCTTCCGGTAAGTGGACAGCCAAATACAAATCTTTCTTTTCCAGACTTTGTATTCTTCATTCCCCCTTCTGCCTCTCTCTTTGTTTCTGCTGAAGTATCCAATGTGATGCTATATAGCATGTCAGCCCCTCCTCTCATGGCTTTCTCTGCATGGAATCTTCCCAAACTGGACTTCTCAGCTCTTCCCACTGATGTCTAAAATGTTGTATACCTAATTGTCTTAAGTCTACAGAGAGTTCTGGAGTCTAGTTGACACATAAACATTATTGTTAGTGTTATTAATTTCAGATAGCTGAATAACACTACGCTATCCAGAAAGTCATGCAGTTATCTTCCCTCCACAGGAGATCATCTTCAATCCCTTACTGGGAATCATAGTGTGATAGAATACCCTGAGTCGGAAGGTACCTACAGGAATCATCAAAGTCCAGCTTCCGGCCCTGCACGGGACAGCCCCAAGAATCACATCGTATGCCTAAGAGCTTTATGTGACCACTTCCCTGGGGAGCCTGTTCCAGTGCCCAGCCACCCTCTGGGTGAAAAACCTTTTCCTGAATATCCAGCCTAAACTCCCCTGAGACAACTTCAGGCCATTCCCTCGGGTCCTGTCACTGGTCATGAGAGTGAAGCGATCAGTGCCTGCCCCTCTTCTTCCCCTCATGAGGAAGTTGTAGACTGCAATGAGGTCCCCCCTCAGTCTCCTCCAGGCTGAACAGACCAAGTGACCTCAGCTGCTCCTCTTATGGCTTCCCCTCAAGGCCCTTCACCATCTTTATAGCCCTCCTCTATAACTCCTCTATACGTTCTCTAAGAGCTTAGTATCTTTCTTATATTGTGGTGCCCAAAACTGCACACAATATTCCAGGTGAGGCCACGCCCCTGCAGAGCAGAGCGGGACAATCCTCTCCCTCGACCGGCTGGCGATGCTTTGCCTGATGCCCCCCAGGACATGGTTGGCCCTCCTGTCTGCCAGGGCACATTGGCTGGGGAAGCCCTGAGCAACCTTATGCAGCTATGAAGTTAGTCTTGTTTAGAGTAAATTTATTCTAAAAGATCTCCAGGGGTCCTTTTCCAATAATTTTTTCTATAATTCTTACAGTGCAACTTTAACCTGGAAGACAGGCACTGTCTGTATACGTAATATTAACAACATCACCCAAAACAGTAATGTGGAGGGGGAGGACTGTTAAAAGGCTTTGACAGCTGCATAGGAATTGTACCAACTATGCAGTCCTCTCTTTTTAAGCGTATTCAAATACAGTTTAAAGTTAATTTTGCTAATGTTATTGTGTTCCTGGTATAGACATTACTATATTAAGGCTTGTAGTTAGGAAACTGCAAGAGACTAAAGCAAATCTTTGCAGCTGTGGCATTTAGAAACATTTACTGGTTTATAATTACTGAAGTAAGCAATATGCCTTTTGTCACATTATTTTCAGCAATGATGAAAAGCGCATAAGCAAAAGAAAGGAGTTGAAGCTTTGAAGTCAGCCAGCCTCTATGTACAGCAGTTGTTTAATGCAAAGAAACATATTGCTTCTCTAAAGCAGATGCTATGGGGGGGAAAAAGAGATAAAAATATTCTCAGATGAGCGATAGGAGGGCACCAAAATTCTGCGTTTGAGGCAAAAATTATCCCCACAAATGCAGCAATATCTCCTTAACATGGTGATCATGTATAATTCATTGTAAATGTGTGTAGAACCTTCCTTTTCCTTTTACATAAACATAGGAACAACTAAGATTCAATCCTAGCTTAGTGGCCCTAATAATTAAAAGGCAATCTTGTTGTCACTTGAATGTTAATTGTAGAGCATGTATTGGGCAGTAACTGTTTATCTGGAGTTTACAGATGCTCTTTTTTATCTCCCCTTAAAAGGGCAGTGGGAGGACAGCAGGAAGAAATGTGGTTTCTTCCTCTGGATTGTTATGGGGGAAGGGGAAGTTGAGAGTCTGCAACACAGTGTACCCTAAGAAACAGTCTCTTTCTTATAGATCCAGAAGGTTAACATGATGTCTACAGCTGGAAATATAATTAAATCTGTCTGAGCAGGACTGGGAAGCACAGTGAAAGGATACAGGAGGCAGAGGGAGGCATGTTTACAGACCTTTCTGTTTAAAAGTTATTTTGCTCTACTTGCTGTGGTACTAGCGGAGCATCTACAGGGTGTTCAGATGAAGGAAATGGTGCAGGCAAAACCATGTCAGAAGTGTGGCCAGTTCACATGTAGGTAAGAAACAGTGTCAATTCCTAACATAACTGTGTTCCACTAGGTATCTCTGGAGTGCTGAGTAATACCTTACTAGCAGGGAAATCCTATCTATATTGCACTCCGCCATATCCACAGTAAAATTTCAGCATATTGCTTTTGTCACAAGTGAGGAAGTAACCAAATGCATGAGCAGGAATGCAATATTTTTGTGACCTTGCCCATGTCATCTGAGAAGCATATTCAACCCAGCCTGTGGGACAGAATTTATGACCTTTTCTGATGGAGTTAACTCTACCTTTGAATCTGCCTACAATTTTTAAGTAAATAAAAGCAACTGTTGCCCTCATCAGTTAACCTGAGGCAATACTGGACAAGGCGAGCATGTAACAGTTGTTCTTTCTGTCTCCGAACTTCTGTTTCCAATATATATATTAGTGAAATAAATTGTGTTTGAATTATTACTTGATAAATAATATATTTCTCTATGAAAGTAAGTGGAAAGAACAAAGGAACAGATTAGTTCACAGTTCTGTTAGAAAGACATCATTAAATCTAACATTTTTCCTCACCTGTTCCTCAAAAGCAGGAAAAATCCCCAAAAGACCTTACTAATGTTGGAGATATTCAGGAATTTCATCCTCTGAGCAACCACATGAGCATGGAATATGCAACAACAGATCTCAGAGTGCATGCTAAAAATATTTTCTTCATCATAGTTTCTCAAATCCACTTAGACTTCCAAAGAAGACTTCTCTGAGGTCTGACTGTATGGTTGATACAAAAATTCATAATCTGTAGCAATCTAGGTGTCACAGAACAGCTGACTGAAAGAAAGGTTTGGCCTGTTTCATGTGACAGTCCAACATGACCTTAGATTGTGCTTCACTCCAGATCATAACACCCTCTGGGCACATGTCAGGTTTTGAATGTCATGCCACTATAGTGATCTACTATTGAGTGGATTGTTTTGCATTATCTTAAAATGTTCAGAAATGTAAAAAGTTGACTGTTTTATGATGAATATATAATTCTGCAGAGGCAAGCATGTGTAGGTGCTTTCCTCAAAAAATGTTGGGAACTATAACAAAGAGATGTATTCAAATTAATATTCCTTGAATCTAAAAAGAATCCTAGAATCATAGAATGATTTGGGTTGGAAGGTGACCTTGAAGAACATCTAGTTCCAACACCCTTCTGTGGAAAGGGATACCTTCAATTAGACCATGTTGCTCAAAGCCCCATCCAACCCAGCCTTGAACTCCTCCAGGGATGGGGCATCCACAACTTCCCTGGGCAACCTATTCCAGTACCTCATTACCCTCACAGTAAAGAATTCTTTCCTAATCCCTACTCTAAATCTACTATCTTTCAATTTGAACGCATTTCTCCCTTCTGTCACTATGTGCTCTTGTAAATGGTCTTTCCCCCATCTTTCCTGTAAGTTCCCTTCAGGTACTGGAAGGCTGCAATTAGGTGTCCCCAAAGCCTTCTCTCTTCCAGGCTGAGCAATTCCAATTCTCTCAGCCTTTCTTCATAGGAGAGGTGCTCCAACCCTCTGATCAACTTGGTGATCCTCCTCTGGACTCAATCCTACAGGTCAATGTCTTTCCTGTGTTGGGGACGCCAGAGCTGCATGTAGTACTCGAGATGGGGTCTTCCTGGGTTGTGGAAAAGAATCTTTTTTTGGTAGTTTTGCTGCAGTAAAGGAGTTACAAATGTTAAATAGGAACCTTCAACTTTGTTTGAAAAGAAAAACCACCCAATGAGTCCGCAGCACTGATATGGTAAAAAAAAAACAAACCTACAGAGAATGACACTTCAAAGAGTGAAATACCAATGCTTGTCATCTCAACTGGTTTACTGATAGAGAAAAGGATTATTGATCACAAATCAGGTGAAACCATGACCAAACTCAGTTCAGACAATTCTGCTCTCTCTTAGGATTTTATTTTCTTCTACAGCCTTGGGAGCAACTGTTTTTTCATCTTTATATACATCTTGCAGATGTAAATATATAGTGGGTTAGTCTTGGCGAGCAATCAAACTCCCACTCAGCTGCTCACTCACTCTACCACCACCCTCCCAGTGGGACAAAGAAAGAAAATAAGAAAAAAACCAGGAATGTGAGAACTCATGGGTGGCAATAAAGACAGGGACATTGCTTTCCAGTTACTGACACAGGCAAAAGAGACTTGACTTGCCAACAAATAATTTACTGCCAATCTATTTTATAGATTTGGGTGGTAAGAAAACAAAACCCAAACGTTAAAGCAACCTCTTTCGTCCTCTCTTTCCCAAGATGAACTCCATTCCTTTAGACTCCTCTACCCCACCCAGAGACATAGGGGGATGTGAAATGATGGGTTACAGGTAGTAGGCCTATCCTCTCCTTCCTCCTCACTTTTTTCCCCTGCTCTGACTTGGAGTCCTCCACAGGCTGACATGTGGATTTCTGTTCCACTCTGGAGCTCTTCCTCCTCCTCCTCCCTGCCACTCTTGTAGCACCCCATTATCAACAACTTGATACCTACATGCAATACAAAACATCAAGGACATGGAAAATGCTTTTTAAAGAAACCAAGGCAGAATGAAGGTTAACTGAGGGGCAAACAGAAAGGAAATTCTTTGATGAACAGAAGTTGTCTGGACATTTGTGTATCAGCCATCTGGCTGTTTCCATCTGAGACAAGAAACGTACCAATAAGTCCTGCATTTCTCAGAAGTTGACTACATTGTCCATGGCTTTGCTTCAAGTTTTCAGGAGAAAAAAAGAGGTTTTGGATTTTTGGTACCCACTTGTTCTGATGAAAAACTGCATAGGTGAGATGTGCCTTATGACTGCTGGTTGTGCTTGGGTCAATGGCTGCAGACCTAGGCATCACCACACGGTCCTGAAGCCAGGTGATTAGTGGCACACAGCTTAGTGTTACTTTTATTTGTCTTGCTCTTGGAGTGGGAGCTACAGTCTCAAATCAGTTGCCTAATATCAAGTCATATGGCCTCATCAAGAGGCCATAAATAGGAGATCCACAAGGTTAGCTTGTTAGGGGATCAGTCTGTTACCCCCGCACTAAAATAGGCACAGGCTGTCTCTTAAAACTCCTTCTGTATGACTGAAAACAAAATGAAAGAAAAATAATTTATAGGTTATGACAGAGAACAACTGAGTTGCAGGGACTGAGCTGCTTAATAGCAAAGGTCCTTGGGTGTTGTTAGATCCTGGAGGATTTTCATGGTGACAATTAAGTTGTCAGTGGACTTGAATTTGCAAGCAGTGACAGCAGATAAAGGGAGTTCTTAAAAAGTCTAAGCATTAAATGCTTTTTCCTGGAAAGGCAGTCAGCTGCCCAATATCTAGACTCAACAACTGAAAACAAATGCTGACTTTTCTCTGCAGTTAGAAAAGTTAGCTCTATACTTTATAACAGTGACATGAGATGTCACCTTATTGTATTTAGTATGACCTCAAATAATCATTTTAACTACTATAGTTTTATGGCCAATGCCATGTAACAAGTGTACCGTTTCTTCATTGGAACAAAAATTTTTTAGGGCAATATGCTTAAATTTCTGCAAGACACTTAATGTGGGCTCACCTGTTGCTCTACTAAAACAATGCCGTACAAAACTGGCATATGTAATAAAAGTGGTTCAATAGTATTCTGCAAAAATAACTATGAATAAGAAACAGTCATTTGACAACAATGTTTCCAGTGAAATCTTGCAGAGGTTTAGTGGGGATCTTGAGTCATGGCCTTGCCTTGCACAACAAGCACAAAATCTGATAATCCTTCTCCCAGGCACTTGAAATTTCATTTGTAAACGGAATAAATCTTGTGAACAGACAGATCTTCTTTTGGAAAGGTGATTTAGAATTTCACTGCTCTGACACTTGCTATAGACCTTTTTCATCCAGTTAATCTTACATATAGGCCACTTTTATGCATTTGCTTTTATAATAGCTTTATCATTTAGATTTTTTCTCTGTTTGGTATTAATGCTCACATCTATAGATGGAAATTGTTCCAGCTAAGACTTGATTTTGCAACATTAGGAAAAAACAAGCTCTTTTTGTCTCCATTAAAGTAGAAAGACAGTTCTTTACTGACTTGGTTATTAAGAATATGCCTCTCCCTTGGAAATCAGGGACACTTTCCAGGTTAAGGTGTGTTACCCAGTAGGATTTTTAGCCTCTGTTGGGGTGAAATTTGGATGTACACCCTTTGTTTTCCCTCATTTGCTGAAACTGAAAAGTTCTTGATTTCGCATAAGTACTACTCAACAACAACTGAAACATCATTGTGTTATCAACATTATTCTCATTCTCAATCCAAAGCACAGCACTGCACTGGCTATTAGGAAGAAAATTAACTCTACCCCAGCTGAAATCAGGATACTACAGGAAGAAAATCAAGGCACACAAGTGAAATGGAGTATTAATAGCCTGCAGCTGATTACTCTTTTAGCAAGACATAGGGAGAAAATGCTGTCAGGCACCCTTATCCACAAATTAGACATGGTTTATGTAGTTCTCTGTACATGATCTGTTCTACACTCGTATTTTTCAGCACAGGTAGTCTGTATGATACTACTCTCTTTCTTTGAAATACTTTCCTCATGCATAATAGAATTTCATTTACCTTCCTCGGTGCTTAACCTTGATATCTTGTAGTGAATCTGCAGCTAATTAGTTTTGGTTACAGATCCCATGACTTATCAATTATTTCCAAACAGTAACTTCCAACACTGAGATCTACAGTATTTTTCAAGTACATTGCCTTGCATATAGCAATACCAATTTTATTCTTGTTTTCATTATTTCAGTCCTTGTGGTCATTCAGTTATTGCAGTCCTCTTTTTGGTGATGCATGCCAGCCTAGCATATTCAGTGTACTTTATTGGAATGCACCTTTTTTTTTTGCCAATGTTGTTAATGAAAACATTGGAAAGGTTCAGTTTCAGGGGCAGTACTTAAAAAACTTCACCAATCACCTTCTGCTGGCATGATATTTATTCTTCTAGCAGTACCTATTGTATTCATCCCTATAGCGAGTACATTCCCTGCCTTGCAGCTCCTGTACTATCTAATCCTGTTATTCATTCAGATCTCTTTGAAACAGAGTCCCTCAAGTGCGACATGCATCCATCTTCTATTTGGTACTTCTGAAAAAAGAGAGGGGGAAACACGCCAATTAACACGAAAGATAGACAGATGTCTGCCAGCCATTAAGCTGAAGTCAGTTGTATAAATGAATAATCTTTGAAATCCTGTTAAATTTTGTCTAAATTATTTCTAATTTTTTTCTGAAGTGAATTAATTCCATAGCTTAAATTCTATGTGGTATTTTAAGATACTATTTTTTAGTGCTATCTTTTAATATAATATTTCATATTCAACATTTAATGAGTACTTTTCTCTACATCATCATTCATTTAACATATTGTTTATGTCACATCTAAACTGTCATCCACTTTTGCAAAATTCTCTGTCCAGAGACTCACAGATAATTCTAGGAGTCTTTCACAAATAAGGGTTACAAGAAAAGATAAATGCTAACAGCAACTATTGTCAATATTTTTCTAAAAATAGCCCGTAATTTGTTTTTTCATCCCTCAGAATTCTGGTCTTCTTAACCTGCATATATTTGGTGGCCTTTTTAAAGAAGGAGACACTTATGTCAACTTCAATATTAAATATTTTTGGATATTCACACTTTTTTTTTCCTCAGGGAGGTGTAAATTGATGAAAGGAAAAATGTCAAAACAAAGTTCATAATCAACCTGTGGAACCTGCTGCCAAAAAAAAATGCTGTACTGAGATGAAGAGCTTGGTTGAATTCAAGGCTGTACATATCTGTGAATTCATCTCAGCCCTCCTCTGATTGTCACTTCATGAACTCAAAGTTTCTTCCTCCACTAATGTTTGACAGCACTCTGAGCTGCTCAACCAAATAGAAATAATCCTCTAAGGGTTTTTCTGACTGCCCTCTTTATCTCCCAGCTATCTCTGACAGACACTTTAGACAGTTTTAAATTTTGAAATTACCCCTTAAACAAAGAATGAAGCAGGGTTTTGGATGCTCAGCTATCTCACACTTCTTTCTCTAGTGGGTAATCTATTTCTAAAGCAATTAACATCACTTGCAGAAGATAACACATCTCAAAACCGTGTCAGGACTTGTAAAAATATCTAGGAAAAGTGAGTGCACAGAGAAATGGGCATATATTCCTTAACATGTCATGAGGCGGCACATCTCACCACCATCTCAGAATTGTAGCATATCCAATAATATTTGCCCTAGGGAATAGTGGGGAGATCAGAAAAGATTTGCATGTTATGAAAATGGACCTGGAAATGCTTTCTAAATGGTTTCAGTAGTTACAATATTTTTAGTACACAGCCAAAGCACTAAATAACTGAATCTTCTACTGAAGTTATTTTACCTGCCTTCAGCACTGGTTGGATTAGTGAAAACTCTATTTGTAGCTGACAGATGTTCATACCCAAAGTCATCAGAGAGATGTCCCAGAGTTCTGTCTGCTGAAGCACGACGCTTGTTTGGTAGTATCGACTAAATACATTTCATTTAAATGGATTGAAATGCATTTAACTTCTAAGTATTGGCCTTATTTGTTCTAGCAGCATGACTAAAGCCAATTTGAGATAATGTTCCTTCCAAAATGTAACCATTACATCCAACATATTAAAGTTAATCTATTGTCATTGATTTTGGTTCTGTGCCACACTGGCAAACACATTAGTCCCCATTTCAGAAAGTGTGAGACAACTCTTTGGTATTATTTAAAGAGTTTCTCTCAATCAAAAATTTTAACAGGGTATGTATTGATATTATTTTTGTTTCCTTAGCTCACAACTACTATACTTGAGACTGAGTTAAATATATAAGGAAATATATACATTTTTATCTTAGACTCATACAGATAAAGGGTACAGGAAGCTGTTTCTTAGCAAAGAAGGGAAGAAAATGAGATATTTTATTTTCTTGCGACTGCATGTCAATAAAAAGTAAAATATAAATTCAACAAGTGAAAAAGTGTACCTGCTCCATCTTTCTTGTACTCCTTCCACAATGCCCACTGTTTGTCTTCTTGTTCTATCTCCTCTTGATCTCAGCTGTATTGTTTTGGCCATGTAAGGCAGATATCAGAAAAAAACAGAAGAGAAACGTTTTTGTTCTGAGAAACCATGAGCTGCTGTGGTAGGCAGAACTTGAGAAAATGGTTAGTGCTTACAAAATGTTAGCAATTGGATACTAAACCTACAGTGCCTTCATTATACTGCTAACAAACAGCACTGCAGATCTTGGGGGAGAAAAAAATGGAAAATGGATAGTGCTTTTTCTACTGTATTTTGGAAGCAAGTCTTTTACATGTTTGTGAATAGGGAAGAAACACAGTACTCTAGCTGAGCACTGAGGAGGAGATTGTTGCTGTTCAAAACCCAAGGTAGAATTCCTGGTATTGCATATAGCTTCTCTGAGGAGCAGTCAGTTTCCTCTGTTTCAGAAGGCCAGATGGAATGGCTACATTTTTTAGGGAACTAAAAACGTTGTTTCACACTGATTTTTTTTGACCATTTCAGTAAAAAAAATTATCGAAAAATGTATTGGAAAAACCAATTGTGTTCGCTGCTTACTACAAATGGCATTCATTCATTACCACACCCAGCAGTAGAAAAAATCCAGCCACTGAACTCTTCATTGCAGTTGGCTCCAGGAGGGTTATCAGTTTTCAACACCAGTCTGAGTTCCTTCATTCACTCCAGCTTCCCTGTGTGTGCTTCCTAGTGAGATAATCTAAAGAAGGGAGGACCACAGGTTTGTAAGTACTTTAATCCCTTATCAGTGTATTCCAGAGACAGAGGACAAAAAACATTTGTACATGCAGGGCAAGAAATTCCAGAGGTTATGGTCAGAACTGAGTGATGAGTCTCGCATGGTCGATTCCTTACTGGCTGGAGTTATGATTTGCATGTTTGAGTACTGGGAGACATCCTGTCAGATGAAGAACTTCCTCTGCTTCAAGTTATAGAAGAGAACACACTCTTGTCCAAGGGTTCATATCCGTCATTTAGAGCAATAAAAACATGTCTGTATTCCAGAAGTAGGCACTGAGAGGAACAAAAGGTGGCTAAGTGGGCATATGAAGCATAAGAGACAAAGTTCTATATGTATCTGTACATGAGATGGGCCAAAAGTGGGGCTATGGCTGTTATACTACCCAATAGAAGAATTAAATCGAATGATGTTATCTAAATCAGACATAGGTTTTACCTTTGCTCATTTTTATATTTGTGTAGAACTGCTTTAATCTCTTTCAGAGTGCAACTCGGATGCCAGCTATTTCCCAAAAAATCTACCCTTAAGCAGGCTGACTGATCAGATGGACAGTATGGTCCTCTGCCCTAGAAAACAGGCTACCTCTTCCTTATATATCTTAGTTGGCTTTACAAATGGCCTGTAGAGTACTGGTGGGTATTTGCATGGCCAGTTCTTAACAGTCATCTAGGTACTTTTTGAGGAGTCCAGTGACACTGATTGGTAACATTATTGGTCCTTTTCCTGGCAGTAGCATCTTCTGTTCTGAGCCTTTTCCTGCTCTGGTTGCAGTTATATATCGTTTCAGCGATGCCAACACTGCATAACACACTGTTTAGCTGAGCATGGTTATTTTGTTTAATACTGGAATGTTGGTAGTGGTGTTGACTTGTCTCCTCTAGTGCCAGCTCTGAAATGGTTGTCTTCCAGGTATTATGGTCTTGGTTGGGCCTTTAGTGGGATAGGAAGTTTTTCAGCAGTTTTGGATAAGGGAAATCCCTTAATGTCTGAACTAGCTACATTTGCTGTTTGATGGAGCTCGTGGTACATGCCCTCTTCAGAAGCAGGGAGTGGGAATGGTTGCAATGTCTTTTGGAAACTCCAAAACGTGAAAGAGAATGGCAGAACAGAGAGTGTCATGGTGTGATGAATCATGCATGACCTCCAATTACAGCACAGATGCCTAAGTACTCAACCGAGATTAAGGTTTTTTTTATCATGGAATGAGGCCCTGTTTGTTTAGGCTAGAGTTTGCTGGGTATTTGTGGAATTTGCTACCTCTCTCAGGGCATCTTCCCCACATCTAGCTACAGGAATCTCTTTGCTGTTTGTGTAATTCTATAGAGAAATTATGTCATAAGAATCAACATGAAAGAGTAAGAGGACTGCATTTTGGGAGCTGTGTGGATCACTATGAATATAAAGACTTCTGAACACTCAGTTCATATATTGTTATTAAAAATAATATTGCGCTTTAAGCAGCCAAAAGGAGACATTTCCATGAAATACTAAATATGTTGCATATATTTGCTACCATCTGTCCCTGGAATCTGTACTAGAGTCTAATCTTTCATGTTCTTGATAGCTTTTAGGGAATAAGAATTCGGTGGTAGCTGCAAAATTAATAAACAGGTAAATTGAGACAGGAAAAAATCCTGTATGTTTCCCCTAACAAAGATTCACTTTGAACTTATTTTAGATGTTCAGAACTTCAAAGTGAAAATATACTGGCATCTGCAGTTCTAGTGTAGGAATTCTAGTCCCGCCTCTAGCATTTTAAGGGAGTTTTCAGAATTTGAACACACCTTCAATGTCTAAAATCCAAGAACAGGTTTGTTCATAATGGACCAAGATATGTGTCTTTCATGGGGGTCCCCTGGTGGTCTAGTGGTTAGGATGCGGCGCTTTCACCGCCACAGCCCAGGTTCGATTCCCAGTCAGGGTAGTCCCCCGGGCAGATGGAGCTCGTCAGCCCTGTAAGGCCATCCATCTAAGAGAAGGTCACTCTAAACAAACCTATGTCCTGAGGACCTCACTGCCACCGTCCAAGCTTGCTCGGCCCCGGCAGATGAACCTTAGGATTAAAGGGTGGGCTCAGCTCAGCGCACACTGTGTCTCACCTAAAAAATCCACTGCACAGGCTCGAAGGGTAAAGACCTTTCCCAAATCTTCATTCGCAAAGACTGGCCATACTATGTGTCTTTCAAGACAAAAAAATTATTATAGTGAAAATTGTACACAGTGTAAATATCAACTGGCAAATTTAGGTCTACTTAGAAAGTAAGCAATGCTCCACTAATGGCTACTTTCTAACTTAAAATTTTTCTTTGCCTAAAGCTCTATTTATGCCCAGTTTACTTTCAGCTCACCCATCTTTGAACTCTTTTGCTAGAGTTTCTAAATCCAATAAAAATTTCCATTTTAAAAGCATTCACTGAGATAGTAAATTCCAGGTGAAATGTACTGCTAGGTGACTATAGCTTGGACATTCTAGTTTCAACCTTAGGCCATTCTTAGTGGTGACACAGTCACATGGATGCTACCACCAGGAGTTCCCTGATATGTAAAATTGTATTTATCAAGAAAAAGACCTTTCCAGTGAAAAATAGTAATTTGTCAATTTCAAAAAAAAAATTGCCATGAAAATGCTATAAATGTGACAAATCCAATAAATTATAAGATTTCCTTGGATTTCTTACATGGCGTGGTTTCCCAGCTGACTTTTAAGGAAATAGGGCTCTGCATTTCCAAAGGAAGATGTCCATATCAAATTTGGATTTTGACAATCCTAAAAGTGTCTGAGGCCTCCTTCTAACCAAGATTCCTACATTTTGCCTTCCCAAGTCTTTACTTGAGTGGCTAGATGCCTGGGAATCTCTGTTCAACGTGAGGATACATTCTAGGTTCCCAAAGATGCTGTTAGAAGCTGGGACACACTGCAGATTCCCAAGGCCTTTCTTCTTCAGCTTTACCTGCCATGTGCAGTACATCAGCCTTATCTCAGAAAAGCTTGTGTCTTGGTTGCAGGATATGTCCTCAGTTTCACGTTAGAAAATAACATTCTAGTGGGCTGCAGCACAGCCTTTGCATTGTTGCTACCAATGTCACAATGCCATGGGATAGGCCAAAAGAGACAAGTTCCACAGAAGACAGACGCAGCCAGTCTCCTTTAGAAGAAGATAAGATTGATGGGCAAGGGCTGTAGTCTCCCTCTGAAGCTGATGCATTTAGCACTCGGAACTGAAGCCTGTATCTCGTAGCTCTGGAGTAATCCCACCATCTGAATCACTCCAAAGTATAGATCTCATGGTGTCCATCCTTTAGAAATGGCCAAGACTTCAGGGATTTCAAGCCCTCAGAAACATTAGCAATGACATCTGAAAGAATGACAAGGACTCTGGTTGAATCAACAAACCTAATAATGAGCTCACAAACCGTGGATCCTAGATTCAAGAGAACATGTGGGCTTTTACACATGTACCAACACCCTGTTAACAGAAATAATATTTCAGGGAAGAAGCTCTGATGTTCTCAATGTTTAATGTTACTGCAAGAACTACAAAGCTATTCTTGAACTTGAGTTCAGAAAATATTTCTTACTGACAAAAATTAAGATCTAAAATATTCCAGAATATTTGTATGTGTCATGAAGGTTCCATTATATAAGAGTTACTGTTGTCACTGTCATAGATAAGTCAGGCACTGCTTCAGGCTCAGGGAGGTAGGAGGTGAGCAGTTGTTAAACAGATGACTCTAAGATACATGTGCAATAACCATCTTTTAATGAACACTCCACTTTGTCAATTAATAAATAAGCTATTATGTTGCTATTGCTAACATACTTTGCCTTGTGCATATTCTTGATAACAAAGGCCACACTATGATGTTCAAAAGCACTTGCCAATAATGAAAAATTAAAAGAATTAGTCAGTAAATCATACCCAATCAAGTGTATTCATTGGAGTGCCCTGAAAATGTTTTTTTTGCCTAGTCACATTTCTTCTTTGTTTATTCTGTTTAATCATGCGTAATTTGCTCGGGCATTGCTCATTGAATCTTTGACAGACGGGTTTTAGTATACAAAGAATTCTTGAAAATTAAGAAAAACAACTTATCAGGACTTACCAACTTGGTCTCATAATAGTTCTCAAAGATGCATCGGAAAAGGATAATGTCTAATTTATTGACATGGGAACTATATTAAGTTTATATATATGTATGATATATATACACTATGTAAACCTATGATGTTCAAGCTTTAATGAGAAAGGCCAGGTATTTAAAAAGCAAGTCTTATTATTCAAGACACTAAACACTCACAGTTTTCCTGGACTTCACTAATACTTAACATAGTTAAAAAGAGATCTCTTGGTGCAAGTTTAGTCATCCATTCCAAATATACTTTGCTAATTCAATTTTCAGAAGTCTTATCAGAATCTAATGTAGGAATACAGCAGAGAAATTTCATAACTGGTGAAGGCCCTAAATCTAGTTGCAGGTACTTAATTTAGAAGTCACAGTGAAAGTTGTTAAAGGTTCTGCACTTCTGAAAATCAAGTAAGATGTGTATCTCATTCTTGCATGCAGCAGTGATTTTCTTGTCAGAGTAGATTCAGTGGCTTAGGTGAAGTTATGCTACCAGGAAATGTGTTTGCTATGAATTGAACTGTTGAAAGTTGAAAGTACTGTTCATTCCCACACACTTCTGTCATGTTGCTAAGACTCAGACTGTATTTCCCAGAAGAAAACTTTAGTGTTGATGGGAATATCTAGTCAAAGCAGCATTTCTCATTGATAACATGCCTTTTACATAGAATTTGCAATACTGCATAAACAAGTAATTCAGGTCCAACTTCACTCCAAACTTTTTTTAATTCCTCCCCCTGAGTGGCACAAGGGTATAGAAATGGGGGCTGTGGTCAGTTCATCACATGTTGTCTCTGCAGCTCCTTCCTCTTCACACTTTTCTCTTGCTCCAGTGTGGGGTCCATCCACAGGGTGCAGTCTTTCATAAACAGGCTGCTCCAGCATGGGTCTCCTGTGGGGCCACAAGCCCTGCCAACAGACCTGCTCCAGTGTGGGCCTCCATGGGCTGCAGAGACGCAGCCTGTCTCTGCACAGGGACAGCCTGCCTCACCATCATCTTCACCATGGGCTGCAGGGGAATTTCTACTCTAGTGCCTGGAACATGTCCTCCACCTCCTTCTTCACTGATCTTGGTGTCTGCAAGGCTGTTTCTCTCACATATTCTCACTGTTCTCTCTGAATGAAGTTGTGCAGCTTTCTTTTCCCACCTTATAAAGTACATTATCCCAGAGGTACTATCACTGTCACTGATGGGCTCAGCCTCAGCCAGCAGTGGGTCCGTCTTGGAGTCTTCTGTCATTGCCTCTGTCGGACGTGGGGGAAGATTCTGGCAACTTCTTACAGAATCACAGAGTAATTTAGGTTGAAAAAAATCCTACAGATCATCAGGCCCAGCCTTTAACCCAGAATTGCCAAACCTTGACCCTAAGCGCCACTAAACCTTGTCCCTAAGTGCCACAAATACCTCCAGAGATGGTGACTCAACCACTTCCCTGGGCATCCTGTTCCAATGTTTGTCAACCATTTTTGTGAAGAATTTTTTCCTAATATGCAATCTAAACCTCCTCTGGTGCATCTTGAGGACATTTCCTTTTGTCCTATTGCTTGTTACTCAGTGAAAAAGACCAAGACCCTCCTTGCTACAACCTGCTTTCAGGTAGTTGTAGAGAGTGATAGGGTATCCCCTGAGCTTCCTTTTTTTCACTAAGCCACCCCTCAGCCCCTGCACTAAAAAAACCTTTCCACACAAACCTAATACCTTCAAGAAAGAGTCAGTTGTGCTGTACATGTTGATTGCACACAAACACAGATTTAGTACTGTTGAAAATTCTCTCTGCCACACTCTTAACTTTGCTAGTTCTAGCTGAACATTTAAAATCAGATTAAAAAATTACTTGCATGCTCTAAAGCTATATAAAACCTTATTGTTACATGTTAGGAATCATAGTTTCATCTATCTTTTCAGAAATGCCAATTTGTTGACTGAAGTGTAGTATAACATATGCTGTATTTCCAGAGGGATGAATTCAATCGTCTTGGGATTTTTGCATTTCTATCTCAGATGTTCTGTACATTTTTAGTAGATACATAGCACTGGCAGATGCATTTTTAAAAAATCATCAAGGGTTTCTGTGATAGTTCCTCTGTATTTATTCTGTGTATATCTACTTGATAAGAAGTAAGCTTTGCTTGTGATATATTTCTGTATAATATTAGTGAAATATATGATTCAGCCCTCCAAAATTATCGTATAATTTGTGAAATTTAACATGAGATCACAGCTTCTGAAAAATATCTGTAGCCATCAAAATCCTTTTATTTGAAAATGTCTAAAGGTTCTAAACTTGTATTTACTTCTGCCGAATTAAAGTTATTCTCTGAATTACGGTTATCCTCTGATGCATTCTAATTTTGCTTAGGAATTAGCTACATGTAAAGCTAGTAGAAACTAAAATTTATGAAATTTTACAATTTTAGAAGCAGTGGCTAGCAAATGATTACCAGGATGAAAAGTGCAGGACTGCCCCTTTTTATCTACAGAAGATCAAAGGAAGACACATAAATAAAGACTGATTTTGAAATGTAGCTGATGCTTTTATTTTAGCTATAATCATCCATTGACCACCATACAAAAGTTCCAGATGGATGTCTACATTCATTTATAGTTTCAGGTTCTCAGTGTTTTGTCCAGCCAAATCTGATAGAAGACTTCAGGGTACATCGGTAAGTATACTGCATTAAGTTGCTAGACAAGAAGCAATCAAAGAGCATTTTTTAGTTTCTGTGGGAAAAGAGAGGAAAATGGGTTTAGTTGATACCATTTGTTCAAACCATGTGCTGAAAAAAAGTGCTTAGGAGTTCCAAACTCCATACAGGGTAAATGGGAGCAAAGGTGCAGGTGGGAAAGAAAAGCTGTCAAGGATGTTTCATTCTTCCCCCTGTATTCTACAGGGCATACTGTCTTTGTGAAGGAGACATTAGTAATTTCTTTAATAGTCTTAAGTACCAAAATAGGTAGTCTTTACTCCTTATAAGTTCTACTTCTGTTTACTTTTGGTTGTCCTCATAATTAGCAATCTGTTTTATTACTGCTATATTGCTTAATTTTGTGCGAAAATTAAAAAAGGGAAGAGAAGGTTCAGTTTCTTTCATTACCAGTTGTGGATATATACTGTGTCTCACATAGAGATCAGGTAGAGTTAAACACTGCAGTGCATATTTGTAGCACTAAAACATGTATTTTTACTTCAAAAATTTCTGAATCAACTAGTTTTTGTCCTTGCCTTTTTGCTAGCAAAATCAGTAAAGCTTTTTCACACCAGTTCTTATGTAAGACCTAAGTAATCCACCATGTTTTATCCAGTATTGCATAACCAGACATCCTTATGAGTGATTCTACAATGGGAGGAAAGATACAAAGAATGACTGGGCTACATGCATTTTTTTATTTCAGTGCTGTGCAAAGAAGATATTAAATTACCGTCCTAATCAGAGATATATCAGGCATATACATGTGAAGAATTGTTCATTTTTTTATGTGGTCCCTGGGTTCATACTGTCCCTGAACAAATTCATTTCTTGAGAGGAAAAGAATCTTTTAAATAACACTTCTGGAGTGATCTTATAAATCTTCCCTCTTCCCCTGTTTTAGTAGTTGTTGTTTTTCTTGGCCTGTGTTTGCCTGTGAAAAAATCTGTCATTTCCTGATGAGCGTGGGATTCAAAGTGACAGAACAGAGTTAGACAAGTCAGGTAGCAGCAAAACCCCAGAATTTTGCCGTATCTCTCCTAGATATGCCTAGAGTTGGGAAAAAGTTATTAAAAAGAAAATCAAGTTCCTGTAACTCCATTCTGTGTGAGAACTGGGTTTATCTGCAATATTTCTCTGCAATAACAATGTGCTTCAATGCTTTCCGTTATGTAGGTTTCATTGATTTCAGCTAATATGACTTTTGAGTAACCCTTTATTCACTAGAGTATCCTGTCTTCTAACATTCTATGACCTTTTAAAATGTTGATTAATGAAATACAAAATGAGAGAACAGTCTTGGCCTCACCTTAGATAAGGTGTGATCTGCAGGTCCAGGCAAGAATCAGTGCTTGCTTCAGTTGCTTTCCTGCAGCTCTCACACTCAGAGCTGCCCTTAGACATCCCCCCACCCACCTCTTGCTTACTGACCATTTCACCTGCTCTCTGGCTTATCTGAGTTGACCTTCACTAGCCATCTCTCACTCACACACACACACCTGCACTTGTCACAGCACCAGGGGCACACGGGCCCTCCCACCCACTGCACTCACACCCCATACACACAGTTATACACTTATAGGTGCACACAGCGCAGACACCTCTTACCCAGGAAAGAGTTAGAAAGGTGGTTAACGTCTGGGGAATGAATATTGTTCCTGTTCTCTTGTTCCAGAGTACAAGAAAAGCAGGACCCTTAACTTATATCTGAAAGAAACTATACAGATCAAATTGTATTGGGCCCTTTGCAAAATGAGGCAATGTATTGTGTTTCAAAACAGGAAGCATCATCAAGTTGCTATGCTGAATATTATAATAATACTCTTAATATTTGAAAAATGGAGCAAAGGGACAAAAAACATATAAGCTGGGAAGCTCTTTAAGCTTCATTTAAAATAACACACACCCCCCAAACTGTATTAACTTTCATTCTTGTCTTCATCAGACCATCCTCTATTTTTCTAAGTGAATGAGCTTCACAAATTTAAGAAAATCCACTTCTTTTTCTTGAGGTCCTCTCCCTCGTTTTCTTTACATTATGTTTCTAAATATTTCCTATTTTAAAATTAATTCTGTAGTGACTGCAAAAAACCCCAGGCCCATACACAGACACCTGAGCTCCTGGATGACAGGAGGTTGAGGTGGGGCATGGGAGATGAAAAGGGAATGTCAAAAAGAATAGATAAATCTGGCTCACTCAGACCAAAATCAGACCTTATCAGGTTGGGATATGAGCCTAAAGAAGCAAAAGATGAAGACCTATTTTAAGAGTGATGTTAATATTTTCATTCCCATTGTTTTGTATGTCTGCTTTCCACCTATTTGCTCTTTCTTTTCTTTTTCCAGAAACTTGAAAAAGTTCCAGTTTGACCTGCCATGAATAAGAGGCTCCGCAGCTTTACTGCTCACTAACATCCTGTAAATGCGAGATAGCTGCAGATTGTATGAAGCATAACAATTAAAAACAGGTGCTGTATATGTTGAATATATGATTGTGTATATAATGATTATATGTAATCAGTATAACGATTGTGGCGCAGTTATACCATAATAACTAATTTAATTAATAGCATGTCCAAAGCTGTGTTTGGAGTCAACAAAGATACCTAATGAAATTACTGTATCCCTACACTGTGCTGCTCCAATCAGATCCCCAAAGCAGTGTAAGTAAAGAAATATACCACACGTACAAGCAGAGACATCAGTGCTCTGTTAAGAGCCATAAGCAAAGTTTTGCCTCTCATCTTTTCAAAACTTGATTCGTTCGCGAAGACTGGCCATACATCATGACCTTCCACTGAGATCTTTAAAGACTTGAAGCAGATTAGATTTGGTGCCTTATGGAAAAACCTTGGAAGAGAGTGTGAACATGCCAAATTTATATTTGTGAAAATAACAGGCATTGCAACGGTTTGATTGGTACAGTAAAAGAATGGTATTTTAACCCTGAGCAGCAGCTGAATCAAGTGAAAATGTATCTGAAACATTTTCAAATGTAGTTGCAAGTGAAAAATGCCCTTTTTCTGTGTTTTATCTCAATTTCTGTTTAAAATTCATTGCTATCTATGAAGGTAAATGACCCATGGAAATGTTGTCTTAGTGGACTGGAGTAACCTACATCACTTCTCTGAAAAATATAGAGGTAATTTCATCATCTGAAACATCAGTTTTTCTCCAAATGTTATTCAGTATTTCTGTTAATTCAGCTTGCAACATCTGGATAGAAATCTGAACAGTGAATCTTCTGCAATTATGCTGGATTATACCTAAATTTTAAAAGGTTTTGATACTCTTCTTGCCTGTCCTAAGGTAAATAGAAAGCCCTTGGAGAGATTTCAATAATAATTAAAGTTCTTTTTTTATTTTTTCTTTTTTTTTTTGTTTGGTTGGTTGTTTGTTTTTTGTTGTTGTTTTGTTTGTTTGGTTTTTTTTTTGGTGAGACAACTACTTTTTCCCCCACTCTCTTTCTAATTTTCATTCATTTTCAAGCTTCTCTAGGAACTCTATCACCATTTAAATGATAGGAGTAGTAATCTTAGTAAGTGTCATATTCTAGATCCTTTCTACCCAAACTATCTCAAATCTGAAATCCAAAGAGAATCTCTTTTCTGACAGAATTGGAGTAGGTTGGCAGGCATGCAAAAGCATGCAGAGCATCCAGGAGTAATACAAAACTAGCACAAAGATGAGTTGTAGACATTCTGGTTTATCATTCCAGGTGACACAAATTAAGCACATGTAACATGATACAGTGAATATTTTCCCTCTTAGAACTTGAAACATAGTTAGTCCTTATACTGGCAGTGAAAGCATACCCGTATGTTACCAAATGTGTCCTTGATAAAGCTTTTAACATTCAAGAACACTCAAGTTCCAACCTACAAAGAGATGTTTTAGCACGGGAAGAATAAAAGGTGGGTTTGATTAAGGCACTGAGAAATCACAGCTGTCTTTCTCATTCAATTTTTTACAAACCAAAACATACATCTGCCCAGGCAACAATATTGTCCTAGATATTATATGTAAAAATATATATATAATAAAAGTTTGGCTAAATTAGTATATAATTTGAATTTTTGTGTTACCATGCTCCACAATATCTGAAGACCCAAGTGATAAATATAACAAGGGCAATTCTAAGCATGCTTGCCTTTGGAAACTGTGTTTGCCCAAGGAATTTAGCGCACAAGCCACGTAGCACTTCTCTACATGCAGTACAGTTGCACAAGTGCTACACACCACACAATCATAGTGGCATGTATCTAATTCTCCATACCATTCTACATACCATGATGCAATACAAATGCTGAAAGCAACTCAAGAGCTCGCTCTTCCTCCTTCTGTCAGTCAACACTGCTAAGCTTGCATCTTTATCATGGCTCCTGGACCACGTCTGAAATCCTGGTAGAGCAACCTAATATCCTCTGTCCACATCAGTAAGACCTGGAGAGCTGCACAAAAACTGCCAAAAAGTTCTAAAAAGAATGAAGAGAGACAGTTAACATATAATTTTTTTTCTTGTTGTTATCAATTAGATGACTTTACATTGACATATTTTCATTTATCCTTGGAAATTTTTCTTTATTATTAAGATGGGAAAAAAAGCTGCAGCTTTTTATGATCAAAATGGTCATTCTCCTTAAAATAAATCTGGTTTATGAGGTTAGATAAATGTTTTTAAAATACTGCATATAAAAAAGAAGCACTCCCAAGCTCTGAATCCATGAAAGAGGGGGGAATAAAAGGAAATATTTCTCATTGTTACCATAAAACAAATGTTTAAAGAGAAAAGAAGAGGTTCTATGTCACACCACGGATTCACATTATGCTTATACAAGCTGTAATGCTTCTACTAGTCATCCTCCAAATTCCCCAGAGAAGATGCCTGTGCGTAGCTGCAATTTATCTCCACTGGGACAGATATCTTCTTCTGTTTATGCCATTGGAGGCTTTAAAGACTTGTGGGCTTATTGAGAGAGTGATTAAACTCATTGACTTACTACAAGGCATAGAGAGGTCACCATATCCAAAGTAAATTCAACACACCCCTTTTGTGCTTCTGTAACCGGTATTTGTAATGGCCTAAAAAACCCAACACTTGTTATCAGGAAAAGACGCTGAATTAACCAAAACCCCTGTGAGAAAAGGACTCACAGGACAGTAGAGTCACAACTTTCCACACTAAAAAAAGTGTTCTGCTGAGAACAGTATGTCTGACATGCTACTTTTTACCCCCAGCACAAGCCAAGAGGGTAGTAAACAAAAGAAGCCATTAGCTTGGCACACAGTGTTTACATAGTCAGAGTACCAAGAATCTTGTGCTGCTTGGTGTATTTTAGATGAATCACAGCCTGGAAATATTACGTTATACACTTAATCAGATTAATTATTCCTGAAAATTTATCAATCCCAAATGCAAATGAATTATCCATTTTCGTTATCTATACATTGTTCATAAAAATAACTTCTGAAAAAGAAGGATGTTTTACTCTTTAAGATATAAAAAGCTGCTCCATCTAACTGGTGGTCATCTGTAGCTAATTGTATTTCATTTTTCCATGAACAAGCCTCACTAGAGACTCATTACCAGCATTGTGAATAATGTACGTAATGCATGTAACACTTACTTTTGATACAAAGCTGCATGGTACAACAATTCCCTCTCCCATTCTCTTTCTTTTCAGCTAAGAACTAATTTTTGAAGTGCATGAGGAACACTGACTTTATTTGGATTCTCCTGGACTTGATGTGCACATGGACAAGCAGAGGTTACCCTCCTTGGCTAGAGGTTTCAGGATAATGCATATAACAATGACAAATCAAACCTGACACATCAGACATATGGAAATTAAGCTCTTTCTTGAGGCTTTGCTAGCTTAAAAATCTTGCTATTCCAGTTTTCTTTAACTGTGGTGCATGGAAGGTTTAGTTTGTTTTAATTTCGCTGTTCTTTTTTTCTAGGTCATGCATTTCATTATTTCCCAGCATTTTAGCTCATTTCTTCCTGCTTTGATTATGTAAGGAAGACTGGTGCCACATATCAAGGGCAGAGCTGAAAGCACCCCTCCTCTGGCTGTAATGAGAGGATTCCCTTTATCAAAATGCTTGTGGCTATTGTAGTGTCTGCTTTCATCTCAGCTCTAACACAAGGGCAAAGTAAATCATATTATACAAGAGCAACAAAACAAATTATTTGAGTTAAGGGTATGTGACTTTTACCAGAAGTATAATCTGAAGTCACACAATGTTCACAAGTTCCTGGAACACACTGAATCTAAAAGAGACAAAGCAACAACACTGTAATCCAAATGAATACCTTTGGGGACAAAAGGAAAAGTGTATGTGTGTATATTCCAGGTTCTGAATGTATTTGAGCATGTGGACCAGTAGCATGAGCTGTTATGAGATCAGAGGGAGAAACATGACTATGTCAAGCGGGTGTTCACCACTGCAGTATTCCTATGAAGAGAGACCTAGAGGTATCACAGCAGGTTCTCTTCAATATCCAGTGATATTAAAGGTTTTCTGTCCTATACACTTGTACTTCAATTGCATTATTATGGCAGCGGTTATTATGCATTGTTATGCACTGGTTCTGGGCAGGTAGAGGACAGATGCTGGCTTGCATGCAATGATAACGATGAAGCAGAGTTATGTCTCTAAGCCATAGAGAAGGAACTTGCTATGCTCCTTCATAGTACCTACAGTCAGCCTGACATAAACAGGAATCAGGCTTTTACATGCAGGATAGATTTATTAAGTATCCTTCTGTCTGCTGTGGCCACCACAGTGGTTGTTTTGGCTGGGCGGGAAAAAAATAACTATAAAGAGACTTGATTCCCTTCATCTTAAGCAAAATCTCTACACAGCAAATTCTGGCCACAAGCCTCAATTTACACACATGACATGAAACTTTCATGCAACTATTATTGGTTATTTAGCTTGGTTAATTAGATCTCCATGTATACTACTACTCTGCAACACATGGGGTACAACTTTCCTGAGGGATATAGGGAACAAGTTATGTTTAGAAAATAATTAGACTTCACATTAGTAGTTTCTCCTCCATGAAGAAGCAGACTTGCTGAATTTGACAGCTGTTTATTATTTAGCTGAAAAGCAGCCTCAAATTAAGCCTCAAGATGTGAGTGTACATATAAAACAATACAGCTACACTCCCCATTTTTCCCCTTCAAAACACCACGAGTTCTGTAATGTCTAAAATATGGTCAGGAAACTCACCTGACCACAGTCTGGATGGTTATCATTGCTACTGTTATATTTTGTGCAAGATAAAGTAATTTGAGTCCTCTTACAAAAATTTGTGCTTTAAGTTCTGGTAACTGGTGAAGTTGTCAGCAGCCCAGAGAGGAGAAATAGCCCAGAGAATTGAACTGCATTTTACTTTGAGGAGTGGCCTTTCCACTTAAGTACTGAATTATAATGCAGAACAGCATGTGGAACTTTGCATTACTATGTCCTATTAAACACTTTTTCTGCAGAGGAGGCTAGTCCCTCACACTGATGTGAGCAATAAATCTGACACATAAACAGAAGTTAGAAAATTATACCATTATTTTAAAACAGACTGAGGTCTAGCTGAAATACTTTGAGAGCAAAGCCAAGCTGAAGATGTTATAAAAGCGAGTTACTAAATTACATGGTTGTATACTTGGAAAAAAGTTTTTTTTCGTTTAGTCTATCTCCACTCACTGTGAAGAATAATCATTAGTCCTGTGTGGTATGAACTACTGCAATGCTAATGATTAAGAAGATTAGTTTAAGACTGTTTCTCTTATCTGTAGAGCCATTTTAGAGGGCACTGTCCTTCCTCCAGCCTTTCACACTGCTTCTTATTTTTGCTTCCTATCTCAGTTTATGTTGCTGCAATTCAGGGCTAGTAGTGTGTTTCCATTATTGTCCTTCACGAAATGTTTATCACATTATGGCCTTAACAAAACAATAAAACAAGCAGCAGAACTAACTAGGGTTCTTATTTAAGATAACAGCAAACTCGGGAAAAAGCTAATTGGTAAGCAAAGATGTTATAGGATTTGCATGACATTGCATAAATTGTTAAATCAAACCACATTTTATTTCAGTGTTGTCTTGTTTTTTAAATACTGGAAAAAACACACTAAGCCAATTCTAAAATGAGTTGGTTTATAAAGCTAGAGGGTTCTTTGTTGCTAAAATTAGAGTAGAACCCTGAAGACATAAAGAGCAAGCATTTTAAGAAACAGGTAAAGATGGAGACTTTAATGTAAGTGCATCAAGCTGCCCTGCAGGAAGGCAAGGTAATGAAATTGTACTGATTTTCTGTAGCAGTGAAGAATGTCACTGCACGTTACTGCTCTGACTGAGATAGTCCCTGTAACGCTTTTCTGCAGTAATTTGCTTTGGAAGAGACAGAACTTTGATTTTTATCTTGGGACAATGTGGCGCATGCAGTTCAACTCTTTTTAATTATTTGGTTCTATTCCACACACCAAACTGCAATGACATAGTCTAATAAAAAAAGACACAGTTAATTATTTGCTTACATATCTAATGATATGTGTACAACTATCTAGCATTTTATTAGACTTCTTTATGCTTATCATCAATATATTAGGTTATGTCTAAAATGGGCAGTCTCAGATACACAATATTAGCCTTAGTTTCCACATTGTTTGTCCACTCGTGGTACACACATCTTTGTGAAACTCATTTAAAAGAAGATTCTCTTTTCAGTCAATTTTAATATTAGGAGAAAAAAAAATAATGTTTTCTTCTAAGTGCTTTAAATTTCCTCAGCCATGAATTGAAGGTGCTACTCACAAGAGATTTCTAAGCCATAACTACTGACTACAAAAGACTACAAAAGTCTTTTAAAATAATCTGAACAAACAGACTGTATAAATATTATCATTGTTAGACATATTAAGTTATACCAAATGCACATTATATATATATTAGATATTATCGACTGAGCGTAAAGCCCTTTCTCTCTAATTTGACAAGGTTCCTCTGTTAAATATGTGTCTGGACATGATAAATAACCTGGTAAGTTTAGCACAACCATAGCTTCAGGACTCTTCACAACCATTTGTAGATCAATTTGTATTTCCAGGGAGCCTGTGACACTTTCTAGCTCAGCTTCAGCCTCAGCTCCATGCCCTGTTGGCTCTGTGTGCTTGCCACCCAGGCATGAAGGGAAGAGGTTAAGGGGAGGTGAGGAAAGAAAAGTACCTACTGAAGCAAATGCTCTCTTCGCATAGAGGAGGCAGGGAAGGCACTGGATGGGTCAGGAGAGGAATGGAAGCATCCCAAACCTCCACAGTGTGGAGGGCAAGGGCGGAAAGGAAGAGCAAGAATTCACTGGAGTTAAGGACCAAGGGAGCTTACAAGGGAAATTAATGGTATGGAAGAAAGCTCAGGACTTCAGTCCTAAACTACCAGCCTCTTCATCCAGCTGCCCTAGTCTCACAGCTAGGTGGAGGAGGGAGTTGAGTGGAATCCCCAGCTGGGGGCTGCTCCAGGGGCTGTGGTAATGGAGCAGGTTGCTGTCGAGCACACTACTCGCCCCATGATCTGTCACCTCACCTTTGTGAGGTGTGCAGGCCTGCAGGTGTGCAACAACGCTGCTGCATCAGCTGGGTCCCTCTGGGTTCATTAGGGATGTTTCAGATGAAAATAGGCAGCAAATTAATTCTCAGGCTGCCATAAACTATGAGCTATTCTCAGCATTTTCACTAATACCTTAATCCGTATAGTCAAACTCCCAAATCGTAAAAAGGATCAAACTTTGGCCTTGGATGAAAACCTAGTTTCACAGGCACAGTCTACGCACAACTAAGGACTGACTAATCTGTCAAGCACTGTGAACAACTTCAGTCCTAGGTCTAAGGTTCCCACTGAAGCTCATTGGACTTTAATGCTAAACTGCAATTAGAATGCAATCATTTAGATATGAATTCCTATGCAGGTTTCAAAATTCTTATTAGCGTAGGACTTGCAAGAACCTAATTTTTTAATATAATAATTTAATATTATGCTTATTAATATAGCTGCAAGTAAAAAGAGACAGCACTCTAATTACAGATTTTTATACTGTATATTGGTACATGTTTGTACTAAGGGCCATGGAAACTAGTATATTAGTGTATTATATTGCATACAGTAAGGAGAAAGAAGTTCACTCATTGTGTAAATAACAGATACAAAAATAATTTTGGAGGATCAGGTTTTCCATTACTGACCATAGGAATTTGCATTAATAAATCTCAAACTAAGAAGTAAAAAGAAATTACTAATTTAATAATATGGAATTAAAGCAAAAAAATAATCTGAGATTATTGGAAAGATAGAGAGAAAATAAGCATTGAAGGAAATGTAATTAAACTATTTTGAAGTTCAGTTAAGATAATAGTTATAAGATACTTGAATTATGTTCTCATCTTAAATGCAAGGGCTAAAATTGGAAGGCATGAAAATAATCATAGTGATATTGTTGGTTATGGGTTACTAAACTTAAAGAAATGCAATGAGTTCAACTTGAAATTTGTGAGAATTTCTCCAAAATATATTAAAGGAATACTTGAAGTCCTGTCATTACAGGATACTTTTAGTGTGTACTGTGTATTAACATAGTCCCCATTCTATCTGTCATGGCTAGGCTTCGTGAACGAAGATTTAGGAAGGCTCTATCCACGTTTGTTACAAGCACACTGGTGGCTAAAAAGGCCAATACGAGACAGACATGTCCAATTGCAAAAGGCACAGCAGAAAGACTCCTTAGGTGGTATATTCTGCAAGGCACGATTCTTTCTCCTTGTCTTTTCTCCTCAAGAGTGATCCTGTGTGCATTCTCAAAGGAAACAGCAGCGATATAGATGGTGTGTCTCCAGGCCTCCCGATGGGAGGCCAGAGTAGACCAATGATGATGATCAATATGGCCAAGGCTGAGATGTTGTTTCAGGGAGTCCTTGTATCTTTTCTTCGGGGCTCCTCTCTTGCGGCAGCCGGTGGCAAGTTCACCATAAAGCAAGATCTTAGGGAGGCGGTGGTCCTTCATCCTTGAGACGTGCCCTGCCCAGTGCAGCTGTGTTCTCAGCAACATGGCCTCATTACTTGTGACTGCTGCTTGTTCTAGAACAGATGTATTGGTCACATAATCTGACCAGTGGATGTTTAGGATTGTACGGAGACAGTGTTGATGGAAGCGTTCTAGGAATCGCAGGTGGTGGCGGTAGACGACCCATGATTCGGAACCCTATAAGAGAGTAGACAGCACAATGGCTCTGTAAACACTGATCTTTGTACTTTTCTTCAAGTGTTTATTATGCCATACTCTTTTATGGAGTTTTCCAAAAGCACTATATGCCTTTGCTAACCTGTTCTCTATCTCCTCATCAATCTTACCATCTGAGGAGATGAGGCTACCTAGGTAATTAAACTGCTGGACTGATTTAAGCTCTGATTTGCCAATGGTGATATGGGGATGATGGAAGACTTCCTGAGGTGCAGGTTGATAGAGAACTTCTGTCTTCTTTAAACTGACTTCCAGCCCAAAGAGCTCAGCAGCGTCTGCAAAGCAGGATGTTAAATGCTGCAGAGCTGTGTTAAAGCAGCAGATGTTAAAGCAGCTCCCAGACAAGATGGTTTAAGGTCTTGGTGTGGGCCTTCAGCCGCCTTAGGTTGAAAAGGCTTCCATCAGTACAGTATCAAATGTAGATACTGTCCTGATGATCGAGGTCTGCCGTGGCCCTTCGGAGCATCATGCTGAAAACGTGTCTGACAGATCTGAGATTATCCAGTACTTAATTTTTTTGGTTGGTTGGTTGGTTGGTTGGTTCGCTTTTTGAAATGAAATGATGAAGGAAAAAAGTGGGCATTTGGCATTGCTCTGTAGCAAAGTTAACACCAGTTATTACCCTCAAGACATGCCTCTCCACAGTACCCTGCAGCAAAACAGATCTGTGTTGCATATGATAACAAATCTTTGTTCTTCCTGAAAATTAAACATAAATATTCAAAAAAACTCATCACAGTAAACTATACCTAAGCATTTGTAAGTAGGAAAAGAAATAACTGAGAAAAAACAGATACATGCTCAAAAAAACATTCAATTTTTGTATAGTCTCTGAAACAAATGTGGGTTGGCAAATAAACTTAAGGTGATATGTCCTCATTTTATGTCCATTTTAAATATATTCTGCTTGAACATCATCAGCCAGAAATATGCTCTATCTATTTCAAGATGTTTGGATACTGCTGTGATTGATACTGCTGACACAGTCTAAAAAAAGCTCATTTTTCACTTTTTGGCTATTTACCACTGGCAATTGACAGTACTTTGAGACAGCTCCAAAATCATGAATAATCCATGTCCTTGCTCAGCTAATAGTTTGTTCCCTTTCTCCTTTCCTGCACCAATTCATATGCAATCCTGCCTAGAGGGGTAACTTCAGCATCAGCAACAGCACTAAGAGGTAGCCCATTTGAGGTCTAGCCAAACCCAAAAGAGTATCTTCTAAGTCCATCCCCCAGCTTTTAAGGTCCCCAAGTGTCTCTAGACATCAGAGCCAGAAGCAGAGACAATGTGAGAAAGTATTCAGTTTCTTTCTATCCAACCTGTTAATGGAAGCTGAAGAAAAGCCAAAGGGCAAGGAAAAACAATGACATAATGTTCTTTCAGTAGAGCAACCTGGCCAAGGAAAGCAGAGAGAAGAATTGCTCCCCAATAGCCTCAGGAAATGCTGTGAGCAGAACTTCAGATACCTGATCCCGTAAGGGATTTTTTTTATACCTGAGGACTTGAGGATGCTTTTCAACAATTCATCTGAAATCTTAGCCTACAGCAGTTGCAGCAACTGAAATCCTGTTCTCATGTCATGAGCTTTTCTGTAAGATCCTTTGGAATGCACTGTTGCCATCTGTTTTCTGCTGTTAACGGAACTACCAAGTTTTATGTGGCTCTACCTGGGATACTTTCTCAAACTCACTGAGGCATGTTGAAGATTGATATATGCCAAGTGTTAGCCTTTAATTAACTCAACCTGCAAGTGTAGTGTTAGGGTAGGATTCAGAGCATACCCATATGGAACAGGAAAGCTGGTAGCTGCCTTCCTTGGAAAACCAAGCAGACATATGGGGAGTAGATCAGTAGGTGGTTGGTATCATGACTTGCTACAGGTGTGGGATGTATATGTCTGTGGGAGGGAATCTTTGCTAGGCCTGCTTGGTAGCTGTAGGATGAAGATAACTTGGAGTAACCGAATGCTCTGGGACCTGGAAAGATCTGCTGGAGGGACTGGGTGCTGCATTTGTTTGGCTTCTGGAGAACTTGGAGGTGGTGAGAGGAAGTGTTAGTTTTGCATATCATGTAACATTGCAACCACTCCCACAGAGATTGCTGTTGCTTCATGCTGCCCCTTCACAGCTGGGAATCAAAAGAAAAACATCACTTTTTAAAAAAGCAGCAGCTACAAGGCAATTCTGTAGCCCAGTATATGAGTTAAGATATATGGCAGGCCATGTCTGTCACTTGGGCATCATAGCAGGAACAGAGCATTGCTGCCAGTTCCTTTGCTGCAAAAAGCAAAGAGATTGGGAATCTTGCTGGCACCAGTTCCTCTCTACAGCCATAGGAGGTTGGTTCTGTTGCTGCAGAGAGATAAATGCACAAGGTGCCAGCTCAAAATCTTTGGCCCTTTTCCTGAATATTTATAAAACATATCTGAATGTGAATTTTTATTTTGCTTCAGGAAAAGACTGGTGAGTTTTCGTTTTGAACCAGGACACAAATTTCCCTATTATGTGTCAGTTTTTGTTTCTGGATAAACCAGGGTCATTGTTTGATATGTTACTCAATTATTTTCTTTACATTTTTTTCCCATCCTTGAGGGCTCCAAACCAGAGCAAAAAGCTTGACAGACAGTTCTTTGCACCCACTTAGCTTGATCAAGAGTCTTCCTAACTTGAACAGTTTGCAAGTTTAAATCTAGCCTTTGAATTTCGAACACTGACATTTGATTGACCTGGAATAAGGTGGCAAGTAGTATTGAATACCACTGAGGCTGTATGCCTTTAGCCCTAAATTAGATCTCTGACATAGAAAGAGCTCTGTCCACTCCATATAACTCCAGGGTCCCTCCAGTGCTGCAGGGGCTATCCAGTCAGAAGCTTTCCCTCAACAAGATCCCTATGCAGTGCTGCAAGAACTTTAAGAAAATTATCCTAGAGCCCTAGGATATGACCTTAATTGTGCTGGTGGATCTATGGATACGCTATCTTTACAGTAACAGTGGGTTTTTATTTTGCTTGTATTTGACTTTTGGATAGACTACTGGGGGAGTTTGTGTGTGTTTTGCAAAGATAATGCAAATAACTGAAATAAACCCCCTCTTTTATCCTTTCCCCCATCTCCCAACAATAGTGCCCTTATTAAATTGGAGGGGGGGGTAGGGGGTAGGGAAAGATTTTCTTTCATTTATATACTGGAGACAATTTTAATGATCAGGCAAATTTTCAGACTTGCAATTCAAAGGAGTCACTGATATTTGAACAAAGCGAGGTCGTAGTCAGTACTGCAAGTCGACACTTATTATAATAATACAGTCTTGATTTCTGATTTAGCTCTCACATTAGGTAGAAATATTCTTATAGAAAAGTATTTCCTAGAACTTCAAATACTGAAATACAGCCATTGTTGCTGATTACGTATTATTGTGCTACAATTAGGCATTTCGTTTACAAATAAAGTTAGCATGTGAGGTAAGGTCTCATGCTGTCTTTCAGGTCTCAACTGGGCTGCTGTATTCTGACCTTAGATCAATCTATTACTCCATTGATTTCAGAAGTGCCTATCTAAATCTGATTTTCCAGCAGAATAAGTGGCTATATTACATAATTTTTCATTACATTTTCTGTTGTGCCAGTTTAAGCATGATTTATGTGTAGGTGTTATCTCCATATGGATGGCTCAGCCCTACAGATCAGGTGTAAAATGTAAAAACAAAAGTTGAAAACAAACCAAATAAAAATCCTCAATAAATTCTCCGGAAATGGTAAGATTTGCCTGAAAGCAGTAAAAAAACCCAACAAAATCCAAATGCCTTATGGATTTGTCATCCTTTTTACGGGCAGGAAATTTTTTTCATTTGGAAAGTCTAACCACGTTCCTCAAGCATGAAATTACTTTGATCCTATTGGAAGAGTTCTGTTTATGCAGGCACTGATTGCATTTTCCCAGTTTCCTGAATTCTGTGCAAATAAGTTTCTGTTGTCCTCACCTTCTGCAGTTAAGGGTTAAAAGACTTAAAAACCCTCACAGGTATTTATATCTGCTTTCCCAGCATATGCCAAGATTTTTCTCACTCTTTCTCCTCCAAGATCTGATGCTACAGAGGTGGATTGAATGAGAGTGTTATTCACAAGAGATGGTCAGCTCTACCTTCACCTCCATTGCTCAGCTATTTCTGTATTCTTGAAAGGATGACATGTGCTGTTGTCTACAGTAAAGTGCTCTAGGAAGCAAAAAAGGTTCAAGGACAAATTTTCAGATTGGATTTTCCTTCTACAACTATGACAAATTTCTGGGGAGGAATTTAAAGAACTGAAAATTTTACAGCAAGAGATGTCAGCTATTTCAGTTCAAAGCTTTTCAAAAATCCTTTGAATTTAACTACTTCCCCTCGGCTTGGTGAAATGACCTGAAGTGCTTAATTTCAACCTATTTTAATGTTAATGTTAATTTAATTTTAATGTTCATCTCTATCTTCCTTAGTGGAATGTTACCCTTGAGGAGGAAGATGAAAATAAGAGATTCTCAATGTGTCAGACGTCGTGGCCAGACAGCAATGCTCACTTTGCATTGAGAATTCCTCTAGTCCTGCAATGCTCTGCCAATTTTCACAGTCCTGCGTGGGAGTTGTAGCCTGACCCCAAGAAGAGACCAGAAGGCAGAAGTACAGGACTTATAAGGCAACACAGAAATCATTCTGGTTAGGATCAAATCAAGCTCAAATGAAGTATCTTGCTGTGAGCTTTCTGATGGAAAATCAGGACTTCAAAAATTTACCAGGATGAAGATCATTTGGTACAAACAGCTTGTTGCATCAGTAGAATATTTCATCAGGAAATCTGAGCTCTAATCACATCTGCTACACGTAGTTTCTTTCTTTTCCTCAAAAACAAACTCAACTGTTTATAAGGATATGGACTGCTCAGTATGTGTGGGTATGTTGAAGGACAATTGGAAGACCAGGGACATTTCTGCATTAGTAATGGCAAAAATTGTTCAAAAAATGATGATTAAACATTGAGCCCTTTGGTCTATGTTTAGATTTATGTTTGGTTTATATTTAGGTACATTAGTGCAGAGTCCAATTTTCTATATATGCTGGATGAACATTAAGTTGCTTTTACTAAGGCCCCAGGTGTGGGTTTCATTAAAATCTTGTTTATCAATTTCTTCTTTTCTGTAGGTCACAAAGAGTGTTAAAAAACACTTTGTTTTTCTCATCACTGTGAGCAATTGTTTACTACCATCCATTCTAGATGAAGTTACATTCCATAATTGATAAAATAATGAGTCATAACACAATATATAAAATTTATTAAACAGAATATAAGTGCTACTTGCTTCATCGTCATAACTCTTCTTGAAAATGGAGCAGAAATAAAAGGTATTTTTACTAAATAGCAGGGTTTAAAATTTGTATATTCTTATTTTAATGAAGAGAACGCATTTTTTTAGTACAGTTAGCATTTGTTAGCCTTGGTGATCTAACACAGCTGTTTGATAATTACCTGTATGTTACCAATAGATGTACTAAACAATAGAATTACCAGAATTCAGATACACAAATACTTGTATTGTCCAGAAGCCAAAGAATTCAAGTTTCATGGTAGGCTCTTCACATTCAAAATTAGCGCAACCAGAATTATTTGCACAAAAACTAGAGAAAAAGAAAGACTTTTTAAATTTGCCACATTATTTTGTAATGGTTTTTTAAGGGAACAATCTCAATATAGCAAAAGTAATTGCATCCAATCTACTTCAATTTAAGTGGACTGAGACAAAACAGCTTCAGAAATAATAACTAAATGTATCAGATGTTGAATTCAAGACTTTCAAAAGGCCTTCTTTCATGTCTAACTGAGGCTATATTTATCACTTCTGCTCTTTTACAAGTAAAAAATACATCAGATTTGAATTGTAGGGTTTTTTTATTCAGCTCTAAGAGAACCAAAGCACAGATGTGGTTCTGCATAGAGCCTCTCTCCAGGGCCAGGTCGTTGGTATTCAGAAGAAGAGAATTAGTTATTAGAAAGAGTTTATTTCTTCTGACAAGACAAGCTGATAAGAAACATTCCAGTAAAGGAAAGACAAAAATAATGAAGGAGAAAAGATTAGATGGTGACATTTCATCCTTGGAAGCAGCATATTTTTACAGGGTAGCTATTATCATTAAGTTACACCCAAATAGGAACGGCTATTAACAAAAGCACTGAAAGTTTAATTAAAGGCTATGGAGAGTTTAATTTAGCAAAAGTAGTATGTAGTTCTTCTAAAGCCAAAGGAGCTGTGAACTGCGAGGGATATGATGGAAGGGAGGGAGAACTGTGCAGAAGCACGTCTCATCTCCTGCACTGTAAAAATCACAATGCAACCGCTTCTAAAACAGGGCCTTGCAATGACAGAAATAGAAATAAAACGCAGAAGAGAGAATAACCTGAGATTTTACTGATCGGGAATGAGAGCTTCGGTTGCAGGTGGTTTGAATGTTAGATTACTGGCTAGAAAAGAGGAGAGACTGGCATTTCAGCAGACCAGAGCTTTCCAAGACATGTCTGTTTACTACATCACTTTTGTTGCCAGTAAAATACTCAGATGCTGACAGGAACTAATGTTTCCTGAGCAAATACACACTGTTGACACAGTGAATGCACCATGAACTAGCGAAAGTGGTAAACACACTGGCAGTCATAAGCTTCTTTAATACAGCATATGCATATTTATGCCTCCAAAACAAATACATATTAATATTTTATTTTGTTGTGGGTTTCTTTTTTTACCCAGTTAACAGTGTGTATTTCACAATAAAACATAAATTTCATTTAGATTAATGTCCAGGTAACACCTGGTCTGTAAATATTGTGTTACACTTCAGATGCAGTTTTACTAACATATGAACAATCCCACCTTATAATCAGAGTAGCCAAGGTAGTTTTCCTCTTGCTGGAAAAAAAGAGAAAATTCAAAGAAAATAATACACAAAGAATGTTTTCCCTTGGGTATTCTTCTCCATGTGGTGTTAGGTTTAGAAATGCAAATATTGTAATTAATTTTCCATACAAATTTGTATATTGATGCTTCCTTGCTTCATCACTGAGATGAAGGATTTTAAGTGTTTTCATGTGTTTATTGCCAACTTCATAACATCTGGTATTTTTCTTAATGCCCAAGTTAAATGATTGCCTGAGATTATCAGCTTTTGCAGCCACGGGTGAATCTTTAAATTGGAATTCCTATTCCACAGGTTTTGAAGAATGAGCCTGTACATAAAAACTTTCAAAAAAATATTAGCAGTTAAACAAAAAAATCTTTTTGTTACTTTTTAAAAGATATAGTTTTATGTGTATTTTAGAAAAATAGAATTTTAATTCAAAATCTTACACTTCTAGAAATACTGTGGGCATGGGTGCTCAAGACCGAGAAAAGAACAAACTCAATAATATCTTTGAGGCATGCTATCTCCAGGTCACTCCCAGAATAGGATTAGTTCAAAGGTGACTAAGAGAAAATGGAAAACTTGACTATTTAAACTTTTTTATCTTCTATCTGTATTATAAATAGAAGCGGTGACTTTGCAACACCAGCTAAGAAACATTTTGATTTATCATTCTGTGAAAGATGTTCTATGAAAATTGATAGTAAGTCATATTCTATCAACTTAATGTTTTTTCTTGTGTACCATGGGGATGGCAGAATATTTCAGTTTCTTTTCATTTCAATGTATTTAATTCTTTTGAAGGAAGAAGTTATATAAAGAGAACAAAACATACCTAACTGTGCAAGCAGCAACTGGCACTAGCCATTCCTTGGAATTTTTCTGCTGCCAGTGGTGAGTCACTTCCTGAATACGTATGTGTAGCTGTTAAGTTGCATTGTCGTACATTCCTTCAGTCCAGGATCGCTTGGCAACCTTTTTCACTTATTCCGACTACTGTTACCTCAAAAGGGTTGCAAATGGAAAAATTGATCTTGGTAGCCTTTTCTGTGAAAAAGTCTCTTTCATGACCCAAGGATAACTTTTCAAACAGTTCTTGTTTTGGTGACTAATGTGCTAAGTGACATTAGCTGCAACTCACAGGCTCACAGCTGAAGAGCCACAAAGAAGTACAGGTAATTATGGGATCTGACCCACAGCAGCACTACTGTGCAGATATGACTTTGAGGCAAGCCTAGTTTCCTTTTTAAGATGACCTGATGGATCAAGGTTAAAGATCTAAACTGAGTTCCCAAAGTCTCTGAGTATTTATATACCCTCAGAGATGTAGAGACATCCAATATCTTGGTCACCTCAAACAACACACAGAAGCTAATAAGGGGCTTCAGAACTGCTGTCTTGCTTGATTTGCATAACTGTGGTATATTTCTGGATTAAATTCTAATTCTTAATGTAGTTAACATGATTTTACCATTCACTTTAAGGGAATAATGACTGAAATATCTGAAAGATTATTCACATTGTTTCACTTGTTTATTTTTAAGAAATATTACATGCTTTCTTCAGATCTAATTCAAGCAGGTTTTCCCAATTTTTAAGCTGTTAGATGGCCTTTTACATTCTGCTGTTCCAGGTATTATGTTTTCCTGTATATGTTTAAACCAGAGTAGTGTGAATCACAGCCTGGAGTGGATGCATATTTTGATTTGGGAAGCAACAGAGAAGAAAGAAAATTCAAAATAGATAAACAAAGAAAACCATGAAAGACATTTAGTCAATTTTTTTCACTTCATTTGGAGAAAATACAGAACATTTCAAACATTTTAAAAAACCCCTGACAAACAGTAATTACATTTTTTGAGACAGAAGGCTTTTGCACGTGCTTTTCAGTTTTGGTTGGTGTGGAACTCACCCTTGTAACTGAGGGGACTACATCTGTCTGCTTTCCTGTCCGTCACCCTTGGCTTGTGGCTTGCCTTCCCTTGTGGAGTAGCCCCACTCTTGCTGCTCCTTAACAATGAGAGCACATTTGTTTACCTGAAAAGTCAGGATTGGGGTTTGCACTAGAATTAATACATTTGTACATTAGTCTACATTTCTTAGTGTCGGAAGATAAAAGTCAGTGAAATAAATCCTCCTCGTCATCTCAAAATTATAAAGTAAAAATGGTAAAGGATTATAGAGGTCATCAAAGGTATGGAGTAGCTTCTATAAAAGAAACAACTAAAAATGCTTGAACTCTTAACCTGAAAAGGAGATGACTGATGTGAAATCAGACTTTAAGTAGTGAATGAACTAAAGACCTTCAAATAAATATAGTGTTGATGGATTTAAAAGACATAGAAGGACATGGTTCATGACACAACATGTCACTGGGTTGTGGAAATACTTGACAATAGGCTGTGGAATCTGAAAGTTTATTCAAAAGAAAACAAAGAAAGAAAAAAATTAGGTGGAAAAAAACCTCTACCAACATTTACTTACTTCCAAGACACTTTCTTCAATGATAAAAATCTCAGAGCTACAAATCACCAGACGTTTGAAGCATCATTATATGCTTGTTCTGTTCTCATACACTTTCCTAGGCATCCGCTAAGGCACCGCCAGACAGGATGCTGGGCTAGACGGATGTCTGTTCTGACCCGATACAATTGTTCTAATGTTCTTAGCAGCCCCGGTTGACACTAAGGAGTCCTCTGTGCTGTCAGGATTTGCCTGTAGAACAACGACTTACTGTTTTGAATCTCTGGGGGGAAAATAGGAAGTGTCATTTCCCGTATAGAATTCTGCCTGGCTTCTTGCAGTTCTGCAGTAACTTGAGGATGAATGCAGAGGACTCGGGTTTTTTTTAAACTCTTACTTACAAATTTTGGGGGTTAATATAAATTTTAAGATGGATATTTCCAACACTCTAAACCTAACCCTAACCCTAACCTCAATTTTTGAAAATAATGATTATTTTAGAGTCAATTATATATGTCTGAAAATGTTTACAAAGTTTCCCATCAATGATCTTTCCCATCAATTCTATCCAGGGTACATGCTATTTGGAGTACCTGAGGTCTGGAAAAGGATATCAGCATAGATTTTGTACTGAGAGGCAGCACTTGCTCTTGGCCTTTTCCCTTGGATTCCTGTACTTCACTGGGCAGACTGGACACAGAATGAGGGCTGAGCTGGTTCAGCATGTTTGTCACTTGATCCTTTCAACTGACCATGGCCACAGAGGAAGCAGAAGAGAGATTGTCTGTAGAGAGATGAGGATGAGAACCACCAGCCTTGTTATCACAACTCCATTTTCTGCTCTTTGAGCGGAGTGGAGTGCAAATTCCATCTTTCATCTCTTTCAACTGAGTCATCCATCCCCTGGGGGAGATCACATTTATAAGGTGTGGGGAAGCTCATTTGAAGAGATTCTTAGAGACCAGATGCCAGAAACGTATTTCAGGGAGGAGTACCAAAATAGAGCAAGCTATTCAGGCCACACTGATAAATATAATATATGGGGAAAGGCAGAGAAGAGGGAGAAGGCAAAAGAGCAATTTGGGTTAATCTGAACGAGCTTTTTAGAATGTCTGAGTCAGTCCCTGCAACATGATATCGAGATACATACAATGGTACTCAAACCCAGAACAACATTTCCATATTTAACATACAACTTTTCTGTAACTTTTCTATATTAGTGCTCTGTAGCCCAACAAGATTAAGTTTTCTCATTAAAATATTTTATAATCATTCTAAGGCTTCTGTATTCTGACTTTACCTTTACACCATTGGTAATAAAAAACACAAACTGTCTCTAAAAGGAGAATTTTAAGTTGCAGTGACAAGTTATATGAAAATACATCATTTAGCCCTCCAAAAAACTGAGGAGAACCCAAAAGAATGATCCTTGTCTTGATTTTAGGACACTCTTAGGAGATGATTATTGATAAAAAAAACAGCTGTGCTGCTTTACCCTAGCAGAGTATCCAGCTCAGAATTGTTTAAATGCATTAGTTTATGTGCATTCATACCATAAGAGCTTGATTAGATATACTTCCCATTCACAAATGAACCTTCCCTGCCTGAACATGTAGGCAACAGTTCACCTGAAGTTGCGGTTGTAGCTCAGAGCCCTGTACTCCCTTCTGTGCTAAAACCACCTGTGCTTAGGTAGTATACACACACCACCACCACCCCCCCCCACACACACACTGTTTAATTAAAAAACCTCACCCTGATATAAATTCTGTACTACAGTTCCACTGGGTATGTTTGCAGGTGGAAATTTCATTAGGCAGAGTGTCTGCCATCTCCATGTTATGTAGTAACGTCACATTAGTCATTCTGGTTAAAAAGAAACTGACCATAAAGGCACCTTACGAGCAGAGAAGTCTAAAAATCCCTATTAGATACTGGGGCAAGGAGATTTTTTTTAGAAGACCTGCATGAATCTCCAGTGAGTAAGTAATAGTAAGCAAAACTCTAAGAAAAAGATGCAAGTAAACTAACTTGTGATGATGAAAAATATGAGGAATAGAGAAAAGAAGCCTTAAACAGACAAATGCTGGGAAAATGTGTTAAAGCATCAATCTGAAACCCAGTGGGGCACAGCATAGCAATTCTACCATGTTTAAGAGCATCAGTTTAATACCTGAAAATTAAGTATAAGCTGAGCATGAGTCAGTTCAGTGCAGCTGCCTCATCCTAATACTGCACCTCAGTCCTCAGAGAAAGACTAAGCAGGAAATTGCTCATTTTAGAAGCCACTAAAGAGAGACGGAGGGAGGAAATCAGGGCTCAGAAATTCCAGGCTTATGTGTTGGTTTAGACCCTGAATCCCAGTGTGGGAGCGGCGTGCCCAGCTTTGCACAGATCAGTGTTGACGGCAGACCAGGCAGTGTGCGTCAATGGCAGTGCAGAGCGTGCAGCTGCCAGCAGCCACATTGCTGACGTGCATAACCTGTGCTGGCTACGAGAAGCCACCTTCTGCAAGGAGCTGAGCCTCACTAGGCACCTTGGATTGCTTTACCCTCTTAACTGCATTACTCAGTTTATCAAGTGTTTGCATTGCAACTAAGTATCAGCTGACACAGTATGTAAAGTTCAAACTTGAATGTAGAAGGTAATTCTGTGAAAGGCTCTGGATTTCCCTGCACTCTGTGGAGAGGTCATGCTGGAGGGGGAAAAGTGTGAGGAGGAAGGAGCAGCAGAGAGGAGCTGTTATGGGCTGACCACAGCCCCCCACTCCCCACTCTCTGCACCCCTTGGGGAGGAGGAAGTAGAGGAGTTGTGAGCGAAGGGCTGAAGCTGACCATGGGAAGAAGGCAAGGGGTAGGGGGAAGGTGTTTTTGTTTTGTCTTTGCTCCTCACAGTTTTACTCTATTTTTCGTTGGCAATAAAGTACATTTAGTTTGTTCCCAA